>NC_033802.1:41787657-41802979 GCF_001876935.1 Asparagus officinalis | reverse complement strand
TGCCTCGTGTAAGCGAGCCAAGTGTTGGCAAGTCAAGCTTGCAGGCGATCTTTGCTTAGCTTCTTGAATGCAGGTGAACTTAACTTTCACTGGCAAATCAAGCAAACATGTGAGCTTTGCTTGACCTCCCGAATGCAGGTGAGCTTTGTTTGTTTTGAGCACGTAGGCGAACTCAAACAAGCGAGATTTGAGTTCTCTTTTGTAAAGGTAATTTTTATTGCCTACAAAACCCCCTTCAAGTTTTCAGACCTAAATCAGATTATATGTGGTCTAGAATACTTTGAATAAAGAGGATCACTATTCACTTGTTTGGGTGAATTTGAGCCCCTTGGTTAAGTTGAGCCCTTTGGGCGAGTTCCATGAAGTGCAAGCGAGCTCAAACCGTTGTCAGGCAAGCTCTGGATGTGTTGGCGAGCTCTAGACGTTGCCAGGCAAGTTTCATGCTTGCATGCAAGCTGGATGGCTACAGGCAAGGCCCAAGTCAATGGCAGGTGAGCCACGTGTCCATAGGCGGGCTCGAGCGCTCGCTAGCTAAGGGGGCGCCTCATCTTCCCGCACTCGTTCTGAGCCGTTGATTCGGTGATGCTCTCTATCTCGATTGTTGTTTCGATGAGCGATCATGGTTGTTCAACCTGAACTACTAACTCTTGACTGTTTGTTTGGAATTATAATTGTCTTGACGTGCTTCGTGGCCGTTCGATTCGAACTGTCAAATCGAACCGATCGGTGATTCGAGCCGCTCGTTTCGACTCAGCTGGCGAATCTTGACCGTCAAGATTTTGTCTAAATAAAACATTCGTCTCCCTCATTGGGAGGTTACTGTGCTTTCAAAAAACTTCTGCTCGAGTTCTCAAAGAAATCCCAAACTCCATCCTCATTCTCCTTTGAACTCAAAATGTTCCTCAAGAAGATTGCTTCCGAGGGGAGGAGGACCGCTTCTTCTTCCAATGTCGTTGCTGATGTCGCTGCTGCTGCTAACTACCGACGTGACTCGACCTTACCATGGTAAGTTAAGAACTGTTGGGTCGGAAATGGACAAGACGAACAGACTCATGTTCGTCTTCTGGCGAGTTTCGTCCACTCAGGTGAGGTTCTGCTATCCCGACGAGCTTTCTTATTAGGCGAGCTCAGATTTGTCAGGCGAGCTTCTCTTTTGCCAGGCGAACTCTTTTTGATGGGTGAGCTCTACCTTGTTAGGCAAACTCTGCTTGATGGGCGAGCTCTGCCTTGTCAGGCGAACTCCAACCTTTGCTAGGCGAGCTTTGCTTGATAGGCGGGCTTTGTCAAGTGGCCTGCATGATGGGGCTTGCCTACACTTTGCAGTCTGTCTGTTCTCAAGACTTAGAAAATTTTTAGTCTTTTGAGTCAAAGTTTCTAATTTACTCTTGTTGTATTTTGCAGCTCGAGAAGAAGTACTAACTGTTGTGCCTCGCACCCTAAGATATTCTGGCAAGAAACCTCTCACCACAAAGTAGGCAGACCGATATAAGGAGATAGCCCGCAAAAGGAGGCCAGTGACGTCTGAGCCCATCAAACCCGAACTTATCACGATCTCGGATGATGAGGAAGAAGAACCCACTGCCGTGTATGCTTCACAATTCCCCTCACAGCCCTAACCTAAGCTTGGTTTCCTGGACCCAACAAACATAAGGGGTGTATGAAGGCCGTCTATTGATGACGAAGGGCCACTTCCCCGGATCCAGCCTCTTGCTATGATTGCCCCCGGTCAGGAATCTACTTCTCCGGACTCTAGATTCGTACAGGGTCTCATTCAATGGTTGGAGAATGCTATGAAATAAGAAATCTCCATGGTTGGCTTTAGGTGGGGGACCTTCATGGAGTTTGACGCCTTCATAGAAGATAGCTTGAAGGTGATTCAACGGGCAGGAGGTCGTCAACTGGCTGTGCTTTGTGAACGATGACTCATTCGCCTGGAGGAGTCTATGCATTGCTTGGAGGGGCTGTTGTTCTCCGATTCGTGTAACGAGGTGGAGCCACTCATAGCCAAGTTTGAATTAAGAGGATGCATGAGCGTGAAGAACGAGAGAAGAGTATATCGGAGAAGGAGGCTCTCATCGTGGATCTGCTTGGGTGGCAACGCCAGTTACAGATCACGATGGATGCTTCTGTCTCTACTATCACTCAACAGAAGGCCAAACTCGTTGAGGAAGAGTTGACCCTGAAGGACCTCCATCTTGAGAGCGTGAATGTTCACCGCACTGTTACAAGAGAAATGCAAGCTCTCCACACACTGCATCGAGAAGAAATAGTTGCTGCTACACCTTTTGAGGCTAAGATCCGGAAGAAATCGAAGAACCTGGTCCAAGCAGACCGAGCGAATGAGCTAGCTGCTGTTAAGGCTGAGCTTGTGTCCTTCAGCTTGTTGGGCTCTGCTGGCCGTGGGGACTAAGCTCGGAGGGTTTTGTTGATTTCGAGACATTTTTAACTTTGTTTGAATGTATTGTATGAAAATTTCCATTATAAATGAAATTATGCTTTTGTTATCTAATTATTGCTTCTCAATAACTTGTTCATTTTTCCCGCTCTTGTTTCCTCTGTTGACCAACACTTAGGATTTTTGCGTCCCTTGAATGTTTGCGTCGAGTTTCCTTCCTTTGAACGATCCGATCAAAATTACTGTTGAGCTTCAGTACGCAGTAGTAGATCTTGAGCAATTGAGTTTGATTACCCAAGCTGGATAAGTATCAAGACCGAATGCTTAGAGAAGGATAATATGCAAGAGTTTGCAAAGAGCCAAGACTCAAAAATCTGAGAGTTCAGATTGCATCTACTTTAATAGTTTTCTTAACAATGTCCAATCAAGCTCTCAAGATGCCCAGCCGCTCAAGCCCACCAAGCCAGCAACAAAAAGGCCTGTGATTGAAGATTCTTAGAAATGCTAAGCTTCCAAAACTATCCAAAAGTCTATGAAGCCTCTTATTTTTAAAAGCCCCCTTTTTAAAAGCCAGCCTTTTTCATGTTGCAAAAGGCGGCTTATAAATAGGCAAGAAAAGGTATGATCAATCCTTTGACTTGTGGGATGTGACCACTTAAGGGTGAGTAGCACCATACCCTCCCCTATAGCTGTGGAATGTGACCACTACAGGTGATGAGATCTATGCTTTGTTGGCCTCTTTGTTTTGATGATGTTTAACAAACAATTTATCACTAATGTTGTTTGTCTAGTATTTGTGTATTTGTATTTATTATAGACAAACAACAAGTTGGAGGTTGGATGGATTGCACCATAACGATCATATCAAATGGAGGTTGGTGGAATAGTGGTTGAAGCCTTGTATACACACACATTTTATTGGTTTCTATGTATATATATAGTTATATATATATGTACACATTTTGGATTTTGGTTTATCCACAAACAAAGTTTTTACAAGCATATAAATAAATATTTATATTCATACATGTTTGTTTTTATGTGGATAAGTTGGTTTGGTTTAATTTCATAGATATGAAACAAATATATATTCATATTCATACTCATATGTTTCATATGCTATTGTATTTGTAAAAATACTATATTCATTGTTTATAGACTTCATAACAATAGTTTACATTTTTTTTAAGTCTATAAAATCATTTTGTATTGTTTTAAAATATGGTTAAGCTAAAATGTCAAAACTTATGTGTTTACATTTTCATGTTTTGGACTATTTTGTAAAATGATGATATTTTTTATTTGGGAGGTCCTTTCTGAAAACCAGTTTTTGTAGCATGTGTATTATCATGTCTACAATCATTTCCCAAAGTTTTATATTTTTCTCAATTTATTTGATATTTTTAAATAGGGTTTCAAAATCATCAAACTGCTTCTAAACCTATTTTTCTCATATATCAGTTTGCGGTCGACCGCCACGGTCGACCGCCCCTGAGTCCAGAGACTCAGTATGTTTCCTGATGGCTTACGGTCGACCGTGGCAGTCGACCGGATGCAATCCAGAGAGTTTCACGGTCGACCATCATGGTCAACTGTCTATTGTCAAGAGCCAAACCCGGGCCTTTTTGTTGCTCGTGGTCGACCGCGAGTTTTTTATGGTCGACCGTCGATCGCCCAACGGCTAGTTTTGGTACAGAATCAGATTTCTGATTCTTGGGATTTTTGGCTTA
This sequence comes from Asparagus officinalis, assembly GCF_001876935.1. Taxonomy (NCBI): domain Eukaryota; kingdom Viridiplantae; phylum Streptophyta; class Magnoliopsida; order Asparagales; family Asparagaceae; genus Asparagus; species Asparagus officinalis. The sequence continues at coordinate 41,798,854 of NC_033802.1, read as the reverse complement.
GATTTTGGGAGGCTGTATATACCCCCTTGCTCTCATCTTTCATGGACAACAATGAGAATGTTTTAAACAAGTTTAACAAGGGTTTTAATGTTTATTTTGTGTGTTTTAAAAGAGTTTGGTTTATTAAGACTGTTTCACAAGTGGAGGAGATCATCTACATTATTTGGGCTTCATCTTAATCCATCTCTCCATCTTGTTTTTCAGAGAAGAATTTCTAAACTCATATCTAGCTTTACATTTGCATATTTGTTTTGATTATCATTCTTTAAAGCTAGTTTTTATATTGAGTTTAGATTTGATAACTTATTGTTACACACACCCACATTGAGCTTATTGTATTCATACATAGTATATTTGGGTTGGTAAGTGTTGTAACTTTGAGTGTGAGCTTACATTGAGTTCTCATCTATTGTAGAGAACAAATCATTTGTTATATTGTGAGATTATAAAGTTTTCGGTGAACTAGAAAACCGAGTGTGAGGTGTAGACGTTGATCGGTGATCGTTGAAAACCGACATTGTGAGTGTGTGAATTGTAAAGTTTTCGGTGAACTAGAAAACTGAGTGTGAGGTGTGGACGTTGATCGGTGAGCGTTGAAAACCGACATTGTGAGGTGTAAATGTTATTTGGGTGAGCGTAGAAAACCCGGTTATGATAGTGGATTTCTCCCCGGGAGTGGGGAGCGGAGACGTAGGACAGCGTAGAAAACCCGGTTATGATAGTGGATTTCTCCCCGGGAGTGGGGAGCGGAGACGTAGGACGGAAGATCCGAACTCCGTGATAATATCGTATGTTTGAGTTTGCTTTGGCGCACTTCTCTTATGTTTATATTTTTTGTCGCCATTGTCCATTGCTCATTATTTATATCATCCACTATTTTGTTTTTTTTATTTCACCCTTGTGTTAATTTGTATATCTTTGCATATATCTTATAGTATATCTCTTTGATAGGATATATCTCTTTGTTCATATTACTTATCCTAGCTCATATATCTTGTTGTATTTCATACTTGCTAGGATAACTTGTTATTAGTTTTAATTAGCATAAAATCAGATTAGATTAGCATAAGATCCTAATCACCCCCTCCCCCCCTCTAGGGTCCAACATACTTTATCACTCAGGATGTGGGACATGGGAAGACTTAATCCCATAGACAAGTGGCTGCTTGCACTGCTCAGTCAAGGATGGCAGGCTTACAGGCAAGCTTGAGCGGTGTCTGAATACTCATGCGAGCTTGGCAAACAGGCGGGGTCAGCTGGCGGACCCCTCAAGTGTTAGGAAAGCTTGATTCTGTAGGCAAGCTTGGTTCGTGCTAGCAACCTCCCTGCAGGCGAGCTTGACTCGTGCAGGAGAGTGTAGCTTTCAGGCGAGCTTGACTCATGCTGGCGAGTCAAACAAACAGGCGAGCTTGACTTGTGTTACCAAGTCAAACAAACAGACGGGCTTGACTTGTGCTGCCAAGTCAAACAAAAAGGCGATTCTGACTCGTGCGGGCGAGTGTTGGCAAACTTTGGCTTGTGTAGGCGAGCCAAGTGTTGGCGAGTCAAGCTTGCAGGTGAGCTCCGCTTGGCCTCTTGAATGCAAGCGAGCTTGACTTGCGTTAACAAGTCAAGCAAACAGGCGAGCTTTACTTGCCCTTCTGAATGCAGACTTGCTTTGTTTGCTTTGAGCATGCAGGCGAACTCAAACAGGAGAGATTTAAGTTCTCTTGTGTAAAATCAATTTTTATTGCCTACAGCGATCAATCAACTTAATTTTGATTTTAGACTCAGCAAAAAAAAAAGAATGCTCTAAATAAATGAATTAGAAGAGTTTACAAATGATGCATATATAAACTTAAAATTTTATAAAGGGAAAACAAAGGTTATTCATGATAATGCAATAATATGGAAGAATTTTACCCCCGGACAAAAAGTGTTGCTTTATAACTCAAAACTTTATCTTTTTTCCAAAAAAATGATATCACAATAGAGTGGTCTGTTTATTGTTAAACAATTTTATTCTCAGGGAGCATTTAAGATAAAGAATCCTAAAAATGATGATATTTTTAAAATCAACGGTCAACGATTAAAGCTATTTTTTGAATTCTCTACAGTCGAAGAAGATGAGATGTTGGTTCTCAAGAACCACACTATTTGTGAAAAAAGAAAAAAGAAAAAGGAAAACATAAAAGAGAATAAATAGAATTAAAAAAGAAAAAAGAAAAATAGAAAAAATTGGCTGCATCCTCCTCATACGAAAGGTAATTGTAGATTTTTATCATTGTATCATTGTTCAATGTCAAATCCGAACACATGCAAGTACTCCATTTCTTATCTGGTTTACTTTGTGTATCACATAACTTGCATATATAAAATTTAGGTGTGGGAGTGTTGATTAGTCATGTTTTCTGTCTATTTTTTTCTTTTCTGTAACCCTTTCTTTTATTTTCCTTAAAAATTTGTCACTTACTAATTGATAAAGTTAATTAATAATTTATTCACTTTATGAATTTTATACTTTCTATTAGTTAGTTTTATATTAAAGATAGCCTTTTATGATAACTATGAATAAATTTTTATAAAATGATTTTTAAAGTATTATATCTTGTTATTGCTCTAACTTAGAACTTTATTTGAATTAATGAAAATTTTTTCATGCTTAACTTAGAGTGAATAATACACACACACACTAAGTCAAAAAAAGTACAAAAAGTAGATACCAATAAAAGTCTTGAACTCCAAGGTGACACTATCTTTCTAAGCCTAAGTTGACTGAGAATTAAGCCTGACGAATATTTATATACTTAATGACTTAAGCCCAAGTGAGTTGGAATTCACTGGCCCATAGCTCACTAGATAGCCAATAGAAAGCATGATAAAGTAGAAAAAATTACCAAGGGATAAAGAGATGCCTGTATAGATAAAAAAAGAAAAACCTTTGTGTGTACATGTGCGTGTGTGTGCGTGTGTGTGCGTGTGTGTATATGTGTGTAGATATATTTCGTTAGAAATAAAATGATTAAGAGCCTTGGGAATTGATTGAAATAAAGAGTTAGCTTGTTTTTTTAGAGTTTTGAAATAAAGTCTCCAATTTAAACTTGGTTTTGTATACCTACAATGGAAATATTTTTCAAGAAATTTACTTAGAAGTTATGCATAAAAATATTTTCTTGAATAAAAACTAGCTTTAATCAGATTGTTTAAATATATTAAGAGAATTAATAATATATTGACTTTTTTAAAGTAGCAAGTTGACCTAATTTTATTTGTATATTATCTATAAACCCTCACGAGACATTAAGGATTCCTGTAATAGTGAATTAAGTTTTTTTCTTTGTTTTCTTTTTCTTTCCTTGCTATAGAACCAACAAAGTTTAGGTGTGGGCTATTTTATCATCATATTTTACTACACTTTTACACATTTATTATCTGTTTTATTAAATAAATATAGTGGTAATATCTTGTGCTTTTGCAAGAAATTAAGGATTTAATAAATAAGAGCTCAATGAAGATTATATCAAGCCCAAAAGCAACTCACAGAAGCTCAACACAAAAGTGCCCAAGAATTTTAGCAAAAATCAAACCAAAGAAGTATCGATACCTATATTATAATGATATTGTACTTGTATTGATATCCAGTTTACAGTTGCAGATTAGAGGCTGAAATTGTTTAACTTTAGAGTCTAAGTTTGATCTAAGGACTAATATTGATTTGTGTAATCTATATATAGGAATAAAGAGCGAGAGTTTGAGATGTGTAAAATATTTTATAAACTCCATTTTAGAAAGAAAGGTCACTCTTAGTTGAGAAGACACTCCAAATTATAAACCGTTTATTTATAATAAATAAAAAAACTTCTCTTTTTTCATTTTCTTTCTTCTTCCCTTTAGTGATGAAGATTTGCTTCTCGTCAATCCCTTGCAATGTAAGTATTTTTTTACTCTTTTTATTTTTTGTTTTCAGAATTGCGTATTTTAGGATTTTATTTCATAGTTTTATTATTTTGTATTGTAGATTTATTTTATGCTACGTAGTATAGATCTATTTTCTTTCCCTTTTATAGATCTATAATTATTGTAGGAAATTTAGGATTATATGAAACTAATTTAATTAAATTTTTTATTTTTGAATTTCTCTATTTGTGCCTAAATTGATTATGTTAGGATAATCAACTGGAGAATTAATAAGTAGAACAAGAGTTAGATAGTCTATATTTTTCTTGAGTGGCTTCATAGATTATGCTTATTCAATTATAGGGTTAATATCTAGTTGTTTATTTTCTTTCTATGAGTAATAATATTGCTTAGATGTGATTTTCATAAGTTTTGCTTATTTTAATTAACTTGATAATCTATACTTTGGAAATCTAAGAAATATATCAATAAAAAGAGAGTAATTCTTAAATAAAATTTGGAATTAACTAGTGGGTTGTATCCTAGGTTCCAATTTAGCTCTATTGATTTCCTCCGTCTTTTAATTCACTTATTGTTTTTATTTTAGTTTACTTTTTTATTTGCTTTTATTTGGTTCTTCTCTTTCTCTCATTCTTCCCTCTTATTTTAGCCTTTTGTTTTTGTAACAAACCACTACCCAAAACACACACTACTTTCATTTACCTTCTCATTAATTTCCTATATAATCTACGAACCCAAATAGAATTGTCTTTTGAATACTCTCCTTCCTAGTGGATCGATAGCTATAAATATTATAACTTGATTATTGTGTACTTGCAACTTGGTTTGTTTTAATTTGCATTGGGGGCATATTAGTACAAAATGTTCTTTTAGAGAAAACTATCAAAGAAACTCATTCTTAAATGGGTACCAAAAAGGAGTAAAGACATTCAAGGACCTAACTACAAATGGATACCTAAATGCATATCACAATCTATTCTTGCAAGAATACAGTCTCTACAAATGTAGCTCAAAATGATACCTTGATAGTGGTTGCTTAAGACACACAACAGGAGACTCAATCTTATTTGCAATTGTATCAAGTTATGAAGGTGACAAAGTCACCTTTGGAGATAATGGTAAAGGTAACATCAGTGGTATTGAAACTATTGTTAAGTATCCCACGCTAATGCTTAAAAATATGTTATTACTTGATGGACTTAAGGCTAATTAGCATAAGTTAATTATGTGATAATAATCTATTAGTTAAATTTCTATCAAATAAATGCTCTATTTATGATACTAATGGATACTTAGTGTTTGAAGCTTTCAAAGATGCTATTGTTTACACTATTAATTCTCATTATATAACAAAACAAAAAAGTGAAGTGTTTAGCAGCTATAGTGAAGATACAAGTCTATGGCACAAATGACTTTAGCATGTAAACTTTGATCTTATTAACAAAGTTTGAAGGGAAAGTTCAGTAAGAGGAATTCCTTTGCTTATAGCTCCAAAGTACAATTTTTGTGATGAATTTTAACAAAACAAGCAAGTTAAATGTTCCTTTCATGCTAAGAAGATGCTCCCTACTTCTAATCCTCTTGAATCTATTCATATGGATCTATTTGGTCATATAAATGTTGCTAGTATGAATGATAAATCATATGATCAAGGTTTATTTGTGTTTTATTTCTCACCCATAAATATGAAGTGTTGTAGATATTTTCTCACTTTAGTGGGTGAATATGACACCCATATCATTAGCATCAGAAGTGATCATAATGGGAAATTTAAAAATGAAAAGTTCAAGAACTTTTGCCTAGAAGAAGGGATCAAAAACACATTCATAGTCCCTAACACCACAACAAAATGGTGTGACAGAAAGAAAGAAAGAATAGGAATCTCTAGAAAATGGCCAAGACAAAGCGCAATTCCTCATCCTTACCTAAGTATATTTGGGCTGAAGGTGTCAACACAACTTCCACATCCTAAATAGAGTATTTATCAATCATTGACTAAAGAAGACTCCTTATGAACTCTATTATAGTAAAACTCTCAATGTAAGCTACTTCAGAATGTCTAGATACAAATGCTTTATTCTCAACACAGAATAATTTGAAATAGTATGATCAAAAGTTTTCTTAATGTACATTTTTTGGTTACTCATCTTCTAACAAAGCTTACAGAATTTTTAATAAAAGTACTCTCACTATGGAGGAATCTATTCTTGTGAACTTTAAAAAAATTAATTAGATTTCTCCAAGTATTTTTACTGAAGGCATAGATAAAATTTTTTCTAAAATATCCCTGGAACATCCTGAAGATAGTAATAAAACTTCTCATGGAACTTCCCAATGGAACTTATAGGGAACTTCCACAGAGCAAATATAGGGAACTTTCAAGGAAGAATTTTGCATGGATCAATAAAAAGAGCCACACATCATTTATAACAATTCCCAAAGATTGGAAGGACATCAAAGATTATTGAAAAGTGTAAGTGATAGGTGATATCTCCTCTGGTATCTTGACTATATCTCAAGCATATAAATATTATGCATTCATATCCTTTCTTTCATACACGGAACTCAAAAGTATTTCTAAAGCCCTTCTAGATGGATCATGGCTCTTTGCTATGCATGATGAGCTTGGCAACATTGAGAGAAATTATGTTTGGTAACTTGTTAAACCTCCTATGGTTTGTTCTATCATCGGTACCAAATGGATTTTCAAAAACAAGTTAGATGAGTCTAGTATTGTTATAAGAAACAAAGCTAAATTAGTTGCCCAAGGATACAAGTAAGAAGAGGATACATAGTTTAATAGACTTGAAGTCATTAGGATGCTTCTTGCATTAGCATATCTTAAAAACTTTAAACTTTTTCAAATGGATGTCAAGAGTGCCTTTTTGAACGCTTTTCTAATAGAAGTTTATGTTGTACAACCCCCAAGGTTTACACCTCATGAGTTTCCAAATCATATTTATAAGTTGTATAAGTCACTTTATGGCTTAAAGCAAGTCCTAGAGCTTGGTATAAGAGGCTATTCAAGTTTCTCTTTGGTCATAGTTTTACAAAAGGCACAGTGGTTGGTATTGTCTTCATTAAGCATGATAAATCTAATATTTTACTTGTTCAATATATGTTGATACTATCATACTTGTTTGCCATTAATGAAAATCTTTGCAAGAATATTTCTAATATACATATAGGATGCTTTTGAAATGAGTATGATATTTGAACTAAACTTCTTCCTTAGATTGTAAATCAAATAAGAAAATGATGGAATCTTTATTTGCCAAGAAAAATATGCAAGGGAAAACTTGTCAAGAATTTTCACATGGAAGATGCTAAGACACTTTCTACTCCCATGAGTACTACTATAAATATTGATAAAGATGAGAATGGTAAGATTGTTGATAAAATAATTACAGAGGTATGATTAGTAGCTTCTTGTATCCTACTATTAGCTGGCCTAATATTGTGTTTAGTGTTTGCTAAATATCAATCATATCCAAAAGAATTGCATTTTCATGCTGTAAAAAATTGTTAGATACATTAAGGTTATTTGTGATTGTAGCTTATATTATCCAAAGTTTAATTAATCTAACATTATTAATTATAATGATGCAGACTTTGTAGGGAGTTAAACTGACAAAAAGAATATAAGTTGAACTTGTCAAATTCTTGGACAGTGTCTTGTCTCTTGGTTCAATAAGAAACATAATTGTATTATTTTATTCACTAAAAAAGTAGAATATATTATTGTTGGACTATGTTGTGCATATATTTCATGGATGAAACAAACAATGAAGAACTTCAATAACACATTTGACAAAACTCTCATGTGACAATGTAAGTTAGATGACTTGACTTTAAAATCAATTGAGTATTGACCCCATAGGCGAAGCTCACTAGACTTGCTTGAGTGAAGCTCACTTATCATTGAAGTTCACCCACCATTAAGCTCAAAAAGGAATATGGCTAAGTGTTACAAGTCAGGCAAAGATCACCCTAATAGTGGCGAATCTCAGCATAGTGGTGAGACTCATTTAGAAGCCTAGGTGGACTAATATGATGAACTTCTCTCAAATGAAGTTTGTCTAGAAGACTAACAAACTAAAATAGCAAACCCCACTAAAGAGAGAAGTTCACCATGTGAAGCACTGTAGGTGGTGACTGTCAAAGCTTCACCATCACTGGTGAAGTGAAGAATTAAACCCAAATGCGGTCATTGAAGCTTCGTCGTCAATGGAGAAACTAACTCAAGTACTTTGAAGCATTGTTCGAGCTCGATGGGGGTTAGTTTTGGCAAACTGAAAGCCCCACCATTCATGGTTGGGCTGAGAAAGAATATTGGTTTAGAAGCGTACTTGACGTCATCTCTACTTGTGGTGGTGCAGCAACAAGGTTCAACCATGAGAGCTATCAGTGGCATGCTTTTCCTTAACATGCTAACAATAGGAACCCATTGAAATAAAAAATATCTTAAGATTGAGGACTCAAAAAAATCTAAAGGGACTAGGGTTTAGAGGAACCATGAAAAGAGAACATGAATAGTCTATTTATAGGCTTTTAGTGAGCTTCTCCTAGAGATCTCGTCCTAATCTTTGCCCAAAGATTTCGTTCAGAACTTCTCCCAATAGTGATCTCCACCTCAAGTTAAGGCATAAAAATTAGGGATTTGAAACTTTAAATTATCTGAGTGAGTTTTGATAATTTACTTAGTGACCTTTGTATGGATATTGAACGAACTTCACCATCTGACCTAGCGAAATTCACCTAAGTCTCATAATTAAGCGAACTTCACCCAATTTGCAAGAGGCTTCAGTAGGTGAATCTCATTCAATGACTCTTGCCTACATATGAAGACTGAGCTTCGCTCCAAAGTTTAAGAGGCACGCCATGCATAGATCAAACACACGAAAGAAGATAGTTTCACAAAAACATAACTCTTTCAATTATCATAAAGACATCAGGTAAGTAAGTTTCAGACTCTCAAGTTACGAAGCAAGATATTTCCTATTCCTCTAAATTTGTGACAGTTAAGGAATAGAAAGGAGAAACACAAAGCAAGAAGAGCTCTTATTTCCCCTAATTGTGTAACGATTGAGGAAGAAAAGAGATACTCTCAAGCTAATTTAGACGTCAAGTCTAAGGAAGCTAGATGACGTCTAATTACACTCTAGGTCCACACTTATTGGACTTAATCTCATATAGAGTCTTCACCTGTAGAGCTCCAAGATCCTTCTTTAGGTGCCATCGAAGCCTCCAAATGGTCTTACATAGAGCATGACACTTAAAGCTCCATGTGTTCCCATCATGGGTTTGCATCATGCTTTCAACTTTTTCTTGAGAGTCTACTCGAGTCTAGCCTTTTTGGCCAAAAGCAAATCCAGTAGTAGGCAGAGAATATAGATTTCCTCTATAGAACTACCCTCTACTTCGACCAATTCTTGTTGAAGTCACTAGATCTCAGCTTTTCTATTAAGAACAACCTCCAATCGGGTGGATGGAGGCTTAGAAATGGAGAAGATAAAGATGGAAGAAAATAGAAATGGAAGGAAGCTATTTATAAACTTTCCAGCATAAACTTCCTAAATTAAAAATCACTTCTGACAAGAAGTGGTTGGACATAATAAAGAGGATGAAAAGTAGCCTAAATGTTAGGGCGTTCAGCGAATCTCGCCAAATATTTGATCATCAAGAGAGATTTCAGCCACAAATCAAACCATAGATTGAAAGTCCATAGTCTTGATGACCCTCACCAATCAGTGAACCTTGCTTAAATAGTCAAAGTTGAGTGAATCCCATCAAAACTCATGGTTAAGCGAACATGACAATTCCATGAACTTCGAACCAATCCAAGGGCAAATGAACTTTGTTCTAAGGAAAACGAACTTCATCCCAAACACATAATTAAACAAACTCTCAACAGAAGAGCATTTAATCCAATTAAGCACTCAACTAAGATGAGTCTATGAAAAAAGAAGCCACGTTTAATAGAACACCTTTGGCAACCAAGTAGTTAGATGGACATATATCTAGTCTGAACATGACAACCATCTTACATTCTATAATATACCTTTGGCTATTAGCTAAAGTATTTCGTTCCCTATTACAAGTCAAAGCAAAGGATCACTAAATTTTTAGGGTCTTATATATGGTCAAAATATACAAGCTCAATCCTAAATTGATACTTAGTACGGATAGCACAAATTTTGATTCGTGAGCCTAATATAAGCTCAAGAAGTGGGCGTCCATCAGATAGACACTTAATCAAATCAAAATGGCCAAAATTTGAGCCATAGTAGGCCATGTCAACATACATTAAAATTCACATAAACATTAGCAAAACTCACCCAAGTCACATTGAATCTTGTCTAAGCATCAACGAAGCTCACCCAAGTTGCATTGAAGCTGGCTACCAAGACCAAGTCAAAGCAAAGCTTTAAGCGAACTTCGCCCAAAATGAACTTCACCCAAATAGTCCACATAAGCCATGTCGACTACACCCAAAGGGAAGTTGATTACCCACCTTCTGGCAAAATTCACTTGAACTAACTTTGCCTATGGCTGCACAAAAAGCTTCGCCCCCGACCATTATTGGTGAACACCGCCTATAACCATTTCAAGAGCTATTTTTATAGAAATAATTTGCCCTAATTATCTCATAAGTTAATAGACACTAAATCCATATTTAATATCCTCTCTCTCTCTCTCTCTCTCTCTTGGCCTATAAGAGGAGGGAAATTGCTCATTTTTGGGTACTTAGAAACTTTGGTACTTTTTGGCATCTTACAAACTTACATCTTAGCAATCTTAGAGACTTCAGCATCCTCTAAAGACAATTTTGACTAAGTAGTAGGTTCAAATCTTTGGCGAAGTTTGTAGGGTGTAATCTTAGTAAAGGTTGCACTAGTGAACTACAACTCAATGGTGAACTTCACCCAGAAGCACAAAAGGCTAAACAACAAACTACATTTGCAGAGTGAAGTTAGCTTAGAAAACGCCATTGATGGTGATAGAAACAGCCTTGTCATCAATGGTGAAACTAACTCAGGCGATTTTGAAGTGCCATTCAAGCTCGAGGGTGCCATTAATGGTGACCAGGAGCTTCATCATTGATGACAAAACTTAGTTAAGATATGGTGAAACCCACATGAATCCATCTCAAGCTACGACAGCGTGGTAGCAAGACACAGTCAATGTGAAGAGGTTGTAATTTGCTTGCTCTTGGAGAGTTGTGATTGAGGTGCCATTGGTAACGAAAGGCTTTGAAAACTTTAGAAGGGTTTAGGCTTTTGAAAGTAAACATGATAAA
>NC_033802.1:41728027-41786760 GCF_001876935.1 Asparagus officinalis | reverse complement strand
ATAGGCTTTTAGTGGATCACACTCAAAATTTGGCCCACAATCTTGCCCTTGAGTGATCCTCGCCACAAATCAAGGTCACAAATTTAGAAGATTCCAAAGTTTAAAATAGTCTCTATGGCCCTAGACAATCATATAACGAACCTCACTCAATGCTCAAAATTGAGTGTACCATGTCAAATTCATGGTGAACTTTGCTAGGCAAACTTTGCTGGAAACAAATAGCTACCTAAATCTTGCCCTAATCCAAGGGCAAATGAACTTCGTTCCAAACATGGAATTGGACGAACTCTTTTTGAAGAGACATAAAAATTTGACTAAGCATTCAACACAAGATAAATCCATGATAACAGAAGCTAGTTTAATAGTACACCTCTGGCTATTACGCAAAGTATTTCAGTCTCCATTACAAGTCAAATGCAGAATCTCAATAACTTGTGGCGAGGGTCTTGTAGATGGTTAAAATATACAAGCTCTTCTAATGTACAAGTGGATCTCTCAATTCATGAAAGACCAGGATTGATACTCAACACAAATAGCATAAATCTAATATTCAAACCCAACATGAGTTCAAGAAGTAGAGGCCCAACAGCTAAACACTAAATCAGATCAAAATGGCTTAACTACAAACATATAGCAAAGCTCCATCAAGCCACAATGAAGTTTACTCAAGTCTCATGCAAACTTAAATCTGAGCCCAAGCCTAAATCAATGACTCATAATTTCTAAGGTTTAACTTAAACTCAACTAGACCAGGTCCTAACAAAAGAATCTTTCAGGCCATACCAAATCCTAGCTCACTTGACTAGTTGGCCAAGTAAGAGTAAGTTTAAAGGGGGCTCTACCTAAGCATGACTCAAGTGACAATTAAGTAACCTCTTTTCTTACGAGGGCTTCTAGCACACCAAATCAAATAAGACTAGAATAGGTTCACCTTGCTAAAAATCTTTATTTCCTATTGAGGTCATAACCTTAGGGGCCAACATCTAATGATTTTTAAGAAGTGAGGAATTACGTAATTTTTGGGTTAAGGAAAGGCTGATGAAATCCTTCACCTTATTTTTATTTAGGCTTCTATCCTTAATAATATTTTTAAATATGTGCACAAATCAAAATGCTCAATTTCACTTTGGTGATTCCTACTAACTACATACAAATGTAACTGTAAGAAAATAAAAGCAATCTATAAGTATATGCCCTGAGCAACTTATTTCTAAATTTTTTTAATTAGTTCAAACAAACACATGTGAGGAAAAGAAGTCTTGTTTGAATTATTTTCTTCTTTAATCGTTGTTCAAGTTAATGACGGATTTTATTATGGTCAAGAAGAGTATGTTTCTTTAGTTACACAATTGTCACTAATAGTGAGAATCCTAGCTAAAGGGTGAAATTAAAAATTATAAGAAAGAGAACTCACTTTTCAAGGGGTAGTCCCTCGAAAAGCTATTATACGAATTCTTTTTTAATTTTCAATCCTCTTCAAACTCAATCCTTCACAATGAACACATGAATTAAAGAACCTTGAAAAAAACATCCCAAAATAAATCAAAATTAATTCTCTCCAAGGTAATGGCACCAAAATCTTATTGTGTTAGAGAAAGTGTGTGTTGCAAGTACACAACAAAGTTATAATATAGAAAAATATCGAACTACAAGGAGGAGTTTTATTTTAATTTTAAATTGAATTTTTTCTATTTAAATGTTATTTGAAAAAAGCTTTTTACAAAAAGGGATTGAAGTGGGTTTATGGTTTTCAAGATAAAGAAAATAAAAACTAGAAAGAGGGAGAGAAAAGAGAATTGAATTAAAAACAAGAATAGAGAAAAAAGGAAAGAAAAACAAAAGGAAAAAAGAAAAAATAAGAACAAGGTTAAGGAAAATGGTGCAAAAATAAAAGAAAAGATGAAAACTAAAAAAATTAGGGACAAATAAACAGAGAGTAAGAGAATTAAACTATAGTTAGAGTATAACCTATCAATTTAATTGAAGAAATTATAGATTATCAAGATATATTCTAAAAATAAAAATAAAATTTATGCATAGATAATCAATTAAAAATAATAATCCTACAATATTAATAAGCATAGATTATCAAGCCACTTAAATAAAGGATAACATATTAAATTAAAAAGTTCTATCAATTATTATTTTAATTGATTAATCTATATATAAATAATTAAGGCATAAAAGAGAGAATTTTTAATTCTAATAAATTATTTATGCTAGTACCCCTTTATCCTAATTATCCTCAAAATATATTTTACTAAATCCAAAATTATGAGCAAATAAAGAAAGAATGAATAAAAAGGTAGGAAAGAAACTAATTATAAAAATAAAATAAAAGTAAGAAATTAAGCTATCTGAATGGAAATAAATCTACTCCTAAATTACGTAAGGAAAACTAATTAATTACGAAAATTAAACAAGCAAAACAAAGTATGAATTAAATCTAAACTATTTGCTAAATATGAAATCTACTTAAATAACAAAATTTAAAAACTAAAAAAGAAAAGTCATATTGCAAGAGGTTGGATCCTTGTGTAGATCAAAGAAAAATCTTCAAATCTTCATCAATACAAGTGAAGAAGAAGAAATTTCAAGTGAAAAAAAAATTTCACAAAAGAGAATTTATAAAATTTTTCACACCTCTAACCCTCACTCTCTACCTGTAATCATAGATTACATAAACCAATATGAGCCCTCGGATCAAACTTGGGCCCCAAAAACATACAATTTCAGCCTTTGATTTGTTTCTATTGATTGGGTATCGATACCCGTATCGGTACCAATATTGATATTAGTATCAATATTTGTATTGATAATATTGTTCATGCAAGTGTCGATAGTAGTATTGATACTAATATAGTTACTAGTTTTGATACCCAGTTCTCTCCTATTATAATTTTGCTGAAATTCTCTTAGGCTCTTTGAGTTGGCTTCTCTTGGCTTCTTTTAGGCTTCAATCAGAGATCATTTGTACTTAAGATAATGTTCCTTTGAGATCTTATTTATTTTCTTTATTTTTCCTACAAAACATGATCAAAACATAATATTAATAATTTATTTGTAGAAAACTTATTTGAAATTTGGGTATAAAAATATAATAAAACATGATAATCAAAATCCTACTTTTTCTTCTCTTCCTCTATATTTTTCCCCTCTTTCAATTCGGTCCTAGATTTTTGTTAAAAAATGATGCTAGAAAGATATATACCTCAGCAGCAACAAACAGCTAAGATTTAAACCTTAGAAGGCTAAAAATTATCTAGGCTCATCGATGGGCAAGTTGTTAATACAGGCAGTCTGTTCACTGATAGGTTAAGTCCTCATCAATGGGTAACATGCTTCTGTAATTTTTAAATTGATGGAAGGATGCTTTAAATTGATGACTCGGTAGTATGTTCCTCCATGAGGAACTTTGCTCGTCGATGATCGCAGGGTCATCGATGGGAAAAATGTTTATCACTTAGTCTTCTTGCAAAACCATTGTTTTGAGCTTTAGTTCAATCCCTTAGTTAACAATCTCGATTCTTACATATATAAACCTACACAAATCAATCTCAAACACAAGTTAGACTCAAATGAATATTTGTTACTATTCAAATAAAAGAAATTGTGTGAATACAAGAGACATCCACATAGACAAGTACCATTGATAAAGTTACAATTTTATGCGTAGAGAAAATTCGGAATAAAGAAAGAAAAACATAAAAGATTTCTTTGAAGTAACACGAAAGCTTACCCTAAATAAACTTGAAAAGAACATACATCTTGGATCACTGTTCTAAATCACATACGCCAAAGAACCCGTGAAAATAATTCTCATAAAAACTCTATGAAATCCTAGAGATTCCCAAGTAATTGCGCATTTCCCCTCTATTATGATATATAATGTGTTCATAGGTACACATGCATCCTGGTTATCTAGCTAGGAATCACAAATAATAATTCTTGTTGAACTAGAAATCATAAATAGAAGTCTTGTTGAACTATAATCACAAATATTAAAATTCTTTGAACAATAAGTTACTTATAATTATTTTTTAGTTAAGAATCACAAATAAAAATGTCTCCCAAAGGCGATTTTGGGAGAACGTTAGATCAAGATATGGTTAAGTATGCTAGATCCATGACCCAAGTAGGATCATTTTGAGTCAATTTTGAGCCAAATAGATTAGACTAATAAATCTCCGTTCAGTTTTGACCAAAGTACACTTTTCCGTAGTCTAACTTTTACAAAATATGTCTAGAAAATAAAATTATAACCCTCAATCATCATCAAAACTTTAGAGTTAATGGTGTTGTGACAGAGACCTTTGACATAGAAACCAAGCAACATATATTCAATTCATATGGACCACATATTTAAACCGCATTTTAAAGATATGACATTGTTCCATATATTTAAACATCATTTTAAAGATATGACATTGTTGTATGAGTCTACATTTCGATTCACAAAAATTATTTACATATTAGAACTATAATAGAATATAGAATTATATAATCCTTTTAACTCACAGTAGATACAATTTTGAAATTGTTATACTCGTGTGGGAACCATTGCCAATATATAATGAGCTCAGGATGAGAATGTAAAATGGTGCACTATTTGAATTATTTCATGCGAGAACTAAGAGGGCAAGTACATAATGCATAGACTTCAACCCATCATACGGAGATCCTTACAACAATCACTCTTATAACGGAAATACCTTTTGGCTCGCGGCCGCCCAACTCGCGGGCGGCTCGCAAGAGCTGGAACAGGGGGGTGGCTCAAATCACTACTACAAATATGGTCAGTCCAAATGGTAAAACTGTTAGGGCAAACGACCGCTCAAACTGTTACCACCGTTTTGATAGACAAAAGAACCCATTTGAACAAAGGCCTTTGGAGATGGCTCTACCCAAACGCTTATAACCATTTGGCCAAATTCCCAAACGGTTTTAACCGTTTGGCTAGAAAAATATATTTTACATTTTCTAAAATACAGAAAATTTATCTAAACGATTATAACCGTTCTGATTGATAGTAGTCCAAATGAGTTAGACAATTTAGACAGGTATTAGTCCAAACAGGTTAAACCGTTTGGACTTAGATTGGGCCAAACTGGTTAAACTGTTTGGACAAACCATGACAACATGTAGTATTGATGAATCATGACAGCGTGGAGTATTTCGCATTCTCATAAGTAGGCCTCCTAGCATCATTCATGTATTTATCATAACTGTCTTCAAGCTGTCCTCGTTCGGAAGGAAGATATTCAGTAGGACTAGTGTCACCAAGAGAAACGTCAACCACATCTTCCATTTCCTCACTAGGAAATAAGTTATTTTTCTCTTGTTCTTCTTCATCACCATCACAGAGACCTTCAATTTCTCCAAGGTATACCCAAGTTATGTAATCGCTAACAAATTCATTCTTCACAATATGAAATTATACTTCTTCCTTCAACAGATGTTACATATTCACACATAATTTACATGGACAAATAAGCCTCTCGTGTCAGACCATATTGTGTCAGTGTGCAAAGTCCATAAAAGCACCAACTCCATTAACGAAAATAAATTGCATGTGTTCCACACAACCCATGTACATCCAATCCTTAACTCTTATGTAGTCACGCGCCACGCCAACCTATATAAAATGATATATCTGTTAGAACAAGACAATAAAGTGGAAACAATTGTGAAAAACAAGCATGAGAATAGAGAATAAGCAATCTCAAACATAGAGATTTATGTGGTTCACCCAATTTGGGCTACGTCCATAGCAGAGGCGTCAAAGATATTTCACTATCAAAAGAGAAAGAAGTACAAGAGCAACACAATAGCCTAAACTCTCAAACTTTTCTTATCAAACACTCCTATACTCATTATCTAACTCTTAATCTAAACTCTCTCTATTTCAATATATACGAAACAACAATAGACTAAGAAAAATATAACCAAAACTTGGTAGAAGTTGGAGATCAAAGGAAAAAACTAACGGCTGAGATTAAATCATCAAAACTACAATCAGCGTTGATGGTCAAACACGACCATCGATGATCTCCTACAATCTATTAATAGTTCCATGCAATCCATCGATGGTTCAAAATCCTATTTCTGTTTTTCTCCACGTGCTCACTATCAATAGTATCCTCTTACCACTGATGATCCGTTGGCTGAATTGAACAATCAGAATATTTAGCATGCAGATTTCAAAAGGGGTAGGCTTAATAGTAAATTTATGACAGAGCAGAACATAAATTAATTATGCTTGCTCCTCTGAAAACATTGCTTGTAGAGTACTACTATGTGAAATATGATATTCATAATGCAAGATAAGAAGTAAAAGCTCAGTAGATCCTAACAACTTCACAGTATTTAAGTAGGTGCAAGGAAAATTGAAATTTAGGAATGTGGCGAAAAGGGAAAGGTGCTTAAGATCAGCAGGTAGTGGAAGGGCAGAGAATCCTGTGCTAGAGACTGGAGGACATGCTACTGGTGGAAGCATGGGCTTGTGAGGCCCCTAGAGCTACCATATGATGCTAATTGGAGGAGAATAGAGGCTTACATTGATAATGAAAGTTTTCTCGAGATAAAAATCCCAAAAAATATTTCTGGTATGGAGCCTAAAGAATCTGAATGAGTATGAGTGGACGGAAATAATAAAGACTTATAATGTAATTGTATTCTAATAGAAGGAGAGTAGTGAAACCCTATTTGATTGAAAATGATCTATAGACTTAAGATAAAAATTATAGAATGTATTCTCGGATACTAACTTAAATTAGGTTCGCCATTTAGTTTTTAATCGTGGGAGCCAGGCTAACTTTGTGTAATCTGAGTAGAAGCTAGACGATACAATAGTTGATAATGACAGCTAAAGAGCTTTTATATGTATCATATAATTATTCTTTTCCCCCTAATCAGTAAGGTACAGAATTTAGTGGACAACCATAGGAATGAGACTAACTTTTAATCCTGTTCTGTTTAAGTGTACTATGAAACCAGTACAACAACATCAATTCTTTTATAATTTTTATCTTGCTTAGGCAGCAGCAGGAGCAGGCAAATAAAATAAAATTCAACAACTTTTTTGTTAGAAGCTCTCTACAAAGCCAAGACATGTACCCTACAAGCTGCAAGCAAAGCTTTCCTTTTCTCTATCAAAAGAAAAGCACCCAGAAGCACTAATCTGATCAGCTGTTCATCATTCATAGCATTTGGCATCATTTTGGTACTAATTGTTCGCGCATGTGGTTAAATCTGAATAAAACAGATAAATCTATTAGGAAGTTGAAGTACGGTATTTTTCAATTTTTTTAAATTTAACTGCTGTGCGTTCATGAAACGTTATGCTTAAAGCAATATTTGTCCTACTCCGGTATAAGGATCCCAATGCCAAACTACTTTCAGGAACAGCAGTACAGTACACTGGTGTGCACCAACTAGGTACTATCAAGATCTCCTTGATCTATAAGGCAAAGATCTTCTCGATCTATCAAACCTTTCGGTTCAAAACCTTTCAGTTAAGGCAAAGATCTCCACGATCTGTTAAAATTTTTTTGGTTCAAAAACTGTCGATTTAGGCAAAAGATCTTTCGATCTTAAACAACCTTTCAGTTCAGTTCAGACAAAAGATCTTTCGATCTTAAACAACCTTTCTCTTCAGGGCTATGTTCCTTCGGGCATATATTAAAGCTTGCACGCTTTTAGATTCTACAGTAGTAGCACAACAACACAAAAGAGATTTTCATCTCTAATTTTCGTATTACTTTTTTTATATATCCAAGAGCTCCTTAAGAGGCACTATATATAGGCCTCTAATACCAGCTCAAAGGTCACTCACATTTAATTTAACCATTACAAACATAATGACAATTATAATTATTATATTTATAAACAAAAATAACATAAATGTTATAACTGCTGCATACAGTAACGTCTGAACGTGAGGGTTACGATCCTGTGCAACACGAGGGTCGCGTCCAGCCTCGCGCGAACTTGAGGGTCGCATTCCCTCTTGTTAATGAGAGAGTTGCACCCTCATGCTAACACGAGGCTCTTTCGTGTGCTACGAAGCAGACTGCGAGGTAGTCCAGCGTGGCAGCTAACGTCGCGCCAAAGGGCCACTTAGCACCCCCGTGCGAAGTTCAAAGTGCACCTTACAAAGAACAACTTAGCGCCTCAGCCCGATTAGCCCCGATCCCCGGCCCTTTGGCCCATGACCTACGATCCCACAGCCCCACGGCCCATAGAACTTATGAGGGATTAAGTAAATAAAAATAATTCTTGACTTGTCGTTGTCAAGCCTTGAACACAGGATCTTTGAGATATCAAAACTTTAACTTTCCGCTACGCTACTAACAATTTTTGAAAAATACTAGTATTTAATAAATACATAGTTTGAAAACTCATTTTTAGAAAATGATTTTGACCAAAAATATCCAACAATCCCCCACAAGTTTTTAAACTAGTGTCATGTAATGGTGTCGTTGTTTCAATCGTTGTGCATAAGGTAGGTAAGCAAGGACTTGAATCTCCCTTAGACCAACTGAATAAAAAATAGATGCAAGGTGTCGCAGAGACTTAAACCAACACATGCCTACAATCCAGCGATCACATAAGATCAAACTCATCTGTGATAGATATCACTTTGAACCACACTGCCTTTGCATTTGTCTTAGCTTTGGACATTTATGGCCCTGTGCATGTCCTGGTTTCAGCTAGGGCTCTATGTATCTTTTCACAATACACCATAGAAGACGACCAAATCTCCACCCAGTCATAGGTGAGTTCTTTAGACATGTTTCCTATCAAACATCCCGCATCCGAGATGCTTTGCATTCATTAAGGCTTAAAAGCTAACGTCTCTCATGATAGGATTCAAGGTGAATCCTTTAGGTGTGTTTCCTATCTAACACCCCGTATCTAAAATACTTTGGACTCATTAAGGCTTAATAGTCATCCTCTTTACATGATAGGATCATCGGTGATTCCTTTAGGCATGTTACATATCTAACAGCCATTCGAAATGCTTTGGACTCATTGAGGCTTAACAGCCATCCTCTTTACCATGATAGGATTTCACTTGCAAATCTTACTTAACTTTAGAACCAATCATCTCATCATTAGTAGCGTGAGTTTTAAACTAATAACTTGATGTAAATGGTAAGTATTTGTAAGACTCACCAAACTTTACAAATCTTACTTGACTTTTGAACCAATTATCTTATCATTAGTAGCATAAGCTTTGAACTAATAACTTGATGTACATGATAAGTATTTGTAAGACTCACAAAACTTTAAGACCCATTCTAGCAAACGTCCTTTCGACTATGTCCTTTTTTAGACCCTTAGTCAAAGAATCAGCCATATTCTCTAAAGACCAGACGTCAATCATAGAGATGACTCATTGGCAAATGAGTTTTCTCAAATAGCTATGCTTCAGACGAATGGTCCGCATCTTTTCATTGAACATCAAGTTTGCTACCACAACACTCGCCGCCTGATTAGCATAATAGATAGTAATTACGTCTTGCAATTCTTTCAATGAAAGGTCTCAAAGAAAACAACTGATCCATTCAACTTTATTTCCTACAGCACAGAGTGCGAA
This sequence comes from Asparagus officinalis, assembly GCF_001876935.1. NCBI lineage: Eukaryota > Viridiplantae > Streptophyta > Magnoliopsida > Asparagales > Asparagaceae > Asparagus > Asparagus officinalis. The sequence goes on along the minus strand of NC_033802.1, from coordinate 41,777,159 downwards.
GAACTCAGATTCCATCGAGGATTGTGTAATTATAGTCTGCTTCTTAGACTTCCACGAGACGGCAACTCTACCCATGGTTGTAGGCATCAAAAAATGCTAATAGATATCTCAAACATACAGAAGATCACTCAAAAAATCACAAGAATTGATCTCATACTGTTTTTGAAAAATCAAGACAGGTATGAACTGTCTCGCCAGAGAGACAGACTTTGCTGTCTCGCTAGCGAGACAGACTTTGTTGTCTCACTAGCGAGACAGTATTTTACTGTCTCGCCAGCGAAACAGTGTTGAAATGGTCAAAAACCACCTCGATAACTGCCCTACACGTGTCCATTAACTGCCAAGGGACGTGGGAAACATCTTGGGCGAAAATCACGTGAATAACTACCAAAATAGCGTAGTTTGAAACGTGGGAAGGCAGTTAAAAATGAAAACTGCCAGAATATTCCACTTCCGAGACAGCATTTACTATCTCACGGGCCGAGACAGCAAACACTGTCTCGCCCAGCGAGACAGTAAACACTGTCTCGTGGCCATAACGTGTTGTTTTGTTTGAGTTTTGTGCAGTTATTGCCCCAGAGGCTATTGTTGGCCTTCTTGTTTTGATGATGTTTAACAAACAATTTACTTCTAATGTTGTTTGTCTAGTATTTGTGTTTTCGTTTTTATTCTAGGCAAACAACGTGTTGGAGGATGAATGGATTGCGCCATAACGACGATATCAAATGGAGGTTGGCAGAATTATGGAGTGAAGCAACATGCAATTCATAGTTAAAGATCAAGTTCAAGCTTCATCTGCATGTGTACCAAGTTGAGCTACATTGAAGATCAAGATTGCTTGGGTAATGTAGTTTAGGATTTATATTATGTGTGTTAAGTACTCTAAGCTCAATTATCTATACACACACATTTTATTAGTTTCCTTGTATATATATGTAGTCACATATATATACAACACAAGTTTTAGTTTTCATGTTTATAAATATGAAATTACATGTTTCATATTGTGATTTGGTTTATCTACTTAGATATGAAACAAATATATTTTCATATACATACTCATAGGTTTCATTTTCTATTGTATTTGTGAAAATATTGTATTCTTAGTTTATAGACTTCAATATCAGTTTATACATGTTTTACTAAGTCTATAAAAACATTTCACAAAGTTTCAAAAGTTGGTTTATGTCAAAACATTTCATGTTTTACTAACTCTACCCATGGCTGTAGCATGTTTATTATCATGTCTACAATCATTCCCCAAAATTTTATATTTTTTGGAATTTATTTGATATTTTTAAACAGTGTTTTAAAATCAGCAAAACATGTTTTTCATATGTCAGATTTCGGTCGACCGCACCGGTCGACCGATCATTTGTTTATTTCTTACCATGCGACAGAGAGTCTATCGGTCGACCGGCATGATATTTTTCATTTGGGAAGTCCTTTTTCGAAACTAGTTGTTGTAGCATGTTTATTATCATGTCTACAATCATTGCTGTTGTTTTTCAACCTATCTAAGAAGTTTTTAAAACATGTTTTAAACAAGGGTTTAAAGTGTGTTTAAGGGTTTGTTTTGTTTGTGAAGAAGTTTTCACAAGTGGAGGAGATCATCTTCTTGTTTGGGCTTCAATCTCCATCTCTCCATCTTATTATTCAGAGAAGAATCTCTAAACTCATTTCTAGCTATTTATTATTTTGTTTATAATTTCTATATGCTAGATTTTAATTGAGTTTAGTTTTGATTTGATTAATCTCATAGTTACACACACCCACTTGAGCTTATTGTATTTACACTCATAGTATAATTTAGGGTTGTGGGTTTGTGACATTGAGAGTGAGCTTAATTGAGTTCTCACCTTGTTTTGAGAACAATCATTTGTCATATTTGTGCTTATTGTGAGAATCACTTTGTAATACACTTGTACACCGAGTGAGGAGTGTGTGGTGAGAGTCGGGGATCGTCCCAAGAGGAGTGGCGTCGGTTGACGTGCCTAGGGAGAGGTTGTAACCGAGCACTTGAGGGAGACACGGCTAGGTCCAACTCTTAGTGGGTGTAGAGTGTGATTGCAAGAGTGTGAGTTGTAGAGTTTTCGGTTAGCTAGAAAACCGAGTGTGTAGAAGAAGTTCCGGCTTCCAAACCGGATTGTGTTAGTGGATTTCGCCCCGGGAGTGGGGAGTGGAGACGTAGGACGGAAGGTCCGAACTCCGTGATCATATAGTGTGTTTGAGTGTGCTTTGGCGTTCATTTATATTTATGTTCATATCTTATATCACCATTGTCCATAGCTCATTATTTATATGATCCACTATCTAGTTCATATTGTTTACCCCTTGTGTTAGTTTATATATCCTTGCATATATATATATATTTCATCATATAGGATATATCACCTTGTGTATATTATATATTCTTGCACATAACTCTTTGTATATCTATCTTGCAAGAATATATTTGTTAATTAGTTTTAATTGGCATAAAATCGGATTAGATTAGCATAAGACCCTAATCACCCCCCTTCTAGGGTCTAACAGCTATAAATACCCCCCTAGGGTCATTTCTGACGAGGATCGAGCATATTTTCGAGCAATCCAGAGCAGAGAGAGCAGATTTGAGTTTTCGTGTAACTCCTTGAAATTAAGCTTTTACTTGATTTTAAGAAGAACGACTATCTTACTTTGATAAGATATCGTTTTAAGTTCTCACTTCGATAAACGAAGTCAGAATCAGTAAATCCCTTTCACGATCTGTGATTCGGCGGTCCACGAACCAAAGCGTTCCCGACACAGGCAAAGTCCCACAAAAACAGGATTCGATAAACGACTTCTGTGTTAGTTTCTCAACAGTTGTAATTTTCTAATTTTTTCATTGTGATTCATTGTAAACGACCGAAGTTCAATAGAATTATCACAAACTGGCGACCATAGTGGGAGCCAGCGGCCTCGCTGCCGAGGCCGCGGTGTCGCAACCGATCAAGATCGTTGTCAATGAAGAGATCGAATACGAGTTCGATCAGGCGAAGTTTGAGGAGTATTTGTCGTCCTCATCCGCGAAATCTTCCTCGTCTCGCAAATATAGGAAGATTTCGTCTTCTAAGAAAACTTTCAAGTCTGCAATTCCAACGGAGGCCGCAGGCGAAGATTCCTGCCCGACTGCTGCTAAGGAATCTGCCTGCAACATCCCTGCTCAAAACGACTCTACACCCGTTACGGAGTCATTAATCAATAGCTCACCGGTGCTGACGAAGAGAGCTCGTCAGAGACAGCGCCAGCGCCGTGCTCGTCAATTGGCTAAGGCCATGCAACAAACCGACGGGGTCCATTACTATGCGGACCTAGAGTCAAGGAAACAGAAAATGACTCAGTTGCCTCAACGGCAAGATAATCATATTTCTGCACAGCTTACGACGGAAGAGTGGACCCTCGTCAAAAAGGCCCGTTCAACCCTTAAGGAACGGATACAAAAGCGTCAAGCGAAGGCCGCCCGTGCTCGCGCTCTTCGTCAACAAGCACAAAGAATCAAGGAGGAGACGATGTCTGAAAAGCTACCGAAGAATCGTAGAGTTTGGATGCCGAAGACGCCGCAAGCATCTGTTCCGGGCCCGTCTACCGCATCACCGGTGAAACCCTGAGATCACGATGGCGGATCGCCTCGGTCCTTCGGTGGACGATCGAGGCAAAACCCCAATCAAAGAACAATCAGATCCTGTAAATAAACCCTTAGTGGTTTTATATACAGGGGGTCATAAACACCCTCCTATCAGAATTGCACAAGTCCAGAACGAGAGAATACCAGTTCATTCTCGTTTAGGACCTATGAAAACCCCACTCCCGCAAAGGGTGGATTTAAAAATTTAACCTTGGATCGCTCAGTGGCGACAACTAGTCGTCCTGTGCATGTTAACAAGGTTCAGAAACCACAGATAGGTTGCTCAAATCACAATAGTGATGAGCTATACTATCAGAGAAACAATTCAAGAAAAAGGATTGTTCGAGAAAACGAGTCTCATTGTGCTTGCGAGAGACTCATTAAGGCGGTACTGACAGAATACGGATGCTCAAAAAATGATTCAACAAGAGTCTCCGTATTTCAAAGATTGTCTAATGAAACGTCAAGACCCAAAATGAGACGTTTCAACAAGAAAAAGTCTGTAATCCGACAAGATGAGTTCCCTGAGGTCACTATTAATATGACCGACAGAGGAAGGCAACAGTCTATCAACCCCAACCCTGATTTCTCCCCGGGAGGGAGAGTTGAGCGGGGTCTCTCTCAAAGAATGTCACGGTTGCAACGAAGAGCCAACCGACGTCGAGACTACAAAAGGATGCACGAAGGATTATCTTCGGATGAAGAACTGTCAGACACTTGTTCTGCTGTAGCTTCAGACAGTACTGCATCCAGCGTAGGGCGAGTCAGAGAATCATTCGCAATCACGCCGGATCAACTAGCACACATATTGCAGGAAGCGTTGGCTAAACAACGCGAGGAAATTAGAGCTGAATTCAAAACCGAGATGGAGTTGACTATGCAGCAGATGCGAGATTTGCAGGTTCAACAACATCAACCGGAATCAAGCCAAAGAGCAGAATCCAGCCAGCGTAATGAAGAAGATGAGACTATCTTCGACGATCCTCCTCCAGATAAAGATAATTCCGGAAGCGGTCCGACCAAGTCATCCACTCTGTTAGCCCTTATGTTTTGATGATGTTCTTACAACCACCATTATCGCTACTAATAGCTTATTGATTATTAAGCTCGTTAGTGCCATTAATAGAGGATGGATGGAATATACGCTACAACGAAGATATCCAAAGGAGGAGGAGGCCAAGAGATGAAACAACGTTATTGCAAGAACGACAAATTCGAATAAAAGCTTCATCCGATTCAAGCTATATCAAAGCTCAAGTATTGTTCTCTATATGAGGATATTAGCTTTCTTTTGCTTTTCTCTCTAGTGCTAGAATGTAGGTAAAGAGTTACTGATTTTACTTGAAGCTATTGGGAATCACACACACGTTTTCATACTTGTGTTTTTTAAGCGTTTTCACAAAATACTATTTTTCACAAGTATGAGGACCTATCTGCAAAATTCTTTTTTCAAACAATTTGTTTTTAGTATTAAAAATATTTTACAAAGTTTTAAAGGTCGGTCGACCGACGTGTTTTTCCGGTCGACCGAAGGTTATTTCGGACGACCGAAATTTTCTTTCTGTCAACGGTGACTTTTTTAAAACGGTCGTTTGCGTCGACTGTTGTGCTTTCACTTAATAGTGTTTGGCACAGTCTGAGCTAACAACCTGAAAAGAAGATTATCTTCCTAAATGGGAAGATTGGGTTTTGTTTTAAAATGATTTAATCTCTTCTATAAAAACCCCCCAGACTTCTTCTTCTTCCTTAGCCCTAACGTTTGCAAAAACCAGAGAGAGCTTTCTGTTTCCTGAGAAAAAATTTCAAAGCTTGTTTTCTCTCTGTTTTATGTGTGATTCACTTCCCAGCTTCAGTAAACCTTCTCTTTGCTATAAGGGCTGTGTAAAGAGAGGTTCTTGCATCTTTTCTTCTGCTGTGTGAGTGAGATCTTGTGTAGATCAACTGTGAGGGAGTGTGATCTGTTGAGATCAACCTGTGTAGTGAGAGAGATCGTGTGGGATCACTGTGTAGACGAAGTTCCGGCTTCCAAACCGGGTGTGTAGTGGATTTCTCCTCGAGAGTGGGGAGCGGGGACGTAGGCCAGAGGGCCGAACCTCGTCAACACATCGCGCGTCAAGGATAACGAACTCCTAACCCTATCTCTCTTACTTAAATTGCTTTACTATTTTGTGGTTTGCTTGTGCTTAATTTTTATTGCATATTAGAGCCTCTTGACCCTAATCACCCCCCCTCTAGGGTCCAACAATTGGTATCAGAGCTTGGTCTCTATATCAGTTTTTGGTTTAACAACCTTAGAGAAAAGATCTAATGGAGGCCTCTTTGAATATGCATATGTTGGAAGGACAATCCACCACTAGACCACCACTCTTCACAGGGACTAATTTTGCTTATTGGAAGGCTAGAATGAGAATTTACCTTCGTTGCATTGATCTTGACATCCTAGGGCTCATAGAAAAGAAATATGTAGAGAAGTCCAAAGTTGAGAACATGTCAGATAATGAAAGGCACCTTGCCAATCTCAATGCTAAGGCGATGAACGCCTTAATATGTGGTCTTTCCCCCAATGAATACAATAGGGTTTCCACGTGTGCAACCGCATACGAAATTTGGCAAAAATTATGTGTCACACATGAAGGAACACCCCAAGTTAAGGAATCTAAGATTAGTGGACTCATGCATGATTATGAGCCATTTAAAATACTTCCTAATGAATCCATTGATGCTATGTTTTCCCGTTTTACTAATATCATCAATGAATTACATGGTCTAGATAAGCAATTATCCATTCAAGAGATGAACTACAAGATACTTCGCTCCTTGACTCCGGCATGGGAGCCCAAAGCTACGTCACTATCTTAGCTCTTGATAGTCTCATCGGAAAGCTCAAAGTGCATGAGAAGAAGCTCAAGGGGAAGGAGAAGGAGGAAGTGCCATCACGAGAAGTTGAGGAGCCGTCACCAAAGTTGAAGACCATAGCTCTCAAGGGAGCTAGTGACAACTCATCTTCGTCGTCGGAGAGTGAAGTTGATTTTTCTAGAGAAGTGGCTCATCTCTCTAGAAGAATCTCTAGACTTATAAAAATGAACAAAAAATTTAACCCTCGATCTAACAACAAGTTTTCCTCTCGTGTAGGTAAATGTTTTGAGTGCAATGAACCGGGTCACATCGCTAAGGATTGCCCCAAGCTCAAAGAAAAGTACATGAAGTACAAGAAGAAGAAGGCTATGTATGCCGGATGGGAAGAATCCGAACCAAGTGACTCGGATAGTGATGAAGAAGGAGCCAAACTTGCTCTTCATGACCCAAATGTTTGTTTCATGGCAAATGAACATGAGGTAATATCCGAGGCCGAAAGTGAATCTTTTTATATGCAATGTGACATAGCTATGGCTTTAGAAGAGTTGAACTTTTAATTTAAAAGAATGTCTAAAGAATACTCTTCTTTCAAAAAATTGCATGCCTCTTGTGATATTAAGCTAGAACAACTAACAACCTCTCTTGCTCTAAAAGATGAATTGCTTGGAGATCTCGATTTTGAGAACAAGCAATTAAGATCAAAGATTGAAAGACTAGAAATTGAGGGTTGTAGGACTAGACCCACTCATGCTTATGCCAACTACAATCACCATGGTAGAAATAGGTTTCATGGTTCTAACATTCGTACATACAAAAGAAATTTTGTATGCACCTATTGTATGAGACATGGACACATTTCTACTCATTGTAGAATTAAAGACAATGAAGATTTTTATGGTTTGATATGGGTACCCAAAGGTACCAAAACTACTAACCACCAAGGACCCAAGACATGGGTACCTAAAGCTACTACACCTTCATCTTCTTCTTTTGTAGGGAACGTCACGGCAACGACGTAAGGAGATGTGGTACCTTGATAGTGGTTGCTCACATCATATGACGGGCAACAAAGAGTTATTTGCAACCCTATCAAGGATTGAAGGAGGCAATGTCTCCTTCGGTGGTGGTGAGAAAGGTAAAATCATTGGTATCGGTTCTATTGGTAAGAAACCCTCAACCATTATAGAAGATGTTTATTTAGTAAATGGCTTGAATCATAATCTTCTTAGCATTAGCCAATTAAGTGATAAAGGTTTTTATATTTCTTTTAAACCGGATAAATGCATCATTAGTATGAATGGAAAAATTATTTTTATTGCTAATCGCAAATCTAATGTATACATTTTTGAGATGAATGAGTTAGTGAATCAAGATGTGAAGTGTCTTGCGGCAATTGATGAAAATCCTTGGATTTGGCACAAGAGACTTGGACATGCAAATATGGAGTTAATATCAAAATTGTCTAAGAAGAATCTTGTGAAAGGGCTACCTAGCTTGCACTTCATAAAAGATACAATTTGTGAGGATTGTGCCAAAGGTAAACAAACAAAGTCTTCTTTCAAATCCATCCATGAGGTATCGACTTCTAAACCCTTGCAATTACTTCATCTTGATTTATTTGGTCCTATGCGTGTTACCTCTCTTGGAGGCAAACACTATGTTTTTGTGATTATTGATGATTTTTCTCGTTTTACATGGACAATATTTCTTGCAAAGAAAAATGATTGTTTTGAAGAATTTGCTAATCATGTTAAAAGAATTGAAAATGAAAAGGATTTGAAAGTTGTTAAAATAAGAAGTGATCATGGTGGTGAATTTCAAAATGAATTTTTCTATGATTTTTGTGCTCATCATGGTATAACTCATATGTTTACCGCTCCTAGAACACCATAACAAAATGATGTTGTTGAACGGAAAAATCGTACCATACAAGAGATGGCACGTACTATGTTAAACTCATTTGATTTACCAAAATACTTTTGGGCGGAAGCTGTCAATACGGCTTGTCATGTTTTAAATCGTGTTTTGATTAGACCAAAGCTTAAGAAAACTCCTTATGAACTTTATTATGGAAAAACTCCCTTCATTGGTTATTTTCGTGTCTTTGGTTGCAAATGTTTTATTTTAAATACAAAAGATCACCATGATAAATTTGATTCCAAAATTGATGTTGGTATTTTCTTGGGTTATGCACCTCGAAGTAAGGCTTATAGGGTCTTCAATAAACGAAGCCTCGTTGTTGAAGAGTCTATAAACGTTACTTTTGATGAGACTAATGTTGGCTCTCAAGTTGTGTTGCCTAGGAAAGATGATGATGATGATATTGAGGGAGGATTGGACTTGTTGCAAATCAATGACACTCCCTCTATAGAAGTTCAAAAGGATGTGGATAGCACAAACGCTCAAGATCAAGTTGAACCACCTAAAGCTTGGAAATTCACATCAAACCATCCAAAGGAACAAATCATTGGGAGCCCTTCAAAAGGAGTTATAACTCGCTCAAAAGCCTTGAGTGAATGTGGTAATGTTGCATTTCTATCTCAACTAGAACCTAAAAAGGTTAATGATGCTTTAAATGATGAGTTTTGGGTTTTGGCTATGCATGAAGAATTAAACAATTTTCAAAGAAATGAAGTTTGGAAGTTAGTTCCTAGACCTAACAATGCTAGTGTTATTGGTACAAAATGGGTTTTTAGAAACAAACTTGATGAACATGGCATGGTAACTAGAAATAAAGCTCGCTTGGTTGCCCAATGATACAATCAAGAGGAGGGCATAGACTATGATGAAACCTTTGCACCGGTTGTAAGGTTGGAATCTATTAGGATGTTTTTGGCATTTGCTAGTTTTAAAAATTTCAAACTATTTCAAATGGATGTCAAAAGTGCTTTCTTAAATGGTTTTATAGAAGAGGAAGTGTATGTTGAGCAACCCCCCGGTTTTATAGATCATGCTTTTCCTAATCATGTTTACCGGGTACAAAAAGCTTTATATGGGTTGAAACAAGCTCCTAGGGCTTGGTATGCTCGCCTCTCTAGTTTTCTTATTGAAAATGGTTTTTCAAAAGGATCAATTGATAACACTCTTTTTGTGAGAAAAAGGAAAAATGATTTCATTTTAGTTCAAATATATGTTGATGACATTATTTTCGGTGCTACTAATGAATCCTTGTGCAAGGAATTTTCTAAAGTAATGCAGGATCACTTTGAGATGAGTATGATGGGAGAGCTTACATTCTTTCTCGGGCTCCAAGTCAAGCAAACTAAGGATGGGATTTTCATTTCACAAAGCAAGTATGCGAAGGAATTGGTGAAAAAATTCAAGTTTGAGAATTCTAAGCATGCGCCTACTCCCATGAGTACTAGTGTTAAGCTTGATGCGGATGAGAGTGGTGAAGATGTGGACCAAAAACTATACCGAGGTATGATAGGTAGTCTTCTTTATCTTACCGCTAGTAGACCCGATATTATGTTTAGTGTGTGTGCATGTGCACGTTTTCAAGCATCTCCAAAAGCATCTCATTTAATTGCGGTTAAAAGGATCATTAAGTATGTTAATGGAACTTTTAACCTTGGTTTGTTTTATCCAAAAAGCACCACTTTTGATTTATATGGTTTTTGTGATGCCGACTTTGTCGGATGTAAGGTAGATCGCAAGAGTACTAGTGGAACATGCCATTCTTAGGAAATCCCCTTGTTTCTTGGGCTTCCAATAAACAAAATTGTGTTGCATTATCCACTACGGAAGCGGAATACATTGCCGCCGGCTTATGTTATGCTCAAGTTTTATAGATGAAACAAAGCTTAGTTGACTATGATTTGAACTTTCAAAATATTAAAATCTTTTGTGATAACACAAGTGCTATAAATATTCCTAAAAATTCGGTTTTGCATTCTAGAACTAAACATATTGATGTGCGCCATCATTTCTTACGCGATCATGTAGAGAGACAAGATGTATCCCTAGTATTTGTTGACACAAAATCTCAACTAGCGGATATATTTACTAAGCCTCTTGGAGAGGATGATTTTTGTCGCATAAGAAATGGTTTGGGCTTATACACTATGTGAATATTGATGTACGCCATCATTTCTTACGCGATCATGTAGAGAGACAAGATGTATCCCTAGTATTTGTTGACACAAAATCTCAACTAGCGGATATATTTACTAAGCCTCTTGGAGAGGATGATTTTTGTCGCATAAGAAATGGTTTGGGCTTATACACTATGTGAAAGTTCTACATTGCTTGCTTGTTTAGTTGCATTTTGCATTTTGTATTTCTCTTTTACCCCATTTTTGATAGTGACAAAGGGGGAGAAAAATCTCCTCATTTGTTGCACATATTTAGGGGAAGCTCATAGATAGGGGGAGCACCTATCTATAAGCTATTTTATTTTTGCTCTTATATAATGGTTGGTTGTCATCATCAAAAAGGGGGAGATTGTTAGCCCTTATGTTTTGATGATGTTCTTACAACCACCATTATCGGTACTAATGGCTTATTGATTATTAAGCTCGTTAGTGCCATTAATGGAGGATAGATGGAATATACGCTACAACGAAGATATCCAAAGGAGGAGGAGGCCAAGAGATGAAGCAACTTAATGCAAGAACGACAAATTCGAATAAAAGCTTCATCCGATTCAAGCTATATCAAAGCTCAAGTATTGTTCTCTATATGAGGATATTAGCTTTCTTTTGCTTTTCTCTCTAGTGCTAGAATGTAGGCAAAGAGTTACTGATTTTACTTGAAGCTATTGGTAATCACACATACGTTTTCATACTTGTGTTTTTTAAGCGTTTTCACAAAATACTATTTTTCACAAGTATGAGGACCTATTTGCAAAATTCATTTTTCAAAAAATTTGTTTTTAGTATTAAAAATATTTTACAAAGTTTCAAAATTTTCAGAGGTCAAATAAATATTTTGCAAATATTTCAAGTTGGTCAAAAATCTGTTTTCTGCAAAATGTCAGAAAGCGGTCGACCGCTCCCATGACCATTCCTCAGAATTTTCCAGAGAGGTCGTCGGTCGACCGGTACAGTCGACCGAAATCTCGATTTTCAAATCTATCGGCCGCGCCGGTCGACCGACGATGGCTCTGTTTGTTTTCTAAATTTTCATAGCGACTGGCGGTCGACCGAATTTTACGGTCGGTCGACCGACTAAGTTTTTCGATCGACCGAAGGTTTATTTCGGACGACCAAAATTTCCTTCAGTCAACCGCGACTTTTTTAAACGGTCGTTTTGCCTCGTTTGTTGTGCTTTCACTTAATAGTGTTTGTCACAGTCTGAGCTAACAATCTAAAAAGAAGATTATCTTCCTAAATGGGAAGATTGGGTTTTGTTTTAAAATGATTTAATCTCTTCTGTAAAAACCCCCCAGACTTCTTCTTCTTCCTTAGCCCTAACATTTGCAAAAACCAGAGAGAGCTTTCTGTTTCCTGAGAAAAATTTTCAAAGCCTGTTTTCTCTTTGTTTTAAGTGTGATTCACTTCCCAGCTTCAGTAAACCTTCTCTTTGCTATAAGGGCTGTGTAAAGAGAGGTTCTTGCATCTTTTCTTCTGCTGTGTGAGTGAGATCTTGTGTAGATCAACAAAGAGGGAGTGTGATTTGTTGAGATCAACCTGTGTAGTGAGAGAGATCGTATGGGATCACTGTGTAGACGAAGTTCCGGCTTCCAAACCGGGTGTGTAGTGGATTTCTCCTCGAGAGTGGGGAGCGGGGACGTAGGCCAGAGGGCCGAACCTCGTCAACACATCGCGCGTCAAAGATATCGAACTCCTAACCCTATCTCTCTTACTTAAATTGCTTTACTGTTTTGTGGTTTGCTTGTGCTTAATTTTTATTGCATATTAGAGCCTCTTGACCCTAATCACCCCCCCTCAAGAGTCCAACACACTCAACCTCCGCAAGTTTACTTGAAGAAGAGCGAGGAAGAGGATAAGAAGATGCATGATCTCGAGAGCAAAGTTAACGCTCTGATGACGGCCCAAGAAGTGAAGAAAACGGGCATTCCATACCCATACCCGAGGGAGTGGGACTTGATTCCTTATCCCCCAAAATTTAATTTGATTAACTTTACTCTTTTTGATGGCAGGGGTTCACCTACTCAGCACTTGATCTATTTCAAGTCGCATCTCGGCGCAATATCCAGGAACGAAGCCCTGATGGTCCGGTCATTCGTAGGAACCCTTCGCGGGCCTGCCTTCGATTGAGACCGACGCCTTAAACCTGGGAGTATCACTAGCTGGGAAGATATGGAAGGACTGTTCCTCACCAATTTCTTCGACGACGACACGGAGGTCTCTATTGGCACGTTGTTGGACGAGAAGCAGATAAACGGGGAGTCGGTTGATGTCTTTGTCAAACGGTTCCAGAACAAAGCAGTAAACTACCGCGATCCACTCACAGAAGAGTTCATCCTACAGACTTGTCATAACAACTTGTCATTGGATCTGTTAGAGGTAATGGGGGTTGTTCCCTCTAAAACTTGGAAAGAATTGAAGGTGAGAGGTGAGCAAGCTGAACGCTTTCTCAAGAGAAGGAATTTCGAGAGAGATCAGCCACCGGCTAATAATCAGAAACAAAATTTTAACCCTTGAGGTAGAGGAAGAGGGTCCGTAGCCGCTGTGGACGCACACCAAACGTCACAACAGTCGCCGCAACAACAACCGCAGCAATCGTCCTTCCAGTTGGCACCAAATCAAAATCAACAGCCTCCGAAGCAGTTTAAGCCTTCAGAGCCCAGATTCCCGAAAGAATACTCTTTCAAAGATGATGAAGTTCCAGTCATCTTCAAATACTTGTTGGAGAATAACAAGATCAAGCTTCCACCGGTCACAAACCAAGAAGAAGCAACGAAGACCAATGACCCGAAGTATTGTGCCTATCACAGAAGGGTCCACCATCCCACTAAGGCGTGTTATGTTTTAAAGGACAAAATACAAACCTTAATCGATATTGGCATCGTGACACCGAAGCCGAAAGAGAAGAAAGTAGGGGCGAATGCGGTGTCTATCAGCTTCGGATGGCATCGTGACACCGAAGCCGAAAGAGAAGAAAGTAGGGGCGAATGCGGTGTCTATCAGCTTCGGATCAATTCCTTTATCCTGGTTTCAAGCCGAACCGGTATCAAAGGTCAAGATGCAAACCATTAACGATGATCCTCATGGACAGTGCCAGAAGGGGCTTGTATCTCACACAACCTCCAACGGCGAAATCCTTTGGGTTCATCCGGATTTGCTTGCTCACACAACCTCCAACGGCGAAATCCTTTGGGTTCATCCGGATTTGCTTGAAGATGAACAGTGGACAAAATCCACGTCGAAGAAGAAGTCAAAAGGCAAGGGAAAAGAGAAATCCTGTTATGGAGCCTCGGCGATTCCTGAGAAGAACGATGAGGAGATAGCAGCTTTACCACTTTCTGAGGGGGAACAGGAAGTTTTCGCTACAAGAGGTGGGAATGAATACCATTATAAATATCCTGAAACCTCTGACCCAAATGCTACAACTCTGAAAGAGCTGGGGGTAGTTGCAACTCCTCCAGTAGCTGCTGAAAAGCCACAACAACCGGCTAAGCAAAAAGAGAAGGAACCCCAACGCAAAGAGGTTCAAGTTCCGAAGCAGTCTCGTTTCAGCCGACCGATTGGACGAGATAGACCGGAAAGCTCGAACGCACCATACCGTTTCGATGTCATGGCTTAGTTGGCTAATATCCCAGCAAGGATCATGCTATACGAGTTGTTGCGCCTCTCAAAAGAAACCAGAGAAGCTTTACAAGAAGCTTTGACTGATTCTGAAGTATTCCTCACTCAGATCAAGCCAACTCCTGGAGGACCAGAGTCATCAGTGCAGCATTGCAATCTGGCAGCCACCAAATTTCCTTGCATTGCCTTCACAAAAGAAGACATGCAAGTTAAGAATTCAAAGCATGATAGACCGTTATATTTTACTGGATATATCGGTTCGAACGTTGTCAACCAGATCCAAGTCGATCCGGGTTCCGTTGTTAGCATCATGCCACTTCGGTTGATATACCACCTCCGAATCCCTGCCAGCAAGTTAGCCTCCACAGGAAGGGTTATCTATGGGTTCAATACTAGCGGGTCAAGACCGTTAGGAAAAATCCGGGTGAAGTGTCAACTCGGAGATTTGAAGTCTGAAGTCACCTGCTATGTGATCGATGCGGAGACTTCCTATAACTTACTGTTGGGTCGTCCATGGATCCACGGTAATCTTATAGTTCCCTCCACCCTCCATCAGTGTTTGAAGTATGTCGACACTAATGAGGAGGTCAAGACGGTGGTCGCGGATAAGCAACCATTCAAGGGGTTAGAAAATTACTTTACTGACTCCCTTCTTTATGGTGCTGAGTTCGATACTGAACCATCGGCCCATGGCACGGACAGCGGAGAAGAAGTTGATACCGAAGCCGGGTTCGATTATAGTGAAGGTCTTGTACTAAATGACATTGAACCTCTTGTAATCGATCTTGACGGTGATGAATCGTCAGACGAAAGTTGTAACTGGCAACTTGCCGATGAAATAATAAAGGATGATTTAGAGTATTCGCCTTGTCTTGATAATGTAATGCAGGAATTGTATGACGATCCTAGTCTACACATGCCGCTTCGCTCGTCTTGTACGACGATAAAATATCTTCAAAATCCAGTCAGAACAACTGTGATTCTATCCGCAAAGACAGGGGGTGAAAAAGAAATAATCTTTGGAAAAGGGAATCCATCCCCAACTCCTGATCTTTTCTTAAACACCAATTCGGATGAAGAAAAACCCGGGCGACATTTCTCTCGGTATAGTTCACAAGCGAATGGTTATATGACAAAACAGGGTTATGACCTCTCACTCGGTGAAGGTCTTTATTTCGGTCAAGGTATTAGGGTTCCACCCCGTCCTGCCTATGTACCAAAAGGAAAACCAGATAATTATTACAGTCGTAATAGGGGTCTGGGTTATGCTTCATTATCTGATGACGATTATGGCTAACAGATCATTAACCAATTAATAGATAGGAGCGGACATTCATCCGATACTTCAAATTGGGATTCTGATGTGAGCATTGGAGAAAATTTCAAAACTCTCATGTCAAACATGGCAACGGTTGACCCTTCTACAACAGAAGAAGACGATCAGTTACCCACTTGGGAAGATCCTTGGATACATTACATGAATATCCAATACAGTGATCGATTTGAGCAAAGAGAACCTCCTACAGAAGATAAAGTGGTCCAAGTTAATATGGATGACGAAGCTAATCCGAAACCTATATTTATTAGCGGTGATCTCCCACCAGATGAAAAAGAGGAATTAATCGCCCTCGTTAAAGAGTATATCGACGTTTTCGCCTGGAATTACGAAGATATGCCGGGACTCGACCCAAATGTAGCAATGCACAGCCTTAACATTAAACCGGATGTTAAACCTATCAAGCAACAACAAAGACGGTTTCGTCCGCAAATTATGGAGGCAATAGAGACCGAAGTTAAGAAACTGATTGATTCGGGTTTTTTCAGAGAAGAACATCATCCTGAATGGTTGGCCAATATTGTTCCAGTCCTTAAAAAGAATGGAAAAATCAGGATCTATATTGACTTCAGAGATCTGAACACGGCCTGTCCCAAAGACGACTTTCCTCTACCGATTACGGACGTCATCATTGACAACACATGCGGGTTTGAAAGAATGTCATTCATGGATGGATTTTCTGGGTATAATCAAATCAAGATGCATCCGGATGATGAAAAGCATACGACATTCAGAACACCCCTGGGTGTATTTTGTTACACTGTTATGCCATTTGGTTTGAAGAATGCCGGTGCTACATACCAACGAGCGATGACGAAGATCTTTCAAGAGCACCTCCGGAAGACCGTCGAATGCTACGTTGATGGCCTGGTCATTAAGAGTCGTGATAAAAACAACCACATTAACGATCTGAAGACAATGTTCGAGCTTATGAGAACTCATCAGCTGAAAATGAACCCGACTAAATCCTTCCTTGGAATGTCGAGCGGTAAATTTCTTGGATTCGTGGTCATCACAAAAGGTATTCATATTGATCCTGATAAGGTGAAGGAAATACACGAGCTACAACCCCTGAGAAATCTTAAAAGAACTCAGAGGGTTGCAAGGTCGATTGGCATACATCCGTCGGTTTATATCAAATCTGTCTGGAAAATGCCAACCGTTCTCTAAACTTGCGAAGAAAGGCGTGTCGTTCGTTTGGGATGAAGCATGCCAAAAGGCATTCAAAGATATTAAGAAATATCTGGCGAATCCACCTATTCTCGTTGCACCGAAATCGGGCAGACCGTTTTTGATTTATGTCAAAGCGACGAGCCATTCGTTAAGTGCATTACTCGCACAAGACGACGATAACGGTCACGAACAAGCTGTGTATTATCTGAGTTGTACATTGGTAGGGACCTGCCAGATGAAACTCACGAAGTTAATACTACCTCACATCAACAAGTGTGGCAGTTATACTTTGATGGGGATTCCCGATCAACCAACGTGGCAAGTGCACTCGGATGTTCTAAAATATCCTCAGGAGTGGGGGTCGTTTTAGTTTCCCCGGGAAAGCATGTCTTACCTAGAGCATACTCGTTGACCGAACCATGCTCTAATAACGTAGCCGAGTACAATGCATTGATAATTGGACACAATTTTGCCAAAGAGCTGGGGGTAGAATACCTTGAAGCTTTTGGAGATTCTCAATTGGTAGTTAATCAGATTCGAGGAGAGTATGAAGTCAGAAATCGAGACCTGATTCCATACCACCAGGTTGCCATTGAAATGGCAAGCTCGTTTGAAGAATTTTTCATCGAGTATGTTCCGCGTCTCCAAAATACGTACGCAAACGCATTAGCGGCATTGTCGGTATCTCTGGCTCAGCCTCTCGAGACAGAACAATTAATTACAGTGAGAACTCACCAACTTATTGTTCCTATCTACGATTCGGTTGCCAAAGAAGCATATTCAACAGGAGTTGAACTCGAAGTTCGAGATTGGCGTTTCCCGATTATTAATTATGTCTTACACGGTATCTTACCTGAAGACATGAAAGAAAGGGATTCGATTCGGCGGAGGGCACCGAGATTTTACTACAACGCCGAATCACAAATGTTATACCGACGGTCGTACGACGGTCTATTACTACGTTGTCTATCCGATAAGGAAGCAGAACAAGCACTTAAAGAGGCGCATGAGGGGACATGTGGTGCACATCAACCCGGTCCTAAACTCTACGACCGACTTAGGAGAATTGGGTATTATTGGCCAACTATGATTAAGGATGCGGCTGCTTATGCCCGACGATGTCAAGCATGCCAATTACATGCAAATTATATGCACCAACCTCCAGAGCATCTACACCCGTCAGCAACGTCATGGCCGTTCGAGACCTGGGGAATGGATATAGTTGGTCCTATAAATCCACCATCAGTTAAAGGTGATCGGTTTATCCTAGCAATTACTGATTACTTCTCCAAATGGGCTGAAGCAATCCCGCTCAGAGAAGTTAAAATAAGTAACGTCATTGCATTCATCAAACATCATATCATCTACCGACATGGTGTCCCAAGACGAATCGTACATGACAACGGTCCTCAATTCGCCAGCAACGCTTTTATCAGGTTTTGCGAGAAGTTC
Source organism: Asparagus officinalis (assembly GCF_001876935.1). Taxonomy (NCBI): domain Eukaryota; kingdom Viridiplantae; phylum Streptophyta; class Magnoliopsida; order Asparagales; family Asparagaceae; genus Asparagus; species Asparagus officinalis. The sequence goes on along the minus strand of NC_033802.1, from coordinate 41,758,981 downwards.
AGAATTCAGGATATTTCGTCGACAGCTTACAATCCCATAGCAAATGGATTGGCTGAAGCTTTCAACAAGACAATCATAAAACTCTTGTCAAAACTCGTGAAAAAAAATAAACGAGATTGGAATGACAAGCTTGGCGCGGCTCTATGGGTCTATCGTACCACGGTACGTACACCGACCGGAATGACTCCGTATTCGTTGGTATACGGATGTGAAGCCGTTCTTCCATTAGAAATACAAATTCCATCTCTTCGGATTGCTCTCGTAACCCAGATGACAACCGAAGAACAACATCAGAAACGTCTCGAAGAACTCGAGATGCTCGACGAAAAACGCTTAGAAGCTCAACAGCACATTGAGTTCTACCAAGCCAGAATATCCCGAGCTTTCGACAAGAAAGTTCGACAACGGAGCTTCAAAGAAGGAGATTTGGTCTTAGCCGAAAGACGGCCTATGATCCTTAACTCCAAGAAGAAAGGAAAATTTGAACCCAAATGGGAAGGACCGTTTGTAGTAGAAACAGTCTATTCAAACGGTGCTTATCGCCTGATTACCCAGGATGGTAACAAATTAATGATGCCAATAAATGAGAAGTTCCTGAAAAAATATTATCCGTAATATATTCAGGATAACCTATGTAAGACGGGAAGTTCCCAGAGAGTCCTGTATAAGGATATTTCGGGATAACCCAAGATCAGTCGATTATTCTAAATAAGAAACTGATCATTCGAATGATTCATTGTTTGATTTCCATAAAGTTCTTTTATAATTTTTGTCGAGATGAGATTCAAATCGATCCTCGCAAACTCCCTCACTGATCAAATCGATCGACGAGAAGTCCATTGTAATCCGACATGAGTTAAAACTATTTGAACCCCCACTGTGCTTAAGCCTTTAACATTCCTATTGTTGAAGTCCTAACACAACCTCCAAAGTTTCATGCAGCTGATTCATAGCAGTTATCAAACCCCTTCGTGTTGTGTACAAGTTAACATTCCCATCGTTATTTGTACCTCACTTCCATTACTCGTTTGGTCAAACCTTACTACAGTTAGGACCAAAGCCAAAATCCCCTCTCGATTCCTTCAATGAACGAGAGGTCCACAAATCAAACGATCAAACTTTCTTACAGTTAGGATCGTCTCAAAACCTCCACTTGGTCAAACCTTACTACAGTTAGGACCACAACCAAAATCTCCTTTCGATTCATTTTGCGAACGAAAGGTCCACTTTTGAATTGAGTAATCAAACCTTATGACAGTTAGAATTATTCAAACCAATCTAGATTCTCCAAGTGAAGATCCCACTTCGAGTTTCCTTTGCACCAGGAGATAGAATATAAAATTCTTCCTCTCCGATTTTAGGTTTATCTCTACCAACAAACAAGAGAACGGGAGATAGAATATAAAATTCTTCCTCTCTGATGTTGGGTTTATCTCTACCAACAAACAAGAGACTAGGAGATAGAATATAAAATTCTTCCTCTCCGATTTGGGGTTCGTTGTCCTATATAGGAAACGCAACCTATTCACACTTTAAAATCCATGTCGTTCACACATGGGGGATGTTATCTCTATCCCTTATTAGAGATAAGCCCACATCTAACACATGTAGCCTACATATTCAACATTGTAGTTTAAAGTCTAAAAGAGTTTAATTCTTTTAGCACAACGTTATATGTGAAACGGACCTAGATAATTCACATACTAGCCCGACTCAAACGGTAATCGGTAAGGGCATATCAAATCCGTTGACGGCTGAGAATTTGTAAAAAATCCTATAAGTATTATGGTTATTTATTCTAAAACAAGAATGAGTAATCATAATAAAACCTCTATGAGCAAAAGGATTCAATATATTGACCAAAAGTGTTCAAACAAAACTACAAAAAAATATATGTCCTCCAATTACAAGAGTTTATATTGATGAATCTGATCTTCAAGCTGCGAAAGCTCTGACGCACGAGCCTGTTCAAGCTCAGTTGCCAATTTAACTTTGAAGGCTTCTTCGTCAACATTCTGAAGTTCGGCGACCTCCCGCTCCTTTTCAGCAAGTATCTCATCCTGAGTATTCAGTTGCTGAAACAGGTCTTCTTCATCTTGAGTTACTTTTGTCAACTCAGACTCCAGGATTTCACGAGCATCCTTGGCATTTACAAGTTGCTCTTGTTACTTTTGTCAACTCAGACTCCAGGATTTCACGAGCATCCTTGGCATTTACAAGTTGCTCTTCTAAGAGGGCTATCTCCGCTTGGTTCGACTCTAAGTCTTGGCGTAGATTAACCTTGGCGTGTGTTTTCCTGTCAACACTCACCCTAAGTTGAGTACTGTGGGCTCTTAGCTTTTGGAGTTCGAGATTAGCTGATTTTTGAGAATCACGCCACGCTTGTAACTTGGAGTCCATACGAGAAGCAATATAGGAAGGTACGCTTTCGGTTCGAAGACCCTTCAGAAGTTCAACATGTTGCTTCAAGTCGACCATATAAGCGTTGATCGAATTGGCTAACTCGTTATATCCGTCCTCTCTGATCCCTGACATATAACAGTCAAGAGGTCTCTTAAAATTCTCAAAGTGCGATCCTTTGGAGAGAATACGATCGACCATAGAATTCAAAAAGGAGATGAAGCCGTGGAGATCAGAGCAAATGCCAGCCTTATCAGGATCCTCGTCTGTTAACAAAGCTTGAATGCGGTTTGATAATGTTGAGGAAGGAGAAACAAGTTATGGGTAAAACTTACCAGCTCTGGACACCACATCGGCTGATGTACCAACTTCTTCAGTTGGTCTCGCTTTTGTTGCAACTGGGCTAATTTGGGGAGTGACGGTGACTTCTATCATCATGGGGTCTATAGGAGTAGAAGGTTGAGGTTCAAGAACTGATGATTGCAAATCAACCTGAGTTCCTGCCCATGGCACGAGTTCACTACCCTCCGGTCGATCAGACGTTCCAGTGATTATGGTAGTATCAGCTCCAGCAGCTGGTCCTATAATTCAAACACTTATATGATTAATCAAGTTAAAACATATATGTATGTATGTATGGAGTTCACAGAACCAAAGTCTTACTCTCAGAAGTACTTGCTTCTGTTGAACCGACTCCAACGTTAGATTCTGTGGCCGCACCAGGAGTTTTCCCCGATAATAAATCGGAGATATACTGATGGTCGCCTTCAGAGAGATCGAAATCGAGGTGATGCTCATTGAATTCCTCAACCTCTGTTGCATGCATGGCCTCTCCTCCAACAGATTCTTTCATTATGGCATCTACAGAACGTGTTGAATCGTAAATGACACATAAATTTAAACGAATTTGCTCAAAAAGACGATTAACGTTACCTTTGTTGACCGAGACGGATTCGAGAGCTCCACTACTTGTACCCACTTCTTTTAGCTTGACTAAAAGGAGACAAAGCGCACTGGTCATTAAAGGAGGCACACGGTCTGACTCATTCATTTCTCGGATTTCTCTTCCGAGGGGAGAAAGATCAGTACCTATATCCGTAGCCGATGGATCAATATCAGGAGTTGGTAGAACATCAGCTGGTCCTTCTTTCAAAGCATCCTACATTTGTTGGACGAAGCTGGTCTCCTCAGTTTCCATACCTCCGGGAGAAGCAGCATCAGCTGGCAATTCTCCTTCTTCTCGACTCCCTGCAGAAGTTGAGCATGAAATGAGTTCGAGCGTTAAGAAGCGTGAAAGCAATAAAAACGAATTGTTACCTTGTTCTTCTGAAGAAGCTCTACGGGCAGACGTTTCCTCTAAAGTGGGGAGATGAACACGTGGTTTAGAAACGGCTTTCTTCTGTCTCTTCAGTGGACGTACTTCAGAACCTTCATGATTACGTTTTGTGCGTAATTCAGTTCCAGGAGGAATCTGAGTTTGAACCTGAGTGGAAGATTGAAATCTTTGCCTATGAGTAAGAGGCACTGTATCCTCTTCATCCTCTTCGTCTTCACTGAGAACGTCTACCGTCATCCGATTAGGATATGTCATGACGACTCTCTCTCTCCATTTTTTCGTAGCAGCTTGTGGTTGGGCCGGAGCGATGGAAGGTCTTACAAGTCCTCTCTCGAAGAAAGAGTCGGGGAGACTTGCTGCTCCCTCAGAACTTGAATCAGTCTCGTCCGCCCCTTCAGAAGTTTCGGTCGCTTCACTATCAAACTCTTCTTCACTATCCGTTGGGCGGGCTGGTTCCTTTCCTTTTCTCGAGGATTCAGCAGCTTCTTTTCCTCGAGTCGACACCATAGTCTCCTCACGAGTCGCCTCTGTCGCTGGCCGCGGAGCTGCCTCTTCCTCTGAGTCCGATACTCTCCCACGTCGAGTGATGATATTATCGGCAATCAACCACTTACAAAAGAGGAAGGTCATCCGTGGAGGCGGCGCCTCTAAAGGGAGATCGAATTCAACATTTGTGCAGCCGGCAATACTCCAAAACCAAGCTCTCGCCCCGTCAATAAGTCCACCTCGAAAGCTAAGGTGACGATTCGGGTTGCCGATATAAATTTGGTAATAGCCGAATTGACGGGCAAATCGACATGGAAGATAGGGCTCAATGTGGCAAACATCCCTTACCCTGAACAACAGATATCCAGGTCGGATATTCATCAGCCATCTGAAACATCCGACATCTAGAATAGTACGGTTCTGCCTCGGGTCTTCAACATCCAATAAAGTTGTGTTGTAAGTGCTGGAGAACCGAGGGAAGCAAGGAAAGAATTCCCAACACTTATGAATTTTGAACTGCCTCGTTATGTCCGGCCATCGATGGTTGATCCATTTGCAACCCTCAAGGGTCTGTAAAAGAGGAAGACTAGGATCCACCGTCTTAGGAGCTTCCATTAAATCTGGCCGGTGCAGAACCAACCATGTCATCAAATAAGTGTAGGGTAATTCTAGTTTCAGAACAGATATACTGGCAAAGGGTTTCTTTTTCTCTTGCGTGAATGCGGAAACTAACTGCTGTAACCCACTGTGAATAGCCGCCACCATAGCAGGAAGCAAGGATAATCTGCGACCTGTGGCTAACTGGACGGCTGGATACAACACTTCCATTGGCATAGCGTCGGATGACTGGTGAGGAACTACACATCTCTTCAACCATATGGCCAGAAAGCCAGCCAGCAGAGTAGTGGGGCGAATCGGAACACCAGCTTGAAACAAATAAGAGCGGAATTTAGTTCCGTGCGAAAACCCATCTTCTGAATGAGAAGTGTAAGATTGTGCGTTTGTTTTCTCCAACAGCCGATTGATGTCACCCGGGCTCAAAGGAGATAATCCACGTACCTCTTTCGATCGATCCTCCAGGTTCTTGAATAGATAATCGGCGAATTGCTTTAAGCTGACCTGGGGAGATTTCTTCCTAGCTTTGGTATCCATCTCAGCCATAGCTATATGATAATGACAAGTCAGCTCCCATAAAGTCTCGTGGGTCACAGATGACCGATCCTTCATCTTATTAAGCTGACTGGTGGTTGGGAAGAACTCTTGATATGGAACATCACCTATGGGTAAGCTAGACACCTTCATCATTTCGTGCAATGGTAACCCGAGCTCCCCGTTCTTGGTGAAGAACGTATTAGTGTCAGGATTATAGATCTCGAACAAACGGAGGAAATGACCTACACTAATTTGCAGACCATGCATGCTGGCACGGATCGGGACTTCCAACCCTAGTTCTGCTAACTCTCGCCCCTAACGATTCAACACATATCGAGTCATTCTGGTCCACCACCATTTATCCCCATAATAATGGACCCATCCATAACATCTGAAACTCTCGTGGGGTAATTTCTTCTTCATTGTAGTCAAACGATTCTTCACGGTGTTGGCCTGCGCTGTCTTTTCATTCTGAGGTATATTGTCTTGGCCTAAGACACCCGGATGAAGCCCTCGTATAGAAGCTCTTTCACTGGAACCTAGAGTAGCCTCTTTCCCGATGAAACCACAATGAATACGTTCGTGGTTTTCGGTTAACCTCCAGAACATTTCACGTCCAACCGATAAGTTCCTGAACTTTAACAGTGAATGCTCTCGAGGGATAAAAGGCAAGTACAGGAATGACGAACCATCCTCGTGTAACCACTGTGCAGGCTTGCAGAAAGCAATCGCCGGATCCTTTATGGAGTCACCAAACAAGAAGTCGGGTTTCCTTATACATTGGTTTGAGTCCTTCTCTGAAATTAAGGTTGCGTCCATGATTAACCGTCGCAGAATACGGCAACTACCTCGTTGAATCAACTCTCGGGCCCCTTCGCTGTAATCTGACTTAAACTGAGGAGCAGACTCGATTAACGGTAGCCCCTCATAATAAGAATGAGTGACACTACTCTGGCCCGTAACTGCATCGACGATGAAGATTGTGGAAGGAAAATGGACTGATACAGGAGATACACATAAGCTGTGTAAGTATAGTCCTAAAATTTTAGAGAAAACGGTATATCTTACTCCATAAGATATAGTCGCTATCTCATAACAGGTGTGACGATTTTCTATCTACCATATGTATAAAGGAGATATGCGTTACTATGCACGGGCATTATAACGGCATACCAGAACCTTTCAATACATATGGGATGATATGAAATCGCCCCTGTGTATTATGAAGTGTGTTTTGTCCAAGCAAAACAAACACTTTTAAGCGTCGATCCCCTCAAAGGAGGATACCGGCTCTTCTCGAGGGTATCTCAAAGGATACAAACGAGGATCTGCATGCAAATACAGGTACATATATATGAAATTGACGAAATACAATATTTAAATTCGTGAAAGGGCAAAAGAAATATACCCCCATGTGAAACGGCAGCAGGACCAGTCTCTTCAGGGGACTGAGCAGTCGAGCGGCCTCGGGAACCTCAGGATCGGCGCGGCGACATGATAAAAACACAAGCTACATTGAAACCCGAGAGGAGACTTAGGGTTTTGAACGTGAAATTGAACAAAATATCACGAAATATTATTGAAACAGTGCATGCATGAGGGAAAGTTGAAGAAAACCAAAATCCGACGTGAAAACCCAGAAAAAAACCTAAGTCGGGGTTTTATAATCCCGACTTCACCGTGCGAGACAGACTTTACTATCTCGCACCGCGAGACAGTATTTACTGTCTCGCACCGCGAGACAGCATTTACTGTCTCGCATCGCGTCGCCTTGGGCCCCAAAATTTCTAGGTACGGCCCTGCTCGTAACCTTCAAAACCAACACGCAATATTCCTTCACAACCAACTCATAACCTTAACAACAAACTCATTATAATGAAATAACAACAATATATAAATTTACAGACTTTACATTAATATCAAGTCATCAATTTTTAAAAAAATTACAACAATATTTAAAATAACAAAAAATATAGCACTCAGATTTGTAGGCGTCAAAAAATGCTAATAGATATCCCAAACATAGAGAAGATCACTCAAAAAATCACAAGAATTGATCTCATACTGTTTTTGGAAAATCAAGACAGGTATGAACTGTCTCGCTAGCGAGACAGACTTTGTTGTCTCACTAGCGAGACAGTATTTTACTGTCTCGCCAGCGAAACAGTGTTGAAATGGTCAAAAACCACCTCGATAACTGCCCTACACGTGTCCATTAACTGCCAAGGGACGTGGGAAACATCTTAGGCGAAAATCACGTGAATAACTACCAAAATAGCGGAGTTTGAAACGTGGGAAGGCAGTTAAAAATGAAAACTGCCAGAATATTCCACTTCCGAGACAGCATTTACTGTCTCGCGGGCCGAGACAGCAAACACTGTCTCGCCCAGCGAGACAGCAAACACTGTCTCGCGGCCATAACGTGTTGTTTTGTTTGAGTTTTGTGCAGTTATTGCCCCAGAGGCTATAAATACCCCCCTAGGGTCATTTCTGACGAGGATCGAGCATATTTTTTAGCAATCCAGAGCATAGAGAGCAGATTTGAGTTTTCGTGTAACTCCTTGAAATTGAGCTTTGACTTGATTTTAAGAAGAACGACTATCTTACTTTGATAAGATATCGTTTCAAGTTCTCACTTCAATAAACGAAGTCAGAATCAGTAAACCCCCTTCACGATCTGTGATTCGGTGGTCCACGAACCAAAGCGTTCCCGGCACAGGCAAAGTCCCACAAAAACAGGATTCGATAAACGACTTCTGTGTTAGTTTCTCAACAGTTGTAATTTTCTAATTTTTTCATTGTGATTCATTGTAAACGACCGAAGTTCAATAGAATTATCAATGGAAGCAACTTTTGACACAAACAATGGTGAAGACAAATCCTCTAGTAGATCTGCACTCATCTAGTTCTGAGCACCAGCTCCTATCTGAATAGCCTTCGATTATAGCCGGATATCTAGTGTAGAATAAGACTAGACATGTAGTTCCTTTCAAGTATCTCATCAATCTCTGAATAATATCCTAATAAAGATTTTTAGGATTACTTATGAACCTATTAATCATTCCTATAGTAAATGCTATGTCTGGCCTTGTGTAGCTCATTGCGTACATAAGATTCCTATTGATCTTTGAGTACCTTAGCTACTCTATTGGTCTTCCAGTGTTCGATCGAAACTTCTTGTTGTAATCATAAGGCACTGACAGTTCTGGTAGGTCGTATTAGTCATACTTTCTTAGCATGTTCTTAACAAAATAAGATTAAGACAATCCAATACCCTCTTCAGAGTATATGATTTTGATCCAAGAATCACGTTCATAGTTCTAAGATCCTTTATGGTGAGCAGTGCTGAAAGAAATTTCTTGGTAGATATTACAATCTCTAAATCACTTTTGATGATGAGCATATCATCCACATAGAGGTAGATAACCACAACTTTTCCTTCAGCGACCTTGATGTTTAGGCACTTATCAGATTCACTGACTTGATAGCCATTATTACGAACAACCCCATTGAACTTCTCATGTCAGAATTTAGGTGCATCAAGTCCATATAGAGACTTAACAAGTTTACAAACTTTACCAGCTGGAGCATGAAGTCCTTCTGGTTTCTTCATGTAGATCTCCATTAAGAAAGGTAGTCTTCACATCAATATGATGTATGACAAACCTTTTCATTGTCGCCCATGCGATAAGCACTCTAATGGTAATGATCCTGCAAACTGGTGCATAGATATCAAAGAAATCTATTCCTTCTTTCTGAGAGAATCCTTTCGCCACCAGTCTCGCTTTATACTTATCAATAGTATCATCAGGATGAAGCTTCTTCTTAAAGATCCACTTGTAACTGATAGGCCTTCCACCATGAGGTACATCCACCAGCTCCAAAGTATGATTTTGGATCAATGAATCACACACATTGTCTATAGCTTCTTTCCATAGAAGAACATCTGTTGACTTCATTACATCTCGAAAAATCTGTGGATCTCCTTCCACATTATAGGTGATGAAGTCATCTCCAAAATCGAACTGTCTATTGATACGCTTGGAATATGGTTTGGTAACTTCTTCATCATAGACACTTTTAGTTTTTTGTAAAACTAGCTCCTCTGGTGCATCTGACGTACTAGCATTCTCTTCTATACCTTTGAGCAATAAACTTTTATTTTTGATAAACTTATCCTCTAAGAATTCTGCATTCCGAGCTTCAATGATGGAGTTGGTTCCAAGGTCCAGGAACCTGTAAGCATCGCTAGCTTCAGCAAAGCTAAGAAACACACATTTGTTAGCCTTTGGTCCGAGCTTAGGTCTTTTAATATCTGGAACTCTATGGGAGACACCCCCACACTTTGAGACTATCTAAAGAATCTGGATATCCCAACTATAACTGATGATGAGTACTATCAGTTTTAGAATATGGTACTCTATTCAGAATTCAGTTTTCCATCAGCAAAGCCTCGCCCTGATAGCAAGTAGGTAGACCTGATGTGATTAGCATCGAATTCACCATCTTAGTCAATGTGTGATTCTTCCTTTCTACAATTTTATTAGATTGTGGAGGATATGGAGTAGTAGTTTTAGCAATGATTCCATGCTCCTTGAAGTATGCTTCTGATTCCTTAAATCGGTACTCTCCTCATCTATCGCTCCTAAGTCTTTTCACCTGAAGTCCAAGCTACTTCTTCACATGAGTCCGAAACTCGATAAACTTGCTAAAGGCTTCATCTTTAGATTTTAGTAGATAGACGTGGCAGAATCAAGAATGGTCATCAATGAAGGTGATAAAGTATTTCATGCCATCTCGAGTGACGAAGCTTTTGAAGTCACAAGTATCTAAGTGAATTAGATCTAATAGGTTGGTACTCCTTGTGACACTTGGAAATGGCTTCCTTGTCTGTTTCACTTACGCGCATACTTTCTTGGATCCTAGGGGGGGTGATTAGGGTCTAGAGCCAATAATAGTGCAATAAAAATTATGACAAGCAATACACCACAAATGAAAAGCAAGTATAAAATAGATAAGGCTAGAAATCGTTATCCAAGTGACACGCGATGTGTTCACGAGGTTCGGTCCGCTAACCTACATCCCGCTCCCCACTCTCGAGAAGAATCCACTACACAACTCGGTTTGGAAGCCAAAACTTTTTCTACACAACGATCACCTCGAGATCTCACAACCACATAATTGATCTCCATGAGATCACACTCACAACAGTATCAATCGCAAGAAAAGGTCTCTCTTACAGTAACCCTATGGCAAGAAGAGAGATTACACTTGAAGCTTGGGATATGAAAACAAAACAGTGAATGATAGGATGAAAGTTGAAGCTCTTTGAAAACAATAAACTTAAAAACAAGAGTTTTGCAATTAAGGATTTTGTCTGAAGTAGTTGGGGTGTTGGGTATTTATGAGGAAAGAAAACAGCAGCCAAAGCCACAAAGAACCAGACAAAATCCCCCAAAAACAGGATTTTTGAAACTGTACAAAAATAGCTATTACAGTGTTATGAGTCAACACAGTACTGTTCATGAGTCGACTCATAAAATTAATGAGTCAACTCATCATGCATAGGTCGACTCATGAAGTCATGGGTCGACTCAGCAAAAATAAAACATATTTTCCAGCACAGTTTATGAGTCGACTTATGACAGACATGAGTCGACTTAACCTGATGGGTCGACTCATGATGTTATGAGTCGACTCATTAGAAACAATTAAAAACTACACAGCAGTTTGTGAGTCGACTTAATACTATTCTTGAGTCGACTCATAAACATGCACATAGAAAATATCAACTTTGAACCTTGTTAAAAATTATCAAATAAATTCAAAAAAATATAAAACTTTAAGAATAGTTTATAAACATTTTGACAAACTTGTTTGAAAAGAAATTTTGCAAAAATGTCCTCGTATTTGTGAAAGACATCATTTTAATACAAGTACCAAAATATGAGTTTTGAAGATGTATAAGTGTGTGTGTGATATCCCAAATAGCTTCAAATGAAATCTACAATTACTTGCCTACATTTAAGTACTAGAGAGAAAATAAAATAGCAAATATCTCTCACATAGAAATACATTTCTTGAGTCTTGATATTTTTTTAGAGTTGATGAAGCTTCTCATTGCATTAAGTGTTCTTGATAAACATTGCTTCATCACTTTGCCTCCACCTCCTTTAGATATTGACGTTGTAGCTTATATTTCATCCAATCCTCCATAAATGGTACTAATAAGCTTGATATTCATATTAACTATAATATCACTCAACAAGCAATTAGTACCGATAATGGTGGTTGTAAATCATCATCAAAACATAAGGGGTAACAGACTTCACACTTCTCAGATTTTTTACCCCTACATTTTGAAAGTAATTCTAACTTCTCCATGCTAGACAGTTTTTTATAATTTATATGTCCTAATCTATTATGCCATAAATAGAAGAGTAAGTAGAAGATGATATTTCATTAACCACTGAGTTGGGTACGATAATACTAATCTTATATATGCAATCAATACAATATGCATTTCTAAAATATATTTTCTTAAAAGATAACACAACCTTTCCTCCTTAGAAATCTAGCCTCATGCCTGCATCACACAGCAGGATTCCTGAGACTATGTTTTTGGCAATTAAGAGAACATGTTTCACATCCTTCAATATGAGAGTCTTCCCTAAAGAGAGAGTCAGCACCATAGTCTAAGTTCTAAGAACAGGAACCACAGAATTATCAGCCATTGATACATTCTCTTAGGCAGCAATATAAGAAGAGAACAAATCTCTGTTGGAGCAGACATGACAGGTAGCACCTGTGTCTAACCACTAACCATAGATGTTGTTGGGAGTTGTTACTTGGAAGAGCATAGCCACACAATTGCCAATTTGATTAATATTATGTGTTGTTCTCTTCATTGGTGTTTTGTAGTCCTTGACAAAATGTCCTTGCTTCCCACAGTTGAAGCATTTGTCGCTCTTCTTAAACTCTTTCTTCTAAACATTTAGATTCTTCGGGGTTTGGTTCTTCTTTTTGTTAAATGACTTTTTCTTCTTCTTAGAAGAAGAACTAGTACCCTTCAAATGCCTTTTGCTTAGGAAGGAGCTCATTCTTCATGCGAGTCCGAATCTTGTCCTTGATTCGAATAAACCTCTTCAAATCAGACAGAGTCACCTGTCTTTTCCTTTTCTGAATGTTAGTGGAGAATGACATCAAAGATGAAGAAATCTTGTTGACAATTACAAGCAGAAATGAAGGTTTGACAAAGATTGATCTTTTTATCCTTTAGCTTCATAACAAGCTTTTCAAGCTCTTTAACTTGAGGCAAAACCACAGTGTCATCTTTGAATTTGAAGTCCAGAAACTTGTTAATGAGGTGAGACTTGGATAGCTCATCCTTGTATTGGTCCTCTAGAGCATTTCAGATTTCCTTTGTAGAGGGCTTGTTGGTGTAAGCATCTGCCAAATAATCGGCCAGGCAATTAAGAAGATAACTCCTGCAAAAATAATCATCTTTAGCCTAAGAGGCTTCAGACTCATAATCTTCTTCAAAGTCGGGTTTCTCTTCAGAAATGATATAGTAGATTTTCAGGAGTTTCATCCCAAAAATTACTTTTCGACGTTATGTGTTAAAGTTGGTGTTGGCCTTTTTATTTTATTGATGATTTTACAAACAATTTATGACTAATATTGGTTCTAGTGTTTTGTGTTTGTTCATGTTATATCCAGGTGCATTATATCTGAAATGAAGCTATTATCAAGTTAAAGATACAAGCAAGATAGCTCCTCATTCTACCTTGGGTATACTTTGCATAGGATTTATATATATTGTGTGTAATTCTTCAAGCTTAATTCTTCACACACATATATTTATGATTTTTCTCAAAACACAGGTGTTTTTATGCAAATTCTATATAAATATGTTTTGGACTATATAAATATTATAAACATCTTTTATTAAGTCCATAAGAACATTTCACAAGTTTTCAAAATTTGTTTTGAGTTAAATATCAATAATCAAAAACATGTATTTTAGTGCTTTTGCAAAATATAGTGATTTTATAAATGGTAAATGCTAATTAAAAATTTCTTTTTCTAACATGTTTATAATCATGTTTATAAAATTTTCCCAAAGTTTTATATTTTTTGTAATTTATTTACTATTTTTTAGCACTTCAAAAGTCAGTTTTTAAACATGTACTATCCTTGTGCATTTTTATAAGTCAACATCTAGGGTCAGACAAGTCAACTTATAAACTACTCTGGGATTTGCATTTTTCTCCTGCTGAGTCGACTTGTAAAAGTTATAAGTCGACTTATATGTAGTAAGTCGATTTATGCCTTTTTATAAGTCTGCTTATGAAATGTTTTCCTATTTGTTATTTTTGTTTGCTGAGTAGACTTACAACTAAAACAAGTCAACTCATAAGACATAAGTCGACTTATAAACTAGCCATTGCACAGTAACGGCTAGTTTCTTGTTCTTGATTATTTTAATGTTTTAGTGTATTTTTGGTGATTTCTTAAGCTGCTTTCTTTCACCCTATAAATACCCATTTGTCATAACTATTTTCAACTAACCAAGAAGAGTTTTAAATAAGTTTTAAAAGATTTGAAAGTTTGTTTCAAGGTTTGTTTATTTTTACAAAGAGGAGCTTGCAACGTTGTTTGAGGTCTTCATCCTCAACCCTTCTTCATTAACTCTTTGTTTTTATAGAGAAGTTTTTCTAACTCTTTTATCTAGCATTTATTATTGATTTTCATATCTATATTATTGCTAGTTTATTCTTGAGTTAGATTTTATTTGTACTCATTTACCACACACATCCCTATTGAACTTTTAGTATTTCATACACTATATATTTGGGTTGTGGTGGGTGATATTGTGAGTATGAGCTTAATTGAGTTCTCATCCATTGTTAAGAACAAACATTTGTATTTAAGCCTTATTGTGAGTTTCACATTGTATTACACTTGTATACCGAGAGGAGTAAGGGGTGAGAGACGGGGTCGATTCTAAGAGGAGTGACTGTTAGATATAGGTGCCCTGCAGGCAATTATTGTATATTGTAACAGGACCTATATGTATATAACATCCTTGTTCAAAATGATAGTATGCTATTTTGGTCAGATTTATCTGATGTTCTAAATATACAGATAATGTCCTTAGAATAAATACTAGACTATCAGACATTTCGGACAGTGATCGTAATGAAGAGATCTGATTAGTCGGTAACGTATATTCTAAAATGTTCCTAGTTGATGAAGTGTTGAGATAGGACATCATCACTTTGGTATAGACTAGTATATGCTTTATTTCTCCTTTTGAAGGAGATGATCAATCTCTTAGATCATTGATGTGAGACATCAAGATATAGTATACAGGTGACTCATTAGTGAATGAGTTGACTGAACGACTCGCCGAGAACATCTAGTTGGTAATATACTTAACTGTCAAATAGAAGTTCTCAAGTGATATAGTACATAGTAGTCTCTTGACCTGAGGCATGAGTGCAATATCTTATATGTCAGTAAAGATGTATTTAGACTTTTACCTAACCACAGTTCTTATTGAATTGTGCATAACGGTTCTTGTTGGGTACATCCCGAGACATAAGTAGATATTGAGATGCCAAGAAGGGATTCGTCTCTCCCAGTATAGGGGTTGATGTCATAAGATTGTTTGATATAACTATAGCCTGGAAATCCTTGGCCAAGGTGAATAAGATAAACTGAGTGTCAGTTTGATCTTATAGGTTATGAGTTTAATATCAATAAACACTAATCAAGCTATTAGGGTTTGACAGTTTGCCATACCCTAGGCTCAATAGTTTGACATGGTTTGACGAAGAGACCGGACTGTACGGTATTATCATTGAGTGGTCCTGATAAAATTGGATAAGCATCTTGCAGACCTTTATCACAACTTATACCCGGGTGGTCTTCATGTGTAGCTAGCACCTCTGTTGTACTTATGGATATGATCCACTACCGAGTTTTTTAAGTTGGGCCCTAGAGTCACACCAAGCGCGTACTTGAATCCTATGAAACACAATTTATGGAGTGATGCGTATGATTGATACGCATATATGATTTCTTCCGGATACACATAAACGGTTATGTATATCGGTAAAATCGGAATGCTATGTGCTTAGGAAATGAATTCCAGTATTTTTCCCATAAAGTTAACTTTTAGTCAACTAGTTGACTTTTTGGTCAACAGTTGACTTTTGGTCAACTCTTGATTTATTTGGTCATATAGTGACTAATTAGTTAAAGATTGGAATAATACTATATACCGTATTTATGAAATACTGTATTAGTGATAATAATTTGGTATTCTCATTTATGAAATACACATACCATGTATAATGAGTCATGAGATGAGTCACTTAGTGGTATGGTTTGAGCACATGGTTTATTAGCACATGGTTTTGAAATGTAATGATTCATAAGATGATTCATTGCATGACTCACTTGATTAATCATTAATTTTTGATGATTCATTGCATGACTCATAGGATGAGTCATTCATATCATGAACACATTTCACTCTATAAATATGAGCTCTTTTTCTTATGGAAAGGTTAATGAAAAATTGGCTAAGTGTTTTTTTTCATAAGAGAATAAAAGAGAGCTCTCCTCTTACTAAACTTTAGCAATCTTTGAGCAAGAGGAAGTAGTAGGATTTTAAGAACCCCGGGGTGGATATCTTGCCTTGTGTCTTAAGAAGACTCCCATTTTATCAAGCTCACTTGAAGACTTGGAGATCCACTACAAGGAGATTTTCTACTACAAGGAGCAAGAGCTAGGGGTTATTCGATCTTCCATCGAATCACGCTACGAAAGTATGATTTTCTAACTCTTGTATGCTCACTTAATAATAAGGATCATGTTATATTTAATTAGACGATCCATATGAATATTTCATGCTCTCTACATGCTTAGTATTTTTGTACATACATGTCTTCCGCTGTGTATTATGCATGTAGACATAGCACGATTTCCTTCAGTGACGTCGGTAATAAAGTTTAGAGAGAGGTTGTAAATTTGAGCACTTGAGGAGGAGGACACGGGCTAGGCCAACACTTAGAGGGTGTAAAGTGTGTTTACATTGTGTGTGTTATAAACGTTTGTCGGTGAGTGTTTAAAACCGATTGTGAACATTTTTGGTGATCGTTGGAAAACCAGTTGTGATAGTGGATTCTCCCCGGGAGTCAGGAGCGGAGACATAGGTCGGAAGGATCGAACTCTGTGATTATATCATTTGTTTGCGTTTGCCTTGGTGTATTTATCTTGTACTCATTATATTGTTATTTCGCTATTGCTCATGTTTATTTCGCCCTTTGTTTAATATGCTTGCATATCCTTACATATATCTCTTGAATATCATACTTGCTAGGATAGTTTGTTAATAAGTTTTAAATTGGTATTGTAATTGGATTAGATTAGCAATTATCCTATTCACCCTCTAGGGTACTTTCAATTAGTATCAGAGCTTGGTGCTCTTTGATTTGTGGCTTAACCGCTTTGAGGTAAAGATCCAAGCTTTCATATTATTGCTAATCTTGTTTTGATATTTCTTTTAACTTGCATAACGCATTATGGATATGCAGCGTGCACCTACCTTAGGTTATGCCATTAACGTTGCTTCTTATTTAGATAATTTCTCCTATACTCAATGGTGTGTTAAATTTAAACTTTTTGTTCGATCTAGATATTCCAATTTATAGAAAATTATAGATGGTGCTTATATTGTATCTACTTCGGAGAAATCCATGTGGAGTAAAAATGATCATAAGATGTTTACAATGAATAAGCTCTTGTTAAAATTTTTGTATAATGCTTTTGACTCATCATTTTCTAACAAACTTGATTCATTTGATAGTGCTTATACATTGTGAAAACTTATAGAAGCACATCAAGAGAACTTTGAGGCGATCTGACAAGTTTTGGCGGCTTCCACTTCTAGTTCATGTGGAGCCTCATCGTGCACACGACCACTAGGCGATACCCCTAGTGTGGTAAGCAATTCCGACTCTAAAAGTGAATTAACAATTGATGAACTTTCTTGTGCCTATGAGAGGTTAATGCATGCCTACACTAAGTTGCAAAATAATTTTATTAATCTTAAAAGAAAGCATGTAGAATTAAAATCTGATCATGAGTTATTAGCTTCTAAGTTTGATACTATCTCTAATGAAAATGTGATCCTTAAAGAAAATAATGAGAAATTAAAATAAGATCATGTTTCTTTAATTTCAAACATTGCTAAGTTAACTCATGAGAAAGATAATGCCATATTAGAAGAAGTAGAGAACATGAAAAATAAAGTTAGTTCTTTTGCTAACACTTATATATGTTCTACTTCTAATAACAATACTTGTATGCATAGTGATGAGTTGAATCTTATTAAGGATCGCATATCATCTTTAGATTCTACCCTTAAAATATGCATTGTAAATAATAATAAGTTTATGGACTTGTGTGCAAAGTCTCATAAAAATTCTTTCAAGAAACCTACACACTATGCACACATGTATAACAAGATTTATAAGTGTTCTATTTGCGGCAAAAAAAGGTCATATTGCTAAATTTTTCTATAATATACAAAAATCCATAAAGCCTAATCATGTTTGTGCATCTCATCAAGCTTCTTCATCACATACACATGCACAAACACATTAAGATCATCATAAATATGTCCATGTATATAAATGTGATTTTTCTGGTTGTTTTGGTCATTTGACCAAATTTTATTTTGATTTGAAAAGAGTTTCCCATTTGCAAAATAATTTTAAAGCAATTTTTGCAAATGAATCCAGTGCACAACCAATTGGTCAATGCAAATCATTTTAACCTTTTCATTGCACATATTGCAATCGTAAAGGTTATTTATATACTTATTATTTTGACCGTATCCATGCACAAGATACGTTCAAATGGGTTCATAACCAAAGGGCCTTGAGTTTAAATAATAGGGGTCATATCTCTAAACAATCCGACACCAAAAATGTTTGGGTGCCAAAACAATCTTAATTTTGAACCTTTTTTTGGTTTTTCATGTTTGTTTTTAATGAATTTTGATTTTTATGAATCTTATCAAACCAATTTAAAAAATGAATTTTGATTGTGATATTCCTATATATATTTGTGTTTTCACCTTAAATATTTTTTCACAAATTAGTTGATGAAAAAAAAAACAATTTTTGTAAAATTTTCAAATTTTTAAGTCTTAGTTCAAAATTTCTGAGAAAACTGCTTTACAGGACCTAAGTCGACTTATGCTTCTTTATAACTCGACTTATGACAATTCGACTTATAAGTCGACTTATGTGTTAATGGTTTGAAATTTTTTTGGTTGTTTGGTTTTTTCTTTTGGATTCATTTGTTCTTGGACCCGACCCGTTTGACCTCTTTAATCCTGGCCATCCATATGCTATCTACCCAGATCTTAGACCTTGTTTTCTCTATTAGAAGTAGACCTAGAACCCCATTTCTTCCCTTCTTTCGTTCCTCTTCCAGCTGATCTGCAAATTTTTGATCTCCCAAGCCGACTGAACGTCACTCTAACTCGACTTCTCGCGTCAATCTCGTTCTACATTGTGTGGGTATATCTCTTGTTCCCTCTTCTTTTTCAATTCATATCATAAGATCTACTCTAGGGTTTGTATTTAGGGCTTTTTGTTGTCATTCTTAGATCCGTGCTTTAATTGCTTCATAATCATGTCTAACAATATTCCTAAACATCATAGAACTGGGAGGGATCAACCCTAATTGTCTAATGCTCCTCCTCCTCCTGCTACTAATTTTGAATTTTATGAACAATATCTTAGGAGTCCTTCTTTGATTGGTAAATATCGCTCTATATGTATACATAAACCTTTTCCTGAGCGATATGTTAAGTTCGACGATTTTGATCATTTTATGTTAAAGGCCTATTTTGAGTAATGTAAAATGTTTGATTTACTTTCTAGTACCAATGATCTTCCCTATTATCCTCATTTGGTACTTCTCTTTTATACTAACTTTCAAGTAGATTCTTCAAATTCTAGAACTCATTTCATTCATTTTAGAATTAAGGACCATCGCATCAGGTTCTGTGCTGATGAGCTTTCTGAGATCCTTAGTCTTCCTCATGGAGACACTCTTTTGAATGATGTCATTTATGTTGATCTAGTAGATAAAACATTTCTAACCCTTGCTGGCAAACATCTCCCTTTAACTGGAAAAAATGCATCTCATTTGGCCAAAATCATTGGTCGTATTATTTGTTACAACATTATCCCCAAAACTGGTACTTATAGCCATTATTCCCAAGAGCTTATGCATGCTATTTATGCCATTATCGGGAATGTGGATGTTAAATGGGGAAATGTTATCTTTGATATCTTGGCCTCTTAACACACTACTTTTTTTTTTCCCTTCGGGGCCATTCTCACCAGAATTTTCACTCATTTTTTTGTTGATTTATCAAATGAAATCGTCGTCAAAATCCTTCCCTTCTTTGATGTTTTCGCTCTTCATAGGATGGGCATACCTTCTACCTAATTTAAATTAAATAGAGATCAAGCTCGTGTCCCTGAGCCCTCTGATTCTAAGTCCCCTAGAGAGTCATCCCGTTCTGCATCTAGCTCTGGAGATAGTGGTCACTCCTCCCACATTCCAAATTATGCTGGGAATCTTTTTACTCAAATGTCTGAGTATTATTATGATAGTCGGAGGAGATTTGAGGGCCTTGAGAGAGGCCAAGCTGATATTAAGAGGGAGATTGCTGATATTAGGAGCCAAAATGAAGCTGGTGCGGGTCGCTTAGAGAGTAGACTTGATGATATTGTTAAGATATTGTAGAACCCTTCTCATCCCCCAGGTCCAGGACCATCTAAAGATTGGTTTTATTTTTGTTTGATGAACTTTGTTTTATTTTGGTTTGTGTTGAACAACGTATGTTGAACAATGTGTAATTGTTGTAAACATTTTTTGGTCATTAGTCTACATTTGCACTTATATATCATGCTCATATTTCTCTATGTGGAAAATGTATGTATGACTTGTATTTTTTTTATCTTACCTTTTATAAATATGTGGCAGTTATACAGGGGGAGCAATCCCATTTTGTTTACAGCCACCCATGCATATAGGTAGAGGGAGCTTTCGCTTTCCTATTTCTTTTATATCCCTATTTTTGATGTTGCCAAAGAGGGAGAGAAATGTGAGTATAGTATTTTTTATGAGTTTCATTTGGTATTATATATATATTGGTAGATTGTTTGTCATCATCAAAAAGGAGGAGATTGTTGGCCTTTTTGTTTTGATGATGATTTTACAAACAATTTATGACTAATATTGGTTCTAGTATTTTGTGTTTGTTCATGTTATATCCAGGTGCATTATATCTGAAATGAAGATATTATCAAGTTAAAGATACAAGCAAGCTAGCTTCTCATTCTACCTTGGGTATACTTTGCATAGGATTTATATATATTGTGTGTAATTCTTCAAGCTCAATTCTTCACACACATATATTTATGATTTTTTATCAAAACACAGGTGTATTTATGCAAATTCTATACAAATATGTTTTGGACTATATAAATATCATAAACATCTTTTATTAAGTTCATAAGAATATTTCACAAGTTTTCAAAACTTGTTTTGAGTCAAATATCAAAAATCACAAACTTGTATTTTAGTGCTTTTGCAAAATACAGTGATTTTACAAATGGTAAATGTGAATTGAAAATTTCTTTTTCCAACATGTTTATAATCATGTTTATAAACTTTTTCTAAAGTTTTATATTTTTTGGAATTTATTTACTATTTTTTAAAGCAATTCAAAAGTCAGTTTTTATACATGTATTGTCCTTATGCATGTCCATAAGTCGACTTATAGGGTTAGAAAAGTCGACTTATAAGGTCAGAAAAGTCGACTTATGAACTGCTCTGGGATTTGTATTTTTCTTCTGCTGTTCAACTTATAAAAGTTATAAGTGGACTTATATGTAGTAAGTCGACTTATGCCTTTTTATGAGTCGACTTATGAACTATTTTCCTGTTTGTTGTTTTTGTCTGGTGTGTTGACTTACAACTAAAACAAGTCAACTCATAAGACATAAGTCGACTTAAAAGTCGACTTATGAACTAGTCGTTGCACAGTAACGGCTACTTTCTTGTTCTTGATTATTTTAATGTTTTAGTGTATTTTTTGTG
Organism: Asparagus officinalis; assembly: GCF_001876935.1. Taxonomy (NCBI): domain Eukaryota; kingdom Viridiplantae; phylum Streptophyta; class Magnoliopsida; order Asparagales; family Asparagaceae; genus Asparagus; species Asparagus officinalis. The sequence continues at coordinate 41,737,407 of NC_033802.1, read as the reverse complement.
ATTTCTTAAGCTGATTTCTTTCACCCTATAAATACCCCTTTGCCTAACTATTTTCAACCAACCAAGAAGAGTTTTAAACAAGTTTTAAAAGAGTTTAAAGTTTGTTTAAGTTTGTTTCAAGTTGTGTTTGTTTTTACAAAGAGGAGCTTACAACGTTGTTTGAGGAATTCGTCCTTAACCCTTCTTCATCAACTCTTTGTGTTTATAGAGAAGTTTTTCTAACTCTATCTAGCATTTATTCTTGATTTTCATATCTATATTATTGCTAGTTTATTCTTGAGTTAGATTTTATATGTACTCATTTATCACACACATCCCTATTAAGCTTTTAGTATTTCATACACTATATATTTGGGTTGTGGTGGGTGATATTGTGAGTGTGAGCTTAATTGAGTTCTCATCCATTGTTGAGAACAAATATTTGTATTTGAGCCTTATTGTGAGTTTCACATTATATTACACTTGTACACCAAGAGGACTGTGTGGTGAGAGACAGGATCGATTCTAAGAGGAGTGGCATCGGTTGTAAGGCCTAGAGAGAGGTTGTAAATCCAAGCACTTGAGGAGGAGGACATGGGCTAGGCCAACACTTAGTGGGTGTAAAGTGTGTTTACATTGTGTGCATTATAAATGTTTGTCCGTGAGTGTTGAATATCGATTGTGAATGTTTTCAGTGATCGTTGGAAAACCGGTTATGATAGTGGATTCTCCCTAGGAGAGGAGAGCATAGACATAGGTTGGACTGACCAAACTCCGTGATCATATCGTTTGTTTGCGTTTTCCTTGGCGTATTTATCTTGTGCTCATTATATTGTTATATCACCATTGCTCATATTTATTTCATCCTTAGTTTAATATTCTTGCATATCCTTGCATATATCTCTTGAATATCATACTTGCTAGGATAGTTTGTTAATAAGTTTTAAATTAGCATTGTAATCGGATTAGATTAGTACATTACCCTATTCACCCCCTCTAGGGTACTTTTAGTTTGATCCGTCAAAATTTTTTAACTTGAGACAGTCCACTCCAAGTCTCCTCGCAGGATCCATTGAAGATCATAAATATTGCTTTAAGATTGTTCGCGCCTATGGTTAAATCTAGAATAAAACAAATAAATCTATTAGGAAGTTAAAGTGTGGTGACGCCCTTGGATTCACACAAGGCTGCAGTCTAAGGTGAATCCAAGAATGTCAAACCTGTCATGTCCCAACATCATACAACAACATGTTTCATCATCATAGTTACTATCTCTCTAGTAGAATCAACAAATTGGTGAAGGTACAAAACATGCAAAGAATAATAAAGTAGTATAATGAACAGAATATGCACAGAAGAAGTGTATAAATAATCCTCATCAGGGCCCAACTGAAAAAGAGTAAAATAACTCTGAATTTGAAATAAGTCTCAATACAAGGGTCAAATAAAGTCTCACTAAGGCACTCAGCCTCTACAAAATAAAAACACAAACTCTAACATCTAAAAATAAACATCTACTGTGGAGCTCTAAAAAATAACAATAAATATAATATACTAGATGGAAGCTAAGATACAACCATATCAACCTGAGGCTCTCCGTGCGCCTGACTCGCCATCTGAAAAAAGGAGAAACAACGAGCGTCAAAGTGCTAGCGAGATCATCTCCATCGCCCCCAGGAGGGAGGGGTAGGAGTATATAAGAAAATAATGTTAGTACATATAGATTTAAAATTATTCATAAAACTCTAAATGGAAACTGTTAATTAGAAACCCACAACACGAGAATTAGTACGTCGAGCTAAATAATCCAAATAAGAAAAGCCTCATGTATATATCATATCTCAAATTATGAATCACTAAATACCAATCCTAAACCTATGAATGTAAAATAGAACATAAAGGAAAATACCACAACTCCAAACCTCAACCATATAGAGCCAATGTCACAATCTCGGACTACCCTCAGGTAGTTGGCGCAGCCATAAGGAAATATCATCCAGCATAAATATTACCATAGACCATACCATGTATGCCAAGTATCCGATGTGTACCCTACTCTCAGGTAATCTAACATTAGATCAAACTACAACTCTCTGTGTGTGTGTGTGTGTGTGTGTGTGTGTGTGTGTGTGTGTGTGTGTATCTTTATCAATTAATGGTACTCTTGTAAGGTTCTCACGAGATCATGTGGATATAACGTCCATACTCAATCGTTCTACGGTAATAGATATACCTCCCTATTCCAGATGATGAATTCAGGTAATTGTATAGCGGAGTATAGGCATATCAGCCCAAATCCGGAAAACCCCCAATCATCTTTGAGTATTGGTACAATCACGGTCTCATTACAGGAAACATCCAATACTCCTAGTGTGGTACAACCACGGTCTCATTGCGGGATACATCCATACGTACATCCACAACTAATGAATTAGGCATGATCATGTGTTATATCAACATCTACGAATTTAGATATATGTTGCGCATCTTAATTATGCATATAAACTCAACTAGGAACATAATTCAAGTGTTCGTGCATGTATCTCGATGTACTTGTTTATATCTCATGTTCACAAATATTTCAGGTGTTAAACATATCATAAACATCCTAGAACAATGTAGGTCAATCAAAAAAAATCCCTCGATGAACAACAATTTGAGTCAAAACATGCACATGGCTGAAATACACTTGCGGTCGACCAGCACTTAGGCCGTGGTCGACCGGCCAGCGACCAGAGACCTATTAACTGCAATTTTGCAGTTTTGTGTTCGCATGCATGTTTCGTGATTCTAACTTGATTAACTCATTATAAAACTTGAATAAAACACTATGAATACTACATTGACATCTCTGGAGATTATTGAATACATGAAACAGGATTTATTTGCATGACATAACATATACAAACCCTAAACATGTGTAAAAGCCTCAACATGATGTGTAAAGCATCAAAACACAGTTAAAACTCTTTCTTAGTTAATTTCAAATCTTAAACCACATCTAAAATTTTGTTTATAATCATCTAAACATGAAAAGATCTGATCTTTAACTCAAATATTATAATAGAACTATTTTTATACTCAAAATAGTTGATTTGGCTCAATAAAACCACATTAAAACTCAATAAAATATTTAAAAACGTGAGAGTAGGGTTAGCAAAGATGAAACTCGCCTGAAAACTCATTGAAAATGTGAAGGATGCAAAGCCAAGGCAGATCCCTAAGCTACTCGTCAAAACCAAATTAAAATCCCACTTCAAAAGCTCTTGAACTCTCACAAAATAAGATCTAGAATTTAAAAGAGGGTTTAGTGGTTGCTTGGGTTTTAAAACTATAAAGTAAGATGTGAATTTTCATGAAAAAATACTATATAAACACCTATGTGCAACTGGGCCTAAAAAAATCCAAAACCAACTCAAAAAAGGAAAATCTGGAAACCTGTCAAGCGGTCGACCGCGACTTATGCGGCGGTCGATCAGCATGCTTATTTCTAGTTGTGCAGGTTTTGCCTTTGTGCATGTTTTCGACTCGATTGTTTCACATATACGGACTTGTATGAACTGAAAACACTTGCTAACATACTCATACACCATTTAATGATATTTATCACGATAAATATTTACTTATCTCAGTTAATCACATATTATTTCAAATTATCACTTATTAATTCAAATTTATGGGGTTTTATATTCATCCCCTCTTAAAAGAATTTCATCCTCAAAATTTCACAATCGTATCTTAAAGATTAATAATACGAGAAAAGCACTAAGAGGGGATAATCCAGACAAGGAAACCCTCACGTTCACATCTCGAACCATTAATCCCTAGATATGAATAATAAGCAAATATTTAAACTTAACAATCTAAAATGCGTGCACTCAATTTAACTCCTAATTAGACGAAACTAGTATGTTGGGTGAAAATCCAAACAAGGAGCTGCCATATATATACCTTATGTTCTGAGTGATTAGGAGCTAAGTGTTGGTACTCCATTTTAGCGTTAAATATAAATGTGGCTGAATAATATAACATAAACATAAATGTGTATAAGTATACTCAAACATCAATAACTTATCTGCTCAAACAGGTATGGGTAGTCGCGACGTACATCCTCCTAACGCTCCCAAGAGGCTTCTTCGTCTCCTTGTCGGTTCCACTGAACTTTCACCAATGGAATAACTTTGTTTTAAGCCTTTTATCCTCTCTAGCAAGAATACAAACCAGGGCCTCTACGGTAGTCAAATCATCCTGAATCTTAATATCTGATGCATCAATTACTCTTTGCTTCTCCTCATCGCGCAAATGCTTCTCAAGCATTGAAACATGAAAGACGTCGTATACACTCGACATCGATGCTGGAAGATCTAATCTATACGAAACATATCCAACATGCTCAATAATCCTGAACGGACAAACATACCTCGGGGCTAGCTTTCCCCGCTTGAAATCACTAAACACCCTTCATCGGCGATACCTTCAACATGACGAAATCTCCAACTTGAAACTCCAAAGGTCGTCGCCTCTGATTTGCATAGCTCTTTTACCAACTCTGAGTAGTAAGAATACGCTCTCTAATCACTACTATCTTCTCTGTAGTCTGTCTCACAAGCTCCGGTCTAAGTAATAAGCTATCCTCCGGCTCTGCCCAACAAATTGAGGATCTACAAGACCTTTCGTACAAAGCCTCATACGGTGCCATCACGATAGTAGCTTGATAACTATTATTATAAGTAAATTCAATCAATGAGATGTGGTCTTCCTAGCTACCCTGGAATTCAATAACGCATGCTCGTAGTATATCCTCCAACACGTGGTTCACCCTCTTTGTCTGGCCATCCGTCTATGGGTGGAAAACGCTACTGAATAACAACTGGCTGCCGAATGAATTCTGAAAACTCCTCCAGAAATAGGATGTGAAGACTGAACCTCGATCTGATATAATCATCTCTAGAACTCCATAAAATCGAACTATCTCTCGAATAAAGATCCTCGCATATGTCTTCGTCGTATAATTCGTCTTCACAGGTGAGAAATATGCTAACTTCGTCAACTGATCAACTATCACTGAAATAGAATCATTCCCTTTCTTTGATCTTGACAACCCTATAATAAAATCTATAGAAATATCTGCCCACTTCTACTCTGGAATAGGTAAAGACTATAGGGTTCCTACAGGTCTCTGATTTTCTGCCTTCACTTGTTGGCAGGCAAAACACTTAGCTACATACTATGCGATCTCCCTACACATGCCGCTGCACCAAAAGTATCTCTTCATATCCTTATATATTTTCATTATGCCTGGATTCACTGTATAGTTGATACGATGCGCCTCATCAAATAATTCCTTCTTCAGCTATGAATTGTTTGGCATAACTAACGGGCCCCTCATCCGAAGGCTCCATCTGTTCCAATAGTCCAATCAGCCTTTGGCTCTTTGGAAATCTCTCACTTTCGGGTTTGAATCTAAGAATCCTCTAGCTGAGCTCTGACCACTCGATCAGTCTAAGATGGCTGTACTGTGATAGCTCCCAAAAATACGTTGCTCCCGCCAATATCCAGCCTAAAGTCAAACTGACAGAGGGTGTAAAAATTTTGATGTAATGAACACCTCAAAGTTGCAAGCCTGCAACGACCCTTCCTACTCAATGCGTCTGCTACTACATTTGCCTTTCCCGGATGATACTGAAGTGCAAACTCATAATCTTTGATAAATTCGATCCATCGGCGCTGTCTCTTGTTGAGTTCCTTCTGTAAAACTAGGTATTTTAAACTATGATAATTTTTGAATAGTTCGAACTACACTCCATACAAATAATGCCTCCACGTCTTTAGTGCAAAGACCACTACTACTAGCTCCAAGTAATGCGTGGGGTAATTTTGCTCATGAGTCCTCAACTACCTCGAATTATAGGCCATAACTCTCTTGGTCTACATCAAAACACCTCTAAGTCCCAATAACAATGCATTAGTGTAGACAACGAAAGTCTTATCACTACTCGAAAGAATCAACATCGACACTGAAGTCAATTTACCCTTCAAAGTCTCAAAGGCCTCCTGGCACTCTGTACCCCAAACAAATTGTACACCCTTCTTCCTAAGACAAGTAAGTGGAGTCGTAATCTTTGAGAAGTCCTGAATAAACTTCCTGTAATAGTCGGTCAGACCTAAGGAGCTACGAATTTTTGTAATGGTCTTCGCCTGCTCTTAATCAAAAATAGCCTCCACCTTAGCCGGATCTACTGCAATACCCTCCCGGCTGATAACATGGCCCAAAAATCTAACCTCTGATAGCCAAAACTCGTATTTACTAAACTTGGCATATAGTCGGTGCTCCCGCAAAGTCTGCAATGCATCCATAGGTGCAGCTCATGCTCTGCTTCCGATCTCGAATAAATAAGAATGTTGTTGATGAAGACAATCACGAACTGGTCCAAGTATGGACGAAAACCCCGATTCATCAAATCTATGAATATCATGGGTGCATTGGTCAGCCTAAATGACATGATAAGAAACTCGAAAGACCCATATAGAGTCAGAAAGGCGGTCTTAGGAATATCTATCTCCCGAATCTATAACTGATAATAACCGGAATGAAGATCAATCTTTGAGAAACACTATACTCCCTTCAACTGGTCGAACAAGTCATCAATCCTTGATAGTGGATACCTGTTCTGGATGGTGACTTTGTTCAAGTTACGATAATCTATGCACAATCGCATGCTATTGTCCTTCTTCTTCATGCAAAGGACTGGCGTACCCTACGGATAATGACTCTGGCGAATGAAACCCTAAGACAACAACTCATCTAACTAGATCTGAAGCTTCCTCATCTCAACAGGCACCATATGATAAGGTGCTCGAGAAATCGACGTGGTGTCTGGCTGCAACTCTATGCAAAACTCGACCTCTCTCACAGGAGGTAAACCTAGTATGTCTTTGAAGACATCCTGATACTCTAAGACCACTAGTGTCTCGCTCAAATCGGCACCCTGATCTCGTAACATCACATCCTCGACGTAAGCCAGAAATGACTCCGCAAACTAGTTGCCTCATGAGATCACTACCACCAACTCAGATCCATCAAAAGCTCGTAAGCTAACTATCTTCGCAAAATAGTTGATACTCACGTGGTAAGAAGATAACCAATCCATACCAAGGATAACATCGAACTCAGACATACGCAACACGATCATATCAACCATGAACTCAAAATTGTCTAAGATAACGATAAGTCTCCTACAAATACTCTCTAAGAGGGACACCTCTCCCAAAGGAGTAGATAGAGACAGTAGAATGTCTAAAGGTTATGCTACAAGCTAAAGTATAATCATAAAATCATAAGAGATGAACAAATGCGAAGCGCCAGAATCAAAAAGAATATGGGCTGGAAAGGGGTTCACAAGGAACGTACCTTCCACTACAGTCGCGCTCACACCATTGTCATGAGGAAAATATACTCTACTGGTAGTCGAAGGTTGCTACGCTGCTTTGCCTGGAACATATGAGACTATATATCCCTGCTAGATCTCCAGAATGGCTCGCACCTACCCCTCGATTCTCGGAACTGCTGGTGGTGCCTTAATTCTCAACTGTTGGCCCTATCCTCGGCCCTGAGCATGGTTTTTCTACTATTACTGGTTCTGATTCTTGCCTTACTGGCCTTCTGTTGGTGCACTACATCATTATGTTATTCTGTGTCCGAACTTATTACAGTTGAAACCAATCCCCTAAAACTTGCACTGCTGCTGTGCCCTCTGATACTGCTGATGTCCCTTCTTATGGGGACCCTACTGGTGTGGACCCTTACCCTGCTGCTGGGATCCTCTTGGTCCTATGAACGGCCTCTTTTTCTTTCCTTTGTCACTGGGCTGTCCTGACTTGGTGTTCCCATCCTTGCCCTTCTGAAATATGGTCGTCTCTGTCTCCTGAAATATGGTGGCATCGACCACCTCCCGCATTGAATGAAATCTCCTCGACACAAGATAACAACGCAAACTCAGGTGAAACCCCATCAAAAATATCTGAGCCTGCCTTTCCTCAGTATGCCATATGCCCGTGAATCTAACTAATGTCATAAACTTATTCTAAAAATCCGTCATGGACATATCCCCCTGCTCTAACCGGTCTAGCTCTAACTCCTTCCTGGCTATCGCTGTAACCGACACATACTGCTCGTCGAAGAAGTAAACTAAAGTCTCCCATGAAACTTTTATCCTCTATTCTGGAGTGAAACGAAGTCGATACCATCCTCTGGCATCGCCCTGCAGCCTGAAAGCTGCTAGCATCTGCTTCTGCATAGTGTTCACATTAAGCATATCCAAGATGTTACTCACATCTTCCTTCCACATGTGTAGTAATAAAATCTGACAAGCTATGAAATTCTGGTGCCTTCATCTTCTGGTATCTCTCTACCAAATGAAGTCAAGCCTCTTGTTCAGCAGCTCCATCATCAACTAATGGTGGTGGGGTATTTATCGGTGTGTTCTCCTGTATCTCCTCCTGAATGGGTGTCTCCTGTTAAGCCTGATTTGCCAACTACTCCTCAATTGCTGCCAGTCATGCTACCAAATATGCTATGAGATCCACTAAATTTAACGGAGCCTGCTGCGGCTCGGGTTCTGCATCCGCTTGCCTAGCTCTCTGAGCACGGGTACCTCTATGACCATGTTCTCTTCCCGACATCTATAAGTTTAGGAGTAGAGCTTATTAAACATAGTAAATAGGATCTTCGGCATAGAGATAAAATATATATCAATAGGCTAAGATGCAACGACATAAACCTGCAACTCTCCGTACACCTGACTCGCCATTTGAAAAGAGGGAAAACAACGAATGTTGAAGCGCTAGCGAGATCATCTCTACCGCCCCCAGGGGGAATGGGTAGGAGTATATAAGAAAATACTGTTAGTACATATAGATTTAAAATCATTCATAAAACTTTAAATGGAAACTGGTATTTAGAAACCCACAACACCAGAATTAATACGTCGAGCAAAATAATCCAAACAAGGAAACCATCTTGTATATATCATGTCTCAAATTGTGAATGGCTAAATACCAATCACAAACCTGTGAATGAAAAATAGTACATAAAGGAAAATACCACAACTCCAAACCTCAACCATATAGAGCCAATGTCATAGTCTCGGACTTCCCTCGGGTAGTTGGCGCAGCCATAAGGAAATATAATCCAACATAAATATTACCATAGACCATACCATGTATGCTAAGTATCTGATGTGTACCTTACTCTTAGGTAATCTAACATAGGAGCAAACTACAACTGTGTGTGTGTGTGTGTGTGTGTGTGTATATATATATATATATATATATATATATATATATATATATATATATATATATATATATATATATATACACACACACACACACACACACAC
>NC_033802.1:41667969-41726560 GCF_001876935.1 Asparagus officinalis | reverse complement strand
ATATATCAATTAATGATACTCTTGTAAGGTTCTCATAATATCATGTGGATATAATGTCCTTACTCAATCGTTCTGCAGTAATAGGTATATCTCCGTATTCCGTATGATGCATCTAGATGATCGTATAGCAGAGTATAGGCATATCAGCCTAAATCCAAAAAAATCTCGATCATCTTTGAGTATTGGTACAATCGCGATATATATCAATTAATGATACTCTTGTAAGGTTCTCATAATATCATGTGGATATAATGTCCTTACTCAATCGTTCTGCAGTAATAGGTATATCTCCGTATTCCGTATGATGCATCTAGATGATCGTATAGCAGAGTATAGGCATATCAGCCTAAATCCAAAAAAATCTCGATCATCTTTGAGTATTGGTACAATCGCGATCTCATTGCGGGAAAAATCTAATACTCCTAGTGTGGTAAAATCGCGGTCTCAGTACGGGAAAACATCCACACCGTACATCCACAACTGATGAATTATGCATGATCATGTTGTTGGCCTTCTTGTTTTGATAATGATTTACAAACAATTTACTTCTTATGTTGTTTGTCTTGTGTTTGTATTTTTGTATCAATTATAGACAAACAACATATTGGAGGTTGGATGGAATTACGCATTCACGATCATATCCAATGGAGGTTGGCGGAATTATGGTATGAAGCCTACGTAATTCAAGTTCAAGATCCAAGTTCAATCTTCATCCGTAAGTGTACCAAGTCAAGCTTATTGAAGATCAAGATTGCTTGCGTAACATTAGTTTAGGTTTATATTATGTGTGTTAGTACTTTAAGCTCAATCATATATACACACACATTTGGGTTTTATATATATAGTTATATATATACACAAGTTTTCGTTAAGGAATTAACAATCATTATGTACATATTTTATTAAGTCTATAAGATCATTTCATAGGGTTTCAAAATATTGTTTATATCAAAACATTAAATTTCATGTATATCACATTTTCATGTTTTGGACACACTTGCAAAATACATGAGTTTTCACAAATGGGAAACTCAATTTGAGAAATTATTTTTCTAACATGTTCAATTTCATGTTTATAAATGTTTCTCAAAGTTTTATCAATTTTGGAATTAATTTGTTATGTTTATTTGAATTTACAAAATCAAGTTTTTAATAAGCTTATGTTCGTGCACATGTTCGTGCATGTTTTTGTAAAACTAATATGTTTTCAAAATTGGGAAATGTGATTTGAAAAATTTCTTTGTTTACATATTTATACTCATATATATAGACATTTTCCCAAGTTTTACTAATTTTGGAGTTGTTTTGTTATTTTTAATTGAATTTACAAAATCGAGTTTTCAGCAGTTTTTGTATAAACTGTATATCTATGTTCAAACATTTATTTCTCATAACTGGAAAGTGATATTTCCGAAATTCTTTCTCTAACATGTCTACCTATATGTCTAGAACCTTCTCTCAAAATTTTATGATTTTTAGAATTGATTTACTATTTTTAATTGATTTTACAAAGTCAGATATGTAAAATTCTAGAATTTGGCAAAAACATAAACTGTCCGTGAACAGTGTGGTCGACCGTGCTACAGTACGATCGACATCTGTTAGTGTAGCATTCGACCGTTGTACAGTAACGGTAACATCTGTTTTTTTGTTTTTAATGGGTTTTTGAGGTTTTTTGAGTTGTTTTCTTCAAGTCTATATATACCCCTTTGCCATAACTATTTTAAACAATCATGAGAGTGTTTTAAACAAGTTTAAGAAAGTTTTAACAAGGGTTTATGGTTGATTTAAGTTTGTTTAAAAAGATTTTAAGTATTTGAGAATTTGATTTTGTGAAAATAATTTCACAAGAGCTTGAGGAGATCATCAATTGAAGTTTGGGCATTCAACTCATCTCTCTCTCTCACTCTTGATCTATAGAGAAGTTTTCCTAAACTCATTCTAGCTATTTATTGTTTTGATTCTAATTTCCATAAGCTAGATTTATTTGAGTTTAGTTTATTTTATTGTATCTCATTATTTACACACACAACCATTGAGCTTAATGTATTTCATACATAGTATAATTTGGGTTGTGGGGAGTGTAACTTAGAGATTGAGCCTACATTGTGTTCTCATCTATTGTAGAGAATAAATTATTTGTATTTGTGAGTTTTATTGTGAGGATACACTTTGTAATACACCTGTACACCGAGAGGAGTAGTTGGTGAGAGACGGGGTCGAATCTAAGAGGAGTGGCGTCGGTTGACGAACCTAGGGAAAGGTCGCATCCGAGCACTTGAGGAGGAGAATACAAACTAGGCCAACACTTAGAGGGTGTAGAGTATGATTGCAAGTGTGTAGTTATAAAGTTTTCGGTTAGCTAGAAAACCGGGTGTGAGGTGTAAAAGTTATTCGGGTAAGCGTAGAAAATCCAGTTGTGATAGTGGATTTCTCCCCGGGAGTGGGGAGTGGAGACGTAGGATGGAAGGTCCGAACTCCATGATCATTTGCTTGTGTTTGAGTTTGCTTTGGTGTTTCATTTGTGCTTAGTGTTCATTACATCCTTGTCGCCATCATAAATTGCCCTATCACATTTGTAGATTGTTTATTTCACCCTTGTGTTAGTTTATATATCATTGCATATATTTTATAGTATATCTCATTGCTAGGATATATTCATTTGCTCACATTGCTTATTCTTGATTATAACATATTATATATCTATCTTGCAAGAAGAATAGTTTGAATTAGTTTTAATTGGCATAAAATCGGATTAGATTAGTATAAGACCCTAATTACCCTCCCTCTAGGGTCAAACAATTGGTATCAGAGCTTGGTGCTCTTTGATTTAAGGTCTAATCACCTTGAGTTAAAGATCTAAGTTATCTTATTTGTGCTAATCTTGTTTTGATTGCATTTGTATCTTGCTTGCATATTTTTATAAATTATGGATATGAATGATGCATCTTGTTTAGGCTATGATTCTAGTATTGCTCCTAAATTCAATATTTTTCCTATGCTCAATGGTGTTTTAGATTCAAAATATTTGTTCAATCTAAAAATATCGATTTATGGGAAGTCATTGATTGTGTTTATATTATGTCCATATTGGAGAAATCCAAGTGGAGCAAACATGATAAAATGATGTTTACAATGAACAAGATTTTGTTAGAATATTTACTAAATACTCTTAATTCATCTATGTCTAACAAGTTTATTTATTTTGATAGTGCTTACACCTTATGGAAATTATTAAAGCACATCAAGGGGACTTGGAGGCGATCCGACAAGCTTTGGAGGATCCCGCTTTAAGTTCAAGGACTTGGAGGCGATCCGACAAGCTTTGGAGGATCCCGCTTTAAGTTCAAAAGGAGCTTCATGCACACGAGCACTAGGCGCGACAAGCTTTGGAGGATCCCGCTTTAAGTTCAAAAGGAGCTTCATGCACACGAGCACTAGGCGATAGCCTTAGTGAGATTTGCGAGTTCGAATCTATTAATGATTTACTTAATGATGAACTTGTTTGTTCTAGTGAAAGATTATTGCATGCCTACAAGAAATTGCAAAATAATTTTATTGATTTACAAAGCAAGCATGTTAATTTGAAATCCGATCATGTGTCTTTAGCTTCTAAGTTTGATACTATTTCTAATGAGAATATGTTCCTTAAAGAAAATAATAAAAAAATAAAATTGGATCATGATTCTTTAATTTCAAACTTTGGTAAGTTAACTCATGAGAAAGATAATGCCATGCAAGAAGTAGAATACATTAGAAATGAATTTGATTCTTTTAAGAATAACTATACATGCTCTACTTCTATTATCAAAAATGTTGTATCTAATGATGAGTTAAATCATGTAAAAAACCGCATATCTTGTTTAGATTTAACCTTAAACACATGCATTGATAATCATAACAAGCTTATGGACTTGTGTGCAAAGTCTAATGCAAACTCTTCTAAGAAACCTACACACTATGCACACATGTATAACAAAGTCTATAATTGTACTAATTGCAGTCGTAAAGGCCACCTTGCTAGATTTTGTTATAATGCACAAAAATCTATCAAGCTTAATCATGTTTGTGCATCCCATCAAGCTTCATCATCACGCTCACATGTACACACACATATAGGTCATCATAAACATGCCCATATGTACAAATGTGAGTTTTGTGGTCGATTTAGTCATTTGGCCAAATTTTGTTTTGATTTAAAGAGAGTTTCACATTTGCAAAACAATTTTAAAAGACTGTTCATGTTTGCAACTGTTTCTAATGTTTCCCGTGCACAACCGTTTGGTCAACATAAGCAAATGCTTCCTTTCCATTGTACTTATTACAATCGGAAGGATCATTTAAGTAATTTTTGTTATGACCGTGTTCGTGCACCACATGCGCCTAAGAGGGTTCATAACCATAGGGCTTTGAGCTTAAATGATAGGGGTCATGTCCCTAAATTTTTCGGCACCAATAGTGTTTGGGTGCCAAAACCATTTTGAATTTTTTTTAAACCAAGATTTTTTAATGTTTTTATTTTTCATTTCTTGGTTTTGAAAAATTTGTGTTTATGAATTTAATTTGATTTATAATTTCATTTGGTTGATTTGTTTTCATTTGAATTATTTTCAAGATTATCATGTTTCTCTTTCTTTTGATTTCATAAATCTTTTTATACATGGCTTCTATATTTTTGCATTGGTCTTTATTGCATATACTCCATATGGCATTTTAATAGGGGGAGCAATCCCTATATATATTTTTTCATACTCACCCATGCTTATTTGTAGTGGGAGCCTTCGCTCTCTTCATTCTTTATGGTTTTCCCCTTTTTGATGTTATCAAAGGGGGAGAAATATTATGAGTATAGCCTTTCTTGTTTATATGCATGATAATTATAATTTATAATATTAATTTCCTTTCATGCATATATCTTTTTGTAAATTGTTTGTCATCATCAAAAAGGGGGAGATTGTTAGCCTTCTTGTTTTGATGATGATTAACAAACAATTTACTTTTAATATTGTTTGTCTAGTGTTTGTGTTTTTGTATCAATTATAGACAAACAACATGTTGGAGGTTGGATGTAATTGCGCATTCACGATCATATCCAATGGAGGTTGGCGGAATTGTGGTATGAAGACTACGTAATTTAAGTTCAAGATCCAAGTTCAAGCTTCATGCGCAAGTGTACCAAGTCAAGCTTATTAAAGATCAAGATTGTTTGGGTAACATTAGTTTAGGTTTGTATTATGTTTGTTAGTACTTTAAGCTCAATCATATATGCATACACATATTTGGTTTATATATATATATAGTTATATATATACACAAGTTTTGGTTGTGGAATTAACAATCATTGTATACATATTTTATTAAGTCTATAAAATCATTTCATAGGGTTTCAAAACATTGTTTATGTCAAAACATCAAATTTCATGTATATCACATTTTCATGTTTTGGACACACTTGCAAAATTCATGAGTTTTCACAAATGGGAAACTCAATTTGAGAAATTCTTTTTCTAACATGTTCAATTTTATGTTTATAAATGTTTCTCAAAGTTTTATCAATTTTGGAATTAATTTGTTATGTTTATTTGAATTTAAAAATTCAAGTTTTTAATAAGCTCATGTTCGTGCACATGTTCGTGCATGTTTTTGCAAAACTGATACGTTTTCATAATTAGGAAATGCGATTTGAAAAATTTCTTCATTTACATGTTTATACTCATATATATAAACATTTTCCCAAGTTTTACTTATTTTGGAGTTTTTTTGTTATTTTTAATTGAATTTACAAAACCGAGTTTTCAGCAGTTTTTTTAGAAACTATATATCTGTGTTCAAATATTTATTTCTCTCAACTGGAATGTGATATTTCAGATATTCTTTCTCTAACATGTTTATCTATATGTCTAAAACCTTTTCTCAAAATTTGATGAATTTTAGAGTTGATTTACTATTTTTACAAAATGCAGAGTTCGTAGACTCAAAACGCAGAGTTCATGCAGAGCCCAACTTTACGTCCCAGGTCCAGAACACAAAGTTCATGCAAAACCCAACTCTGCATCCCAGGTCCAGAATGCAGAGTTCATGCAGAGCTAAACTCTGCATTCTAGGTCCAGAACACAGAGTTTATTTCTGCATATCAGATTCATAATGTTGTGCGAACACTACGTTTTCAGCCTTAAACAGGCTCAACTCTGCGTTTCAGGTCTAAAACACAGAGTTTGGGCCCGGAATGTTATTTTTAATATTTGACTAGTTCAAACATGAGTTAAATGGTTCTAGGAACCATTTTTCTCCCACGATTGGAAGGATTTCCGCCCCACTTAGGAACGGATTAAGGGGGCAGTTACCACCCTTAAGCCCCCTATAAATAATGAAAAAAACTCAACTGAGTGAGGATTTTTTTTTGGTGATCTTGAGATCATCTTTGGATCAGATCTTTTGGAAGGCTTTTGAGATCGACTTTTTGACATCTAGGAGATCGGATTTTTGGTGTTCGTAGAGATCTCAGCGTATTCTTCGGCAACATAAATCTTTTGAAGATTTTCTGCTTGTCTCTAAAACCAAATTTTGGTTCAAATCAACTCGGTTACAGATTTTAAACTCATTTCGAGTTCTAAAACTTGTTAAGAGTTATTTTTAAATTTACTACACAAGTTTTATCAACTTCAATCTAGTGAGGTAAAACGTCGTATCGTCAACGAGAAGCAAACTCGATACGAACATCAAGGGAGGCATCTCATTACTACCGTGAAGAACCCAGTTGTTTGGTGTGAAAGTTGACATCTTTATTGATGAACTCATTACAACTTCAATTGTTTACAATAAGTTTAAAAGTAAAAGTTCATCTTTTTATAAAACTCACCTACACAATAAAAATAATAAGAATATTACAACTCTTTTCAAACCAAACATAACAATAGTTTATCTCTTATTGCTTGAGTGGGATCTTTGCCTATGCTAGGGTTTATCCGTGGACCACCAAGCAATCTGCTCAAAGTGTAGATTTCGTTGACTCGCAAAGGAGTCAAAAAACCAAAGAAATTATCTCAACAACAGTGAGATAACCACTCTTCTTGAGATCACAGCAACAGTGTGATCTCAAGGGAAGAACTAAGCTACAGATCTGTCGAACTCTAGCATTCTTGAGATCTCTACCTCCTCTATGAAATTTGTGGCTCTTCAGTCTCAAATTCAGCAGGGCTTTGTCAAGGCTCGAAAATTCGAGAACTATGCAAATGAAGGCCATAGTGATGTATTTATAGGCTTCGATAGCTCTATTTTCGGATAAGAATGGCTGATTCCCTTTTATCTTTAGTTATAACCACTTTACTACATTCTAGGATAGTTTTAGATCAGTTGGAACAATATCCCAACGGTTAACGGGCAAAAACAGCTTCGAAACAGCTTTTTAGGCTGGGAGACACCTTGGGTGTCTCAGCCTTGGTTGAGACACTTGGAGTGTCTCAGCCATGGATGAGACACCTTGGGTGTCTCGGCCTTGGCCAAGACACTTGCAGTGTCTCTTGCTAAGGCTCGGGCACTGGTCAAGTGCATCGCGGTTATTTTCGTTGTATTTTTATCGTCCAAACTCGGAATTACGCCATTTAAAGTGCGTAAGAAAGTTGACAAAGAGATCTAAAAGCTCCCATGGTTGAATCACATTTGGAATGGATGAGACACGGAGGGTGCTTCATCTTTCGTGAGCAAAGCATAACTCCCGACCGGCTCGTATCTTTGTTATTATGTTGTTTCGTTGCTTCATATGATTCATAGACTCACTTCATGCATTTGTCAATATTAGATAAACTTGTTTGACTCGGATAGTGACATTCATCGTCTTCTCTCTGCTTCAAGCTATGTGCGGAACTCATAGACATTTTTTTATACTTACAGATACCTCCTCTAAAGTGTTTCAGTCTTTTTTTTATAGAAGAACCTGAAATACTTTGGATGTGATAGGTCTAGCCTTCAGTCGGTGTAAAAAGACCTGTAGTTTGTTTCAATTCTTGACTCCTTCAACTTTCGATCTATTCAATATTTTGACGAATATCTAAAATTTCTCTGGCGCTACGTTTATCGTCTGACCATTGTCGAAGTCTCGAATCGAAACTGATGAGTTGGTTTTAGCTCGTGCCATTGAGTTGACTTTGAACTGACTATCTTCATCAGAAATTCATATCTAAACTTTGGAGTTGATCGGAGGCCATGTGTTGACCGGCATTGACTTCCATCGTAATGTGTTGATCGGTGTTGACTTTCATCACAACGTGTTGACTAGCGTCTACATAGTTTATGCTCTTACGGCATTGGAGCGAGGAGGACCAGTTTATACCCATATACTCCTGGGAGTTTCGGGAATTAGTTTAACCTTGTGTACCTATTGGAGGTTCAAGGAGATGCAGTTTATACTCATATACTCATCAGAGTGTATACGAGTATCAATTTCATCAGAATGGCCAATAACAGGCGAAAATGGGCGAAGATTGTTCTGGATGACCACTTAGGGTCCCGAACTGGGCCTGAGACACCCCAAGTGTCTCGGCCTTGGCCGGGGAAGGAGAGAGAGGGTCGGCCCATATGGTAAAGAGGGAGAGAGGGTTTTGTCTTATTGTCTTGTAGTGGTCCCCCCTCTTTTCCAAGAACAAAATTTTGAGTTCTTTTCCCTCTCAAACTCCTCTACCTTCTTCCTCATACCCAAACTCCTCTTCTAAACCCATAACTTCTTCTCTTCAAGAATTCTAAAACCCTTCAAACTCTTTACTTTAAAAACCCTTGACCCCTTCAAAATTTCGGATTTTATTCCCTCTATTTTGGCCAAAATTCTTCTCCCTTCAAAAGCTAGGGTTTGAGTTCAAGACTTGGGCTTTTTGAGTTGGGTTCTCAAGCTGTTGATTTGGGCAAGCTTCTCTCTAAGAATCCTTATTGTATGCTTGATTTTGATTCAAGAATCCATGGATTTTGTTGGAAAGATTAAAACTTTATTATTGTAGTATGGGTATGTAATCAAGGATTCATGAACTTGTATGTAAAGATTGTGGCTTTTTGATCTCATGAACTGGGTTTTGTGGGAAAGATTGAATTATGAAGATGAGTCTTGAATATGGCCAAAATTTAGGGGGTGTTAAATGTAAAAGAAGCCGAAATTTGGTGGCTAAAATGCAAAAGGGGGCTAAAATTTTGGGCGACTTGGGTTGCATGCCCATGGCCAAAATTTTGGAGGAGTGGATGTGGGTTTATGGCCGAGATTTTAGAGGGGGTTGTATGCAAAATTGGCCAAACTTTCTTGAGGGGGGTATTTTGGGTATTTCGCCCAAAAATTGATCATGAGGGTCCTGAACACAATTTTAACCCATTGTTTGTATGTATGGATCCCATAGGTTTAATTAGACTTTAACCGCAAAATCACGTTTTATTTGTAGGATTTTGGTTGAAGTTCATAATTTTCCTTTTAATTTTGAGCTCTTGATTTTATGATTGTACCTGATCCGTTGATTTTCATTACAGATTAACCATATCTTCGCGTCGACCACATTTTCATATGAGTCATTCGTCTTCTCAGTATAGCGAGAGAGAAGCTCCTGTAGCTTCCTCATACGGGGTGAGCTTTTATGACTTTTGTGAATTTAATATTCTGTACTTTGTACCTTCATTTGTCTCCTTAGCTGTAGGCATATAAAATTGCTTATAGGTCCCTTAGCTCAGCTCGGCACAAACCGACGAACCAACGAGGCGACGAGATCGACCAATCGCACGCGAACAACGGAATGAATCCACCCGCGTGCAGAATCAAGCTAACGAATTAAGGAATCAACGAGTCATCCAACCGAGAATAGACTCGGACGAATCACGATCGAATCAAGATAAGTTTCGGACTCGAACTTAGAAGCGGATTTACTGCCAAATCAGGAATCCGACTTACTGCCAAATCAGATCAACCAATCAGAGTCTCAATCAACCGAATCACGGACAAAACCGGAAAACGGACACAACTCAAAAACTCGGAAAACCGCTAGGCACAGTGTCGGCCACCCCGAGGTGGCCGACAGTGGCCCGAGGTGGCCGACAGTGGCCAGAGGGGGCCGACAATTCCCTTTTTGCAGCCACTGTCCTGAGAGCCTATAAATAGGCCTAGAGATGTTCATTTTCGGAGGTCGAACTTTCAAGAGCCGAAACTCTGCCGGATTGAAGAGTGAACTCGGAGCTTGAAGACCAGAAGACTTGCACCATTCAGATCTGATCCTCGGCGACCATCCACGTCAGAAAAGGCAGGATCTCGAGAGGAAGAAAGAACAGATCTGAGATCTACACGAGGCTACACTCCAGATCTAAGCTTGGTCTTAGATCTCGAGATCCGAGCGATTATTCCCTTGGTGGATTAATCCCTCCCGGCTATTATTCCCTTCGTGGAATAATACCCGCATACTCGTGTAGATCCGACCGGATCTAGATCGCGCGGTGGTCCACGGATTAACCCCGGCGCAGGCAAAGAACCCACCAAAGCGAGCGACCGCAAAACAGGAGCTCGTGATTTGTTCACAGAGGAGAGTTGTAATTTTTCTTTATTTTCTTTGATTTAGTTGTAACCGGATCTATAAAAGACCGGATCTTTTGTAACTCAAAAAGTTGTAACTCAAGATGACAATTATCTCATTAATGAAGAAAGCAACAGTTTTCCACGCGAACAATCTGGCGACCACAGTGGGAGCCGACGATCTCGCCAACGAGATCGATGCGTCGCAGCCACGGATTGCAATCCCGGTCGTGGAGGAGGTCGAGTACGAGTTCGACCAAGCCAAGTTCGAGGAGTACGTGTCCTCGTCCGGCTCTATCTCCCCCCGCAAGTCCAAGAAGTTCTCCTCCGGGAGAAAAGCTCGTTGGTTTGAAGCTGCTCGGGAAGCCCACGAAGCTCTCAACCCAACTGACGCCGAAGTTGCGTCAAATGAAGTTCCACCGACCTCCAATCAGGTCAACCCAACTCCCGCCAACGCCTCCACTGTTCAGGGCGTTGTGACTCTCTCAAAGAGAGCCCGCCAGAGGCGTCGTCAACGCCTTGCGCGGCAACTCGCTAAGGCGATGGAGTCTATGGACGGATTCCGCTACAACGCGGAACTGAAGAACAGAAGAGGCAAACAGCCTCAACCACCAATGAACGGCGACTCTTCCAAGCCGCCAAAGAAAGAATGGGTCCGCGTCAAACGGAACCGTTCGACGCTCGAGGAGCGCATTCACAAGCGCCGCGCGATGTCAGCGCAGGCACGGGCTCAAGCTCAGGAAGCCCGTAGAAAGCTGCAAAAGGAGGTGGAGAAGAAGCCACCACCAACACGCCAAGTCTGGAAGCCTAAGTCTGAAGTGGCGACTCAGGCCAAAAAGCAACCAGTGCAGCCTTCTAAGGAAGGTCAAACTCCGGCGAGTCAACCAAAGTCGCCGTCAATCCCAATAACTTCTCCGGGAGATCATGCAGAGTCATCCCGCAAGAAGAAATCAATTATGGAGCGCCTCGGTCCAATTCCTGACGTGAGAGGCAAAGCTCCAATTCACGAGCGTTTGGGCCCGATGAAGAAGCCCAGGACGCAATCCAAATAACTTCTCCGGGAGAGCATGCAGAGTCATCCCGCAAGAAGAAATCAATTATGGAGCGCCTTGGTCCAATTCCTGACGTGAGAGGCAAAGCTCCAATTCACGAGCATTTGGGCCTGATGAAGAAGCCCAGGACGACTCAACATACTGGGGGTCGCCATCACCTCCAACATGACAAAGAGCTCAAGGCAGCTGCGCACACCAATTTGCGCATTGAAGTCCAAGAGCACGCCGAAAATTCACGCCCAAACAGGCATGTTTTGAGACGGGTAACCTTTGAAAGCCCAAAGAAGGCGATCCGCCCTCAGATGGAAACATTATCATCTGATAATGATTGTGTTGTACCTGAGAAGGCGTGCCCGCACACGATAGGTTACTCTGACTGTCAAAATGACGAGTTGTACTATCGTGCTGGGGGTACGAATAGAACCAGGAAGAGGAGTCCCCGAGAACGGGAAATTCAATGTCCCTGTTCCAAACTCATTCGGGCGGTATTGTCGGAATGCAATTGCATTAAGGCGGTCCCCGAAAGAGTTTCAGTTTTTGAAAGACTCAATGCGGAAACGCCAAAACCAAGGCCTAGGCGCTTCCAACGAAGAAGAAGGGTGATTGAAGACGGAGAATTTCCGAGGGTCACCACCAACATGACGAGCAAAGGGACATCGGCACGAGAAGATTTCGAGTCGATTCTGAAAGCTTCCCGACCTAGAACCCGTCTGCAGTCCGGAACCATAGAGCGAGCAACTTATGGTAGGATTCGGACAAGACGCCCTTCAGAAGATGAAGAATCTGATGCCGGCTCCGCGGTGGCATCAGATAATACAGTATCCAGCGAGGGACAACCCCGCGAGGCCCTGATGATAAGTGCGGAGCAGATGGCCAAGATGCTTGAAGACGCTTTGGCTAAGCAGAAAGAAAGTTTCAAATTTGAGATGGAGATGGCCATGCAGCAGATGAGAGAAATGCATGACCAACAGATCCAAGCATTGGCGAACCAACAAGGCGAGCAGAATCATCGTAACCCGATTAATGTGGAAGATGAGGATACAAATGCTCGTAACACCAATGATCCTCCCGTCAACGCAGGGGGTGGTAATGAGAATGCTGGCGAAGAAACCGGCGAAAACCTGAAGATCAAGAACCTCGAGAGCAAAATCAACACACTAATTTCCGCTCAAGAGACGAAGAAAACAGGCATTCCTTGCCCATACCCAAGAGAATGGGAATCGATCCCATATCCGGCGAAGTTTAATCTAATTAACTTCACGCCGTTTAATGGGATGGGTTCACCTACCCAGCATTTGATTTACTTCAAATCGCATTTGGGGGTGATCTCTGGTAATGAGCCTCTGATGGTGCGGTCATTCGTCGGCACTCTTCGCGGAGCCGCCTTCGATTGGTATCGCCGCCTCAAGCCAGGCAGCGTAAACAGCTGGGATGACATGGAGACCAAGTTCCTGGCCAACTTCTTCGACGACGACACCGAGATATCTATCGGATCGTTGCTCGATGAGAAGCAGAAGGACGGAGAGTTAGTCGATACCTTCGTCAAAAGATTCCGGAACAAGGCGATGAATTGCCGGGACCCGATCACAGAGGAATTCATCCTCCAAACTTGCCACAACAACCTTGCGTTGGACGTGTTGGAAGCAATGGGAACAGCACCGTCTGACACTTGGAAGGATCTGAAGGCCCGAGGGGAGCAGGCTGAGCGATTCCTTAGAAGGAAGAAGGCCGAGAGGAACCAACCGACGGTTAATCCGCTGGACTCAAATTTCGCCTCTCGTGGTAAGGGCAAAACACCTGCAGCTACTGGTGGTGCTAATCAAGCGTCACAACAGCAATCCCGAAGGCAGCAAAAGACTTCGGGTCCGAGACTCCAAAGAGAGTATTCCTTCAAGGACGAAGACGTTCCAGCCATCTTCGAATCCCTCCTTGAAGGTAACAAGATCAAGCTACCACCTATCACAAATCAGGAGGAAGCTGACAACACTACGGACCCAAAGTACTGTGCATACCACAGGAGGGTCGTTCATCCCACCAAGGATTGCTTTGCTCTCAAGAATAGCATTCAGACCTTGGTTGAAGCCGGCGTCATAACGCTAAGGTAAGCCAATTGAGAACGGCAAAACTCCAAAGAGTATACGAGTATAAACTGTTTCTCAATCCTCCGACCGGTATAAGAGGTTAAACTACTCCCTGATACTCCAATAGGTATATGAGTCTAAACTGTTTCCCCACTTTTGACGGGAAGTTCCTGGAGAATATTAAGCTAATATTCTTAAGGATAACCCGGTTAGTTAACTGATAATAATGTCCGAACCAGTTCCGCAGAGGAAACTGGGGGTGGACGATTTATGTAACGGGAAGTTCCCAAAACCACAGCAATGTAATGAATAAGAACTCCCATTCTCACCATGTCTATGCACTCAACACTCTCTCTGTTAGAGTCTGGACGTAAAGTACCCACTTGGTCAAACCTTCTTACAGTTAGGACCACAGTCAAAATCCCCTCTCGATTCCCCCAATGAACGAGAGGTCCACAAATTGAGCGATCAAACCTTCCTACAGTTAGGATTGTCTCAAAACACCCACTTGGTCAAACCTTCTTACAGTTAGGACCACAGTCAAAATCCCCTCTCGATTCCCCCAATGAACGAGAGGTCCACAAATTGAGCGATCAAACCTTCCTACAGTTAGGATTGTCTCAAAACACCCACTTGGTCAAACCTTCTTACAGTTAGGACCACAGTCAAAATCCCCTCTCGATTCCCCCAATGAACGAGAGGTCCACAAATTGAGCGATCAAACCTTCCTACAGTTAGGATTGTCTCAAAACACCCACTTGGTCAAACCTTCTTACAGTTAGGACCACAGTCAAAATCCCCTCTCGATTCCCCCAATGAACGAGAGGTCCACAAATTGAGCGATCAAACCTTCCTACAGTTAGGATTGTCTCAAAACACCCACTTGGTCAAACCTTCTTACAGTTAGGACCACAGTCAAAATCCCCTCTCGATTCCCCCAATGAACGAGAGGTCCACAAATTGAGCGATCAAACCTTCCTACAGTTAGGATTGTCTCAAAACACCCACTTGGTCAAACCTTCTTACAGTTAGGACCACAGTCAAAATCCCCTCTCGATTCCCCCAATGAACGAGAGGTCCACAAATTGAGCGATCAAACCTTCCTACAGTTAGGATTGTCTCAAAACACCCACTTGGTCAAACCTTCTTACAGTTAGGACCACAGTCAAAATCCCCTCTCGATTCCCCCAATGAACGAGAGGTCCACAAATTGAGCGATCAAACCTTCCTACAGTTAGGATTGTCTCAAAACACCCACTTGGTCAAACCTTCTTACAGTTAGGACCACAGTCAAAATCCCCTCTCGATTCCCCCAATGAACGAGAGGTCCACAAATTGAGCGATCAAACCTTCCTACAGTTAGGATTGTCTCAAAACACCCACTTGGTCAAACCTTCTTACAGTTAGGACCACAGTCAAAATCCCCTCTCGATTCCCCCAATGAACGAGAGGTCCACAAATTGAGCGATCAAACCTTCCTACAGTTAGGATTGTCTCAAAACACCCACTTGGTCAAACCTTCTTACAGTTAGGACCACAGTCAAAATCCCCTCTCGATTCCCCCAATGAACGAGAGGTCCACAAATTGAGCGATCAAACCTTCCTACAGTTAGGATTGTCTCAAAACACCCACTTGGTCAAACCTTCTTACAGTTAGGACCACAGTCAAAATCCCCTCTCGATTCCCCCAATGAACGAGAGGTCCACAAATTGAGCGATCAAACCTTCCTACAGTTAGGATTGTCTCAAAACACCCACTTGGTCAAACCTTCTTACAGTTAGGACCACAGTCAAAATCCCCTCTCGATTCCCCCAATGAACGAGAGGTCCACAAATTGAGCGATCAAACCTTCCTACAGTTAGGATTGTCTCAAAACACCCACTTGGTCAAACCTTCTTACAGTTAGGACCACAGTCAAAATCCCCTCTCGATTCCCCCAATGAACGAGAGGTCCACAAATTGAGCGATCAAACCTTCCTACAGTTAGGATTGTCTCAAAACACCCACTTGGTCAAACCTTCTTACAGTTAGGACCACAGTCAAAATCCCCTCTCGATTCCCCCAATGAACGAGAGGTCCACAAATTGAGCGATCAAACCTTCCTACAGTTAGGATTGTCTCAAAACACCCACTTGGTCAAACCTTCTTACAGTTAGGACCACAGTCAAAATCCCCTCTCGATTCCCCCAATGAACGAGAGGTCCACAAATTGAGCGATCAAACCTTCCTACAGTTAGGATTGTCTCAAAACACCCACTTGGTCAAACCTTCTTACAGTTAGGACCACAGTCAAAATCCCCTCTCGATTCCCCCAATGAACGAGAGGTCCACAAATTGAGCGATCAAACCTTCCTACAGTTAGGATTGTCTCAAAACACCCACTTGGTCAAACCTTCTTACAGTTAGGACCACAGTCAAAATCCCCTCTCGATTCCCCCAATGAACGAGAGGTCCACAAATTGAGCGATCAAACCTTCCTACAGTTAGGATTGTCTCAAAACACCCACTTGGTCAAACCTTCTTACAGTTAGGACCACAGTCAAAATCCCCTCTCGATTCCCCCAATGAACGAGAGGTCCACAAATTGAGCGATCAAACCTTCCTACAGTTAGGATTGTCTCAAAACACCCACTTGGTCAAACCTTCTTACAGTTAGGACCACAGTCAAAATCCCCTCTCGATTCCCCCAATGAACGAGAGGTCCACAAATTGAGCGATCAAACCTTCCTACAGTTAGGATTGTCTCAAAACACCCACTTGGTCAAACCTTCTTACAGTTAGGACCACAGTCAAAATCCCCTCTCGATTCCCCCAATGAACGAGAGGTCCACAAATTGAGCGATCAAACCTTCCTACAGTTAGGATTGTCTCAAAACACCCACTTGGTCAAACCTTCTTACAGTTAGGACCACAGTCAAAATCCCCTCTCGATTCCCCCAATGAACGAGAGGTCCACAAATTGAGCGATCAAACCTTCCTACAGTTAGGATTGTCTCAAAACACCCACTTGGTCAAACCTTCTTACAGTTAGGACCACAGTCAAAATCCCCTCTCGATTCCCCCAATGAACGAGAGGTCCACAAATTGAGCGATCAAACCTTCCTACAGTTAGGATTGTCTCAAAACACCCACTTGGTCAAACCTTCTTACAGTTAGGACCACAGTCAAAATCCCCTCTCGATTCCCCCAATGAACGAGAGGTCCACAAATTGAGCGATCAAACCTTCCTACAGTTAGGATTGTCTCAAAACACCCACTTGGTCAAACCTTCTTACAGTTAGGACCACAGTCAAAATCCCCTCTCGATTCCCCCAATGAACGAGAGGTCCACAAATTGAGCGATCAAACCTTCCTACAGTTAGGATTGTCTCAAAACACCCACTTGGTCAAACCTTCTTACAGTTAGGACCACAGTCAAAATCCCCTCTCGATTCCCCCAATGAACGAGAGGTCCACAAATTGAGCGATCAAACCTTCCTACAGTTAGGATTGTCTCAAAACACCCACTTGGTCAAACCTTCTTACAGTTAGGACCACAGTCAAAATCCCCTCTCGATTCCCCCAATGAACGAGAGGTCCACAAATTGAGCGATCAAACCTTCCTACAGTTAGGATTGTCTCAAAACACCCACTTGGTCAAACCTTCTTACAGTTAGGACCACAGTCAAAATCCCCTCTCGATTCCCCCAATGAACGAGAGGTCCACAAATTGAGCGATCAAACCTTCCTACAGTTAGGATTGTCTCAAAACACCCACTTGGTCAAACCTTCTTACAGTTAGGACCACAGTCAAAATCCCCTCTCGATTCCCCCAATGAACGAGAGGTCCACAAATTGAGCGATCAAACCTTCCTACAGTTAGGATTGTCTCAAAACACCCACTTGGTCAAACCTTCTTACAGTTAGGACCACAGTCAAAATCCCCTCTCGATTCCCCCAATGAACGAGAGGTCCACAAATTGAGCGATCAAACCTTCCTACAGTTAGGATTGTCTCAAAACACCCACTTGGTCAAACCTTCTTACAGTTAGGACCACAGTCAAAATCCCCTCTCGATTCCCCCAATGAACGAGAGGTCCACAAATTGAGCGATCAAACCTTCCTACAGTTAGGATTGTCTCAAAACACCCACTTGGTCAAACCTTCTTACAGTTAGGACCACAGTCAAAATCCCCTCTCGATTCCCCCAATGAACGAGAGGTCCACAAATTGAGCGATCAAACCTTCCTACAGTTAGGATTGTCTCAAAACACCCACTTGGTCAAACCTTCTTACAGTTAGGACCACAGTCAAAATCCCCTCTCGATTCCCCCAATGAACGAGAGGTCCACAAATTGAGCGATCAAACCTTCCTACAGTTAGGATTGTCTCAAAACACCCACTTGGTCAAACCTTCTTACAGTTAGGACCACAGTCAAAATCCCCTCTCGATTCCCCCAATGAACGAGAGGTCCACAAATTGAGCGATCAAACCTTCCTACAGTTAGGATTGTCTCAAAACACCCACTTGGTCAAACCTTCTTACAGTTAGGACCACAGTCAAAATCCCCTCTCGATTCCCCCAATGAACGAGAGGTCCACAAATTGAGCGATCAAACCTTCCTACAGTTAGGATTGTCTCAAAACACCCACTTGGTCAAACCTTCTTACAGTTAGGACCACAGTCAAAATCCCCTCTCGATTCCCCCAATGAACGAGAGGTCCACAAATTGAGCGATCAAACCTTCCTACAGTTAGGATTGTCTCAAAACACCCACTTGGTCAAACCTTCTTACAGTTAGGACCACAGTCAAAATCCCCTCTCGATTCCCCCAATGAACGAGAGGTCCACAAATTGAGCGATCAAACCTTCCTACAGTTAGGATTGTCTCAAAACACCCACTTGGTCAAACCTTCTTACAGTTAGGACCACAGTCAAAATCCCCTCTCGATTCCCCCAATGAACGAGAGGTCCACAAATTGAGCGATCAAACCTTCCTACAGTTAGGATTGTCTCAAAACACCCACTTGGTCAAACCTTCTTACAGTTAGGACCACAGTCAAAATCCCCTCTCGATTCCCCCAATGAACGAGAGGTCCACAAATTGAGCGATCAAACCTTCCTACAGTTAGGATTGTCTCAAAACACCCACTTGGTCAAACCTTCTTACAGTTAGGACCACAGTCAAAATCCCCTCTCGATTCCCCCAATGAACGAGAGGTCCACAAATTGAGCGATCAAACCTTCCTACAGTTAGGATTGTCTCAAAACACCCACTTGGTCAAACCTTCTTACAGTTAGGACCACAGTCAAAATCCCCTCTCGATTCCCCCAATGAACGAGAGGTCCACAAATTGAGCGATCAAACCTTCCTACAGTTAGGATTGTCTCAAAACACCCACTTGGTCAAACCTTCTTACAGTTAGGACCACAGTCAAAATCCCCTCTCGATTCCCCCAATGAACGAGAGGTCCACAAATTGAGCGATCAAACCTTCCTACAGTTAGGATTGTCTCAAAACACCCACTTGGTCAAACCTTCTTACAGTTAGGACCACAGTCAAAATCCCCTCTCGATTCCCCCAATGAACGAGAGGTCCACAAATTGAGCGATCAAACCTTCCTACAGTTAGGATTGTCTCAAAACACCCACTTGGTCAAACCTTCTTACAGTTAGGACCACAGTCAAAATCCCCTCTCGATTCCCCCAATGAACGAGAGGTCCACAAATTGAGCGATCAAACCTTCCTACAGTTAGGATTGTCTCAAAACACCCACTTGGTCAAACCTTCTTACAGTTAGGACCACAGTCAAAATCCCCTCTCGATTCCCCCAATGAACGAGAGGTCCACAAATTGAGCGATCAAACCTTCCTACAGTTAGGATTGTCTCAAAACACCCACTTGGTCAAACCTTCTTACAGTTAGGACCACAGTCAAAATCCCCTCTCGATTCCCCCAATGAACGAGAGGTCCACAAATTGAGCGATCAAACCTTCCTACAGTTAGGATTGTCTCAAAACACCCACTTGGTCAAACCTTCTTACAGTTAGGACCACAGTCAAAATCCCCTCTCGATTCCCCCAATGAACGAGAGGTCCACAAATTGAGCGATCAAACCTTCCTACAGTTAGGATTGTCTCAAAACACCCACTTGGTCAAACCTTCTTACAGTTAGGACCACAGTCAAAATCCCCTCTCGATTCCCCCAATGAACGAGAGGTCCACAAATTGAGCGATCAAACCTTCCTACAGTTAGGATTGTCTCAAAACACCCACTTGGTCAAACCTTCTTACAGTTAGGACCACAGTCAAAATCCCCTCTCGATTCCCCCAATGAACGAGAGGTCCACAAATTGAGCGATCAAACCTTCCTACAGTTAGGATTGTCTCAAAACACCCACTTGGTCAAACCTTCTTACAGTTAGGACCACAGTCAAAATCCCCTCTCGATTCCCCCAATGAACGAGAGGTCCACAAATTGAGCGATCAAACCTTCCTACAGTTAGGATTGTCTCAAAACACCCACTTGGTCAAACCTTCTTACAGTTAGGACCACAGTCAAAATCCCCTCTCGATTCCCCCAATGAACGAGAGGTCCACAAATTGAGCGATCAAACCTTCCTACAGTTAGGATTGTCTCAAAACACCCACTTGGTCAAACCTTCTTACAGTTAGGACCACAGTCAAAATCCCCTCTCGATTCCCCCAATGAACGAGAGGTCCACAAATTGAGCGATCAAACCTTCCTACAGTTAGGATTGTCTCAAAACACCCACTTGGTCAAACCTTCTTACAGTTAGGACCACAGTCAAAATCCCCTCTCGATTCCCCCAATGAACGAGAGGTCCACAAATTGAGCGATCAAACCTTCCTACAGTTAGGATTGTCTCAAAACACCCACTTGGTCAAACCTTCTTACAGTTAGGACCACAGTCAAAATCCCCTCTCGATTCCCCCAATGAACGAGAGGTCCACAAATTGAGCGATCAAACCTTCCTACAGTTAGGATTGTCTCAAAACACCCACTTGGTCAAACCTTCTTACAGTTAGGACCACAGTCAAAATCCCCTCTCGATTCCCCCAATGAACGAGAGGTCCACAAATTGAGCGATCAAACCTTCCTACAGTTAGGATTGTCTCAAAACACCCACTTGGTCAAACCTTCTTACAGTTAGGACCACAGTCAAAATCCCCTCTCGATTCCCCCAATGAACGAGAGGTCCACAAATTGAGCGATCAAACCTTCCTACAGTTAGGATTGTCTCAAAACACCCACTTGGTCAAACCTTCTTACAGTTAGGACCACAGTCAAAATCCCCTCTCGATTCCCCCAATGAACGAGAGGTCCACAAATTGAGCGATCAAACCTTCCTACAGTTAGGATTGTCTCAAAACACCCACTTGGTCAAACCTTCTTACAGTTAGGACCACAGTCAAAATCCCCTCTCGATTCCCCCAATGAACGAGAGGTCCACAAATTGAGCGATCAAACCTTCCTACAGTTAGGATTGTCTCAAAACACCCACTTGGTCAAACCTTCTTACAGTTAGGACCACAGTCAAAATCCCCTCTCGATTCCCCCAATGAACGAGAGGTCCACAAATTGAGCGATCAAACCTTCCTACAGTTAGGATTGTCTCAAAACACCCACTTGGTCAAACCTTCTTACAGTTAGGACCACAGTCAAAATCCCCTCTCGATTCCCCCAATGAACGAGAGGTCCACAAATTGAGCGATCAAACCTTCCTACAGTTAGGATTGTCTCAAAACACCCACTTGGTCAAACCTTCTTACAGTTAGGACCACAGTCAAAATCCCCTCTCGATTCCCCCAATGAACGAGAGGTCCACAAATTGAGCGATCAAACCTTCCTACAGTTAGGATTGTCTCAAAACACCCACTTGGTCAAACCTTCTTACAGTTAGGACCACAGTCAAAATCCCCTCTCGATTCCCCCAATGAACGAGAGGTCCACAAATTGAGCGATCAAACCTTCCTACAGTTAGGATTGTCTCAAAACACCCACTTGGTCAAACCTTCTTACAGTTAGGACCACAGTCAAAATCCCCTCTCGATTCCCCCAATGAACGAGAGGTCCACAAATTGAGCGATCAAACCTTCCTACAGTTAGGATTGTCTCAAAACACCCACTTGGTCAAACCTTCTTACAGTTAGGACCACAGTCAAAATCCCCTCTCGATTCCCCCAATGAACGAGAGGTCCACAAATTGAGCGATCAAACCTTCCTACAGTTAGGATTGTCTCAAAACACCCACTTGGTCAAACCTTCTTACAGTTAGGACCACAGTCAAAATCCCCTCTCGATTCCCCCAATGAACGAGAGGTCCACAAATTGAGCGATCAAACCTTCCTACAGTTAGGATTGTCTCAAAACACCCACTTGGTCAAACCTTCTTACAGTTAGGACCACAGTCAAAATCCCCTCTCGATTCCCCCAATGAACGAGAGGTCCACAAATTGAGCGATCAAACCTTCCTACAGTTAGGATTGTCTCAAAACACCCACTTGGTCAAACCTTCTTACAGTTAGGACCACAGTCAAAATCCCCTCTCGATTCCCCCAATGAACGAGAGGTCCACAAATTGAGCGATCAAACCTTCCTACAGTTAGGATTGTCTCAAAACACCCACTTGGTCAAACCTTCTTACAGTTAGGACCACAGTCAAAATCCCCTCTCGATTCCCCCAATGAACGAGAGGTCCACAAATTGAGCGATCAAACCTTCCTACAGTTAGGATTGTCTCAAAACACCCACTTGGTCAAACCTTCTTACAGTTAGGACCACAGTCAAAATCCCCTCTCGATTCCCCCAATGAACGAGAGGTCCACAAATTGAGCGATCAAACCTTCCTACAGTTAGGATTGTCTCAAAACACCCACTTGGTCAAACCTTCTTACAGTTAGGACCACAGTCAAAATCCCCTCTCGATTCCCCCAATGAACGAGAGGTCCACAAATTGAGCGATCAAACCTTCCTACAGTTAGGATTGTCTCAAAACACCCACTTGGTCAAACCTTCTTACAGTTAGGACCACAGTCAAAATCCCCTCTCGATTCCCCCAATGAACGAGAGGTCCACAAATTGAGCGATCAAACCTTCCTACAGTTAGGATTGTCTCAAAACACCCACTTGGTCAAACCTTCTTACAGTTAGGACCACAGTCAAAATCCCCTCTCGATTCCCCCAATGAACGAGAGGTCCACAAATTGAGCGATCAAACCTTCCTACAGTTAGGATTGTCTCAAAACACCCACTTGGTCAAACCTTCTTACAGTTAGGACCACAGTCAAAATCCCCTCTCGATTCCCCCAATGAACGAGAGGTCCACAAATTGAGCGATCAAACCTTCCTACAGTTAGGATTGTCTCAAAACACCCACTTGGTCAAACCTTCTTACAGTTAGGACCACAGTCAAAATCCCCTCTCGATTCCCCCAATGAACGAGAGGTCCACAAATTGAGCGATCAAACCTTCCTACAGTTAGGATTGTCTCAAAACACCCACTTGGTCAAACCTTCTTACAGTTAGGACCACAGTCAAAATCCCCTCTCGATTCCCCCAATGAACGAGAGGTCCACAAATTGAGCGATCAAACCTTCCTACAGTTAGGATTGTCTCAAAACACCCACTTGGTCAAACCTTCTTACAGTTAGGACCACAGTCAAAATCCCCTCTCGATTCCCCCAATGAACGAGAGGTCCACAAATTGAGCGATCAAACCTTCCTACAGTTAGGATTGTCTCAAAACACCCACTTGGTCAAACCTTCTTACAGTTAGGACCACAGTCAAAATCCCCTCTCGATTCCCCCAATGAACGAGAGGTCCACAAATTGAGCGATCAAACCTTCCTACAGTTAGGATTGTCTCAAAACACCCACTTGGTCAAACCTTCTTACAGTTAGGACCACAGTCAAAATCCCCTCTCGATTCCCCCAATGAACGAGAGGTCCACAAATTGAGCGATCAAACCTTCCTACAGTTAGGATTGTCTCAAAACACCCACTTGGTCAAACCTTCTTACAGTTAGGACCACAGTCAAAATCCCCTCTCGATTCCCCCAATGAACGAGAGGTCCACAAATTGAGCGATCAAACCTTCCTACAGTTAGGATTGTCTCAAAACACCCACTTGGTCAAACCTTCTTACAGTTAGGACCACAGTCAAAATCCCCTCTCGATTCCCCCAATGAACGAGAGGTCCACAAATTGAGCGATCAAACCTTCCTACAGTTAGGATTGTCTCAAAACACCCACTTGGTCAAACCTTCTTACAGTTAGGACCACAGTCAAAATCCCCTCTCGATTCCCCCAATGAACGAGAGGTCCACAAATTGAGCGATCAAACCTTCCTACAGTTAGGATTGTCTCAAAACACCCACTTGGTCAAACCTTCTTACAGTTAGGACCACAGTCAAAATCCCCTCTCGATTCCCCCAATGAACGAGAGGTCCACAAATTGAGCGATCAAACCTTCCTACAGTTAGGATTGTCTCAAAACACCCACTTGGTCAAACCTTCTTACAGTTAGGACCACAGTCAAAATCCCCTCTCGATTCCCCCAATGAACGAGAGGTCCACAAATTGAGCGATCAAACCTTCCTACAGTTAGGATTGTCTCAAAACACCCACTTGGTCAAACCTTCTTACAGTTAGGACCACAGTCAAAATCCCCTCTCGATTCCCCCAATGAACGAGAGGTCCACAAATTGAGCGATCAAACCTTCCTACAGTTAGGATTGTCTCAAAACACCCACTTGGTCAAACCTTCTTACAGTTAGGACCACAGTCAAAATCCCCTCTCGATTCCCCCAATGAACGAGAGGTCCACAAATTGAGCGATCAAACCTTCCTACAGTTAGGATTGTCTCAAAACACCCACTTGGTCAAACCTTCTTACAGTTAGGACCACAGTCAAAATCCCCTCTCGATTCCCCCAATGAACGAGAGGTCCACAAATTGAGCGATCAAACCTTCCTACAGTTAGGATTGTCTCAAAACACCCACTTGGTCAAACCTTCTTACAGTTAGGACCACAGTCAAAATCCCCTCTCGATTCCCCCAATGAACGAGAGGTCCACAAATTGAGCGATCAAACCTTCCTACAGTTAGGATTGTCTCAAAACACCCACTTGGTCAAACCTTCTTACAGTTAGGACCACAGTCAAAATCCCCTCTCGATTCCCCCAATGAACGAGAGGTCCACAAATTGAGCGATCAAACCTTCCTACAGTTAGGATTGTCTCAAAACACCCACTTGGTCAAACCTTCTTACAGTTAGGACCACAGTCAAAATCCCCTCTCGATTCCCCCAATGAACGAGAGGTCCACAAATTGAGCGATCAAACCTTCCTACAGTTAGGATTGTCTCAAAACACCCACTTGGTCAAACCTTCTTACAGTTAGGACCACAGTCAAAATCCCCTCTCGATTCCCCCAATGAACGAGAGGTCCACAAATTGAGCGATCAAACCTTCCTACAGTTAGGATTGTCTCAAAACACCCACTTGGTCAAACCTTCTTACAGTTAGGACCACAGTCAAAATCCCCTCTCGATTCCCCCAATGAACGAGAGGTCCACAAATTGAGCGATCAAACCTTCCTACAGTTAGGATTGTCTCAAAACACCCACTTGGTCAAACCTTCTTACAGTTAGGACCACAGTCAAAATCCCCTCTCGATTCCCCCAATGAACGAGAGGTCCACAAATTGAGCGATCAAACCTTCCTACAGTTAGGATTGTCTCAAAACACCCACTTGGTCAAACCTTCTTACAGTTAGGACCACAGTCAAAATCCCCTCTCGATTCCCCCAATGAACGAGAGGTCCACAAATTGAGCGATCAAACCTTCCTACAGTTAGGATTGTCTCAAAACACCCACTTGGTCAAACCTTCTTACAGTTAGGACCACAGTCAAAATCCCCTCTCGATTCCCCCAATGAACGAGAGGTCCACAAATTGAGCGATCAAACCTTCCTACAGTTAGGATTGTCTCAAAACACCCACTTGGTCAAACCTTCTTACAGTTAGGACCACAGTCAAAATCCCCTCTCGATTCCCCCAATGAACGAGAGGTCCACAAATTGAGCGATCAAACCTTCCTACAGTTAGGATTGTCTCAAAACACCCACTTGGTCAAACCTTCTTACAGTTAGGACCACAGTCAAAATCCCCTCTCGATTCCCCCAATGAACGAGAGGTCCACAAATTGAGCGATCAAACCTTCCTACAGTTAGGATTGTCTCAAAACACCCACTTGGTCAAACCTTCTTACAGTTAGGACCACAGTCAAAATCCCCTCTCGATTCCCCCAATGAACGAGAGGTCCACAAATTGAGCGATCAAACCTTCCTACAGTTAGGATTGTCTCAAAACACCCACTTGGTCAAACCTTCTTACAGTTAGGACCACAGTCAAAATCCCCTCTCGATTCCCCCAATGAACGAGAGGTCCACAAATTGAGCGATCAAACCTTCCTACAGTTAGGATTGTCTCAAAACACCCACTTGGTCAAACCTTCTTACAGTTAGGACCACAGTCAAAATCCCCTCTCGATTCCCCCAATGAACGAGAGGTCCACAAATTGAGCGATCAAACCTTCCTACAGTTAGGATTGTCTCAAAACACCCACTTGGTCAAACCTTCTTACAGTTAGGACCACAGTCAAAATCCCCTCTCGATTCCCCCAATGAACGAGAGGTCCACAAATTGAGCGATCAAACCTTCCTACAGTTAGGATTGTCTCAAAACACCCACTTGGTCAAACCTTCTTACAGTTAGGACCACAGTCAAAATCCCCTCTCGATTCCCCCAATGAACGAGAGGTCCACAAATTGAGCGATCAAACCTTCCTACAGTTAGGATTGTCTCAAAACACCCACTTGGTCAAACCTTCTTACAGTTAGGACCACAGTCAAAATCCCCTGCCGAGCCACCTTGGGGTGGCTCGGCCATGAGCCGAGCCACCCCAAGGTGGCTAGGCACAGTGTCGGCCACCCCGAGGTGGCCGACAGTGGCCCGAGGTGGCCGACAGTGGCCAGAGGGGGCCGACAATTCCCTTTTTGCAGCCACTGTCCTGAGAGCCTATAAATAGGCCTAGAGATGTTCATTTTCGGAGGTCGAACTTTCAAGAGCCGAAACTCTGCCGGATTGAAGAGTAACTCGGAGCTTTGAAGACCTGAAGACTTGCACATTCAGATCTGATCCTCGGCGAGCATCCACGTCAGAAAAGGCAGGATCTCGAGAGGAAGAAAGAACAGATCTGAGATCTACACGAGGTCATACTCCAGATCTAAGCTTGGTCTTAGATCTCGAGATCCGAGCGATTATTCCCTTGGTGGATTAATCCCTCCCGGCTATTATTCCCTTCGTGGAATAATACCCGCATAATCGTGTAGATCCGACCGGATCTAGATCGCGCGGTGGTCCACGGCAAACAACCCCGGCGCAGGCAAAGAACCCACATAAGCGAGCGGCCGCAAAACAGGAGCTCGCGATTTGTTCACAAGAGGAAAGTTGTAATTTTTAATTTTTTCTTCTTTCTTTGATTTAGTTGTAACCGGATCTATAAAAGACCGGATCTTTGTAATCCAAGATGACAATTATCTCATTAATGAAGAAAGCTACAGTTTTCCACGCGAACATTAGCGAGTCATTCAGGAAGAGTCAATGTCCTCCTTCGTGGGGATTGAAGCTTCAAAAGACGTGTTTTGCTTGGCCTATTCACGTCTTCAGACATATGGGGAGATTTCACATTGTATTACACTACGTGGGGTGGGGTATATTATCACGTTGTTCACGTGATGGTGTATACTACCTCTTCTGTGAAAAACAAGTGAAATTGTCTCACCAATCAACCAAGGAGTGAATCTATCTTGTTGGTTCGTGAGACGAGCTCGCTCCTTGTCTAGTTTAGAAATAATTTTCTAAGTCTGTGTTATTTTGTCGTAGTTGAGTTTCCCTCGGATGGATTCCCACCTTATACCACGAGCGGTTGCAGCAGGGAGGATTTCACCACTAATGTTGAGTTTCCCTCGGTGGGGTCATCGCTCATTATGCCAGATGATTACAGATGCTTCTTTTACAGAAGAATCCATTTCTACTCGGGCTTTGAAGAAGCCTGATTATTTATTCGGGGATCATGTTGAGGATCCAGCTAAGCTGACTCTTGATGATGAGCATTAGCTAAATGATGATGGTGGGAGCCTTTTATACATCCCCTCTATTCGTCGCCAGCCTTCTCTCTCTTATTTGGAGACCCAGGCTGTGAGGCGGAAGATGTCTTGGAGTCTTATAGATGACCATGAGAGAATTCACTGCAGCTTTATTACTCACCATAAGACTCTGGGTTCAGATGGATATAATTATATTTGTGGCCTTTGACTAGGGATTTTGGGACTTGATACCGCACCACCGGACGAAATGTCAGTAGCTGCTAATACCGTGAGGAATCGTCTAGCCCGGCTTGGGAGGAAGTTTCCTATGAAGGACTTTAGATGCTTCGGTTGGGTACACTCGCCTCCCAAAAGGTGGTGGATTCGTATGACGAGTTACGTCTTGGGACATTAGGAGAGTAAGCTGAGACACAACGGGTTGTATGCGCCCATACGAGTCACCATGTATGGATTTTCGGTTAACAGTTGTCATTTCTAAACATTATTGGAGTCTTATAACCCTAACAGTAACAGTTTTTTGACTCGCAATGGAGAGTTAGGCTTATCTCTTTATGAGATGCATAAGGTTTCTGGCTTTCCAATGGAAGATTGTCCATACCAAGAGTATTTTCCCTAGAACCTATAGCTGAGACAGTTGAAGAGAGATTCCTCTGACATGTATGACACTCTCTGGGATCTTACGTGTAATTATCACACATCTCTGGTCAGAATGGGTCCCCTGGTAAAGAAGAAGAAGCAGATCAGGTTAAAGCAGTTTGCTGATTATTTGTTTTAACATTTGGAGAGCAGTTCAGGTGAAACTATTTGCGAGTTGGCCCCTTTGGCACCTTCTGTGATTAATGACTTAATTGAGAGGGTTAGTGCTCAGTCGTTCACTACCACTGCTATTGAGGGTTCTTTTCTAGCGAGGACCAAATTTCGGACATTCTTTTATCATGCACGAAAACTTATTTGGTCTAAGGCTCTTTTGGCTGGTTATCTTGCCCTTTGGTTGAAGAAGCGTGTCGTTCCATATCAGTTTTCTGATGCTTTGCTTATTGAGGTCCTCCTCCCTGCCATCCAGTTAGCTTACGGGAAGGATCTTTCTCTGCTTCTAACGATGGTCACCGGTATTCACTGTGGGCTTAGATATTGATGTGGCATAAACATGTACCAAAAAGGTTGCAAGTGCACAACCATGTCAAGTTATAGTATAAAGATATCGATCCCACGAGGAAGGTGTTTTGTAGGAGAAAATATAAAATTGGTTCTTATTTTGTGTGCATGACAAATAGGAGTGATGAGTGAGTGTGATTGTGAAGAGATTGAGATAGTGAAAATGGTGTGTAAATAGGTACAAAGTGTAAGTGAGAGTGGATTTGAAAAAAAGAATGAGTATGATCAATAAGGTGAGAAGGAAAAATGAATAAAATCAAGAAACAAATAAAAAATCAAGAATAAAGAACAAAATTCTAGAATAAAAGAAAATATAAGAAATTAAAGATGGTGGATTCAATTATAGATATGGGTAATCTAAAATTGAACCCACTTCTTAGAAAAGGGTGATTCCCTAGAGGGTTCTAGCCTAAAGGCGAATCAAACAAAATAAAAAAAACAAAAAAAAAAACTAGACCCAAGAGGGTTCTAGCCACAAGGTGAATAGTGTAAGAAATTAAAATCTAACTACAAAATAAATTGTAAAATCTAAACTACAAAATAAAATTACAAGAATTAAATGTAAGAAAATAAATCTATTCTATAAGCATGAAATAAATCTAAGGCAAGAGGGTTCTAGCCTCTTGGCTATTTAACAAGAAAATAAAATTTAAACTACAAGCATGGAAATAAATCTACACTAATAAGCAATAAAAAGAAAATAAAAGAGAAATGCAAACCTTCAAATAATTCTTCATCTTCATCTTCATCTTCATCATCCAACAAAGAGAAAAGAAAAAAATTTAAAGTGGTGAAAAAATTATTATTATTAATTACAACGAAAAGTTACAATTTTGGAAGGCCTTCTCAATTAAGAGTAGTCCTCCTCTCCAAAAGGAGTTACAAAAATTTTTCACACTTAACCCCTCACTCTCTACCCCTATTTATAGTAATCTTCAATGAATATGAGCCATTGGATTTGTCTTGAGCCCCAAGCAACAATCTTCACCTTTGAATTTGCTTTTTGTTCTTCTCTAGCCCAACATAAGAGGCCCATTTGATTTTCAAAAGAAAATCAAAATCCAAAAATAAATGAACATCAAGCTGTTGTAGCAGTCCGGTCTTTGATCTTTGAGAAAACATCCAGCAGATCCACTTGTAGCCACTTGATTTTCTGCAACAAATCCGGCCCATTGAAGCTTTGATTTTCAAATGTAAATGAAAGCTCATGGGTGTAATTTGTTTGTTGATGGGCTTTGGGCCTTTGTGGCTTCTTCTTGAGCATGATGTGTAGGAGGATTTTTGGCCTTGCTTCATAGCATTCATTTGTGGGCTTTTGCTTGATGGACTTCTAAAATACTACAAAATAGAGAAGAGAGATTTTTAAGGGGTTTTTATATTTAATAATATTTATTTATATTTTCATTCATTTATGTGCAAACTAAGCTAACAACAATTATTAATGGTATATTTATTCATGTAAAATAGATAATGAGGATATAAAATTGTAATAAAAATATGATTATCAGATATCTGGTCGGTGGTCTTACACAGACGGGCTCTAAACCATCGACTGAGATTCATTTCGTGAAGATCGAGCTTCCGTATACATACTTGATGGCATAGCTCGTCCTTCATCATCCTGATTTGATGTTGGCTCCTAGTACCGCTGAAACCTTTGTGCCTTTCCTGCAGTCATTATAGGGGAGCAAATGGTTTGCGAAGACTTTCACTAAGGTACAACGAGAGCTTCAAGTCCATAAGTGCTGGGAATTCTTCAAGTGTTTTCCTCATTTCTCGGGCCGTTATAACGATTTGTTGATTGAAGAAGAGAGGTCAGAGACTGGTCGGACGTCTCTTGATATTGGTTGCTTCCGTTGGTTAGTGAACATCCGCGTTGGATACGTCGTCTTTCGGGTAAAGGGTTGATGCCATATAAAACCCTATTTGCCCTGCTGTTTTGCTCGCCAGTTCGATTATGACCAACTATATGTTTGGAATTCGAACCGAGGCTTGAGGATTGAGGAAGGTCTTATTGACGGTATCCGAGCATGGCTTTGGACTATGATAGGTTGTACGGGTGCTAACTTCACTCTTCCTGCATCCAAACACAAACAATCACTTACCTACCTCAGCTGCAAGTGGCTCATTTCTGCTAACGAGCTTATGGATATGAAGGACATCTCGGAGTTGGAGGTCGAGCATTTGGTTTAGGCTACTATTAAAGATGCTCGTAATGTTGAGCTTTTGAATAAGCAAGGAAGAAACCTGTCAAACCTTCACATCCAAGCAAAGATAGAATGGAGGATAATGATGAGCTTCTTCCTACCGATGATGAGGAGGAGACTTCTGAAGATGACTTTAGAGACATAGACACCGGCTTTGGAGTCAATGAGGAAGAAGCTGAGATAGGTTTGTCAGACTCTTTCTTTTCAGAATTAATGAATCTGGCATTTGTTCGTTGGGCTCAGCACTCTACCTTTCCTAAACCTCAACCGGCTCCATACCAAACAAAACGAAAGGTTTTGTTTACTTATCCTAACAAGATGACTCTTGTTACCTCAGGTAGGATGGTTGATGAGCATGAGCCCCTTATCTTTCATCATACAGGATTGTGATCCAGCGCTGAGGCTTTTACATAGGTAAGGATGTGTGCTAAATCTATACATGAGAGACCTGTTAGCCATGTAGAGGCTCATTCTCCAAAGCGGAAGAAGACTGTAAGTAAGTCATATGTCAACCCGCGTGCCCACGATGTAAAGTTGTGTGATAATGTAAATACTGGTGGGGAAGAAAGTAACGCTCCACTACTTACATAATCTTTAGATAGGTCTCTTACGGATTCTCCAAACTTAATCATGTTTCGTGTTTCATGAGGTCATGTAGGAGATGAACTTCCGTACGACTCTATCTTCTCTAATCCAAGCCATTTCGAAGGCCCGATCTTCGTTCAACAAATATGTGATGCTATCGATGGCGAACCTGTGTATGTTGGGGCAGACGAAGGTGCTAGCCAGTGTAACAATGTTGAGCTGAGGAGTCTGAGCCAGGTATATCTAACATCGGTAAAACACCATTCGAGTGGCAATTAAAGGAGTTAGGCAACTCGGAACTTATTCCCCTTTTAATCATTTCCACACTTCATTCTCTTTTAGACAAATTGAAAGATGCGGGTGATAATCACATTTTACTGTAATTGTATACCTTCATTATCTATTTTATATGAATAAATATACTACTAATAATTGTTTTTATCTTTAATTGTAGGTTAATGAAGAATAAATCTCAAACTCTAATCTCTCAACAAAAAGCCCTTGATTAAATAAAGCAAAGAAGCCCATTGAAAAATCAATTTCCAAATTATCCAAAAGCCCAAAAGAAGAAAAATATCCAAGCCCAAAAGTCAAGCAAAGCCCAAAGTCCAAAGCCCAAAAGCAAACAACAAGGAATTCTGCGGACAGCAAAAGAAGAGAGGCAGGCATCGAT
Source organism: Asparagus officinalis (assembly GCF_001876935.1). Lineage (NCBI taxonomy): Eukaryota > Viridiplantae > Streptophyta > Magnoliopsida > Asparagales > Asparagaceae > Asparagus > Asparagus officinalis. The sequence goes on along the minus strand of NC_033802.1, from coordinate 41,694,103 downwards.
GCCTGCATCGATGGGGGCATCGATGTCCGCATCGATGCCTGTATCGATGCCAGCATCGATACCCCTATCGATGCCAGCATCGATACCCCTATCGATACTGGTATCGATACACTGGGTAGTTAGTTACGAATCTAAGGCTGAAATTTGTTATTTTTGGATAAGATTTCAATCCAATGACTCTCATTCACTGATGTTTACTATAAATAGGGGTAGAGAGTGAGGGGTTGGAGGTGTGAAAAATTTTGTAACTCCATTTGGAGAGGAGGGCTACTCTTAATTGAGAAGGCCTTCCAAAAATTATAACTTTTGTTGCAATTAATAATAATAATTTTTCTCCTCTTTAAATTTTCTTTTCTCCTCTTTGTTGAATGATGAGGATGGGGATGAAGAGCAATTTGAAGGTTTGCATTTCTTTTATTTTCCTCTTTTATTTATTTTTTGTAATTTCTTTATTATTGCTTATTAGTTTGATTTACATTCATGCTTGTAGTGTAGATTTATTTTCTTGTCTTTTTTATTTCTTTTTGCACTTTAATTTGTAGAGTAGATTTATTTTCTTGCATTTAATTTCTGTAATTTATTTTGTAGTTTAGATTTTTATTCTTTGTAGTTAGATTTATTTCTTGTTCATAGTTTAGATTTTTCTTTTATTTTTATTTTTGTAATTAGTTCTTTTTCTTCTTGTTTTTATTTCTTGAGATGTAAAATTAATTCTTGTAGGAATCTTAGAATTACATAAAACTAGTCTAATTTCCTTTATATTATATGAATTATTCTCTTTTACTTAAAATGTTCATGTTTAGGATAATCAACTAGAGAACTAATCGGTAGAAGAAGAATTTGATAATCTATACTTATCTTAAATGGTTTGATAGGTTATGCTTATGAATTCTAGGATTATTATCTTCTTGTTGTTGTTATCATGAATAGTAATTTTGACTTAGATGATAATTTGATAGGTTATACTTTCCTTAAATGGTTTGATAGTCTATGCTTAATAAATCTATGTTGAATTATGATAAAAAGAGAATAGTTTGTATTTTGTAATTAAAATTAGCTAGTGGATTATATTCTAGATTTCTTACCTCTTTTGAATCCTCCATCTTGACTTTCTTAAACTTTCTTTTCATTCTAGGTTTTATTTCTTGATTTTATTCATTCTTCTTTCTTGCCTTGTGATTTCATTTTTTCTTTGATTCTTATTTCTTTTCTCTAAAATTCAATTTATTGTTACTTGCACATAAATCAAAACAACCACTCATCATATCTCTCTCCACAATCATACTTATTCTTTAATCCTATTTTTGTCACGCACACAATATAAGAACCAAGTCTAACAATATACTATAACTTGACACGGTTGTGCACTTGCAACAATTTTGGTACATAATTATGCCGTATCAAGTTTTTGGCGCCGTTGCCGGGGAAGGTGCTAAAATAGGATTTTATTATTTTGGTTCTTTAACTTATGTGTTTTCTTGTGAAGGAACCGTTTGGAGCTTGAAAATCTTCGATTGAAGATCAAGAACTTAGAGAATTGCTTTTGGGTAAGTCCTCTTTCTAGTTTTCAATTTCACCCTTTTAGCTAGCTTCACAATTAGAGACAATTAGGATTTAAAAAAAAAGATTTTATTTTTGTTGACCATAATAAAATCCATCTTTCACTTGGACAATAACTAACAAGATAATAAATTCAAACAAGAGCTCTCTTCTCACATTTGATTGTTATTGACCATAATTAAAAAATATAAAGATTTTCTTTTTATCATCCTTTTTAGTCGCTTTTAATTTCTAGGGTTGCATTTCATATAGTGTAGGAATTCACCAAAGTGATTGTAGCACTTGATTTGGCACACACTTAAAACATTCTTAAGGGCAAAACCCCAATCAAGATAAGGTAAGGGATTTCATCACCCTTTCCTTAGTCCACAAAACACTAATTCCTCACTTCACAAACCCAAGCCTTCTAAAACTCATTAGACGTTGGCCCCTAAGGATTCGAGCTCAATAAGGAACAAGAAATCCTTAAGTGAACAAGTTTAAGTTTTCTCAGATTAGTTGGTATCTAAGGCAAGGTTTAGGGATTGCGTAAAGCGCTCCGCAAGGAACGAGGTACTTAATTGATCTCTGATCACCCTCTAGTACTATCCTTACCTGGCTAACTACCTGGGTAAAACTTTAATCTTTTTATTGTAGGAGTTTTTGGTTAGGAGCTGGTCTAGTTGAGTTAGGCTAAACCCTAGAATTAGAGTTGATTGAAAAGTAATTGCTTTGATTTGTTTTAGTTAGGAATTTTCTTTTTCTTTATCTTTTCATATAAAAAAAAACTAATTTTCTTTCTTTCCTTAAAAAGAAAAAAAAATTTGTTTTGGTGTATGCAAACTTAGGTTCGGGATAATTCTCATCGTTTAATCCGTGTTGAACCAATTCAAGAAATGGCAAATCAACCCGTCCTTCAGGATATGTGTTACCCCACCAGAAATGCAATTCCATCTTGCATAAGACTCCCCGAAGTAAATGGAGTAAATTTCGAGCTTAGACCGTATTACATAAACATGCTTCCCAAATTCCTAGGTAATGAAACAGAAGATGCATATATTTTTATTTCGGAATTTGAGGAAGTGTGTATTATGATTAAAATGAGAGAATTAACCGAAGATGCAATTAAGCTCAAATTTATTCTATTTTTCCTTAAGGACAAATCTAAAAAATGACTGTACAACTTACCGATAAATTCTATCTCAACTTGGGAGGAATTTGTCACCGTTTTTCTTAGGATTTTTTTTCCCTATTCACAAAACGGTAAAGCTTAGGAACAGCATTCAAAACTTTAAAATTGTTTTGGGAGAGCCATTCTGGAAATATTTTGACCGATTTAAAGATCTTTTAATCTAATGTCCTCATCACGGTCTAGAAAAATGGCGATTGTGCAAAGTCATATATGAATGATTGGACTATTCTTCAAAAACATCTTTAGAATCGATGTGTCAGGGAGATTTTATGAGGAAAAACGCCGATGAAGCTTGGGAATTCCTAGAGAGTCTATCCGAGAAAACAATGCAGTGGGAAAACTGTGATGACAGGGTTTCATCTCTTCCCCAATCTAAGTCTAGTGGTCTTTCTCTAGAGTCAAACATTGCGTCTGAAGTGAAGATGGCGACGATTCTGCGGAGGTTAGAAGCCTTAGAAGTTAAGGAATAAGCTCCAGCTCAAATCAATCATATTTCTGCCCCGGGATGTCATAACTGTTAGTCTTCTACCCATGTTTCGGAGGAATGTCCTCTCCTAGGAAACAACCATGCTTTAGAACAGATGAACACTGCATTCCAGCGCCCTAGAAATGATCCATTTTCTCCAACCTACAATCCAGGTTGGAGAAATCATCCTAACTTTACATGGAACCAAGGATATTCTCATGGAAACCAAAACTTCATTCCCGCGTCGAACCAACAATTCCCGAGGGGAAACGTTGTCCCGTTCAATGCACTGAACAATTTTTCTAACCCACCTTTTCCAACTCAACATCCTAATCCTTACCAGCCTACAAATTCTGATCATGACAAACGTTTGAGTGTCTTAGAAAAGGGTTTAGAAGCTATGATCAAAGCTTCTACACAAACAACCAACATGTTGACCCAGTCATCCACCACTCTAAATTCCTTCATGCAAACCACCGGCCAAGTGCTCAACTCAAACACTCAAGCCATAGCCCGGTTAGAAACCCAATTTGGGCAACTAGCCACTACCGTAAGTGAGAGAGAAAAAGGAAAATTCTCAAGTCAACCTGTTGCAAACCCTAAAGACACTGGATCCAGTTCCAACAATCCAGCTCAATTGAATGCAATCCACACTCTGAGATCAGGGAAACAAATAGACAATCAAGTTAGAATACCACCGGATCAAACCCCTTCTCCCATCCAAAACACTCCTTCCGATGAAGCAATTCCGTCTGATAACCAAAACGCTGAACTTGAGATTGAGCCTGATCTAGATAGGTATAGGCCCGTTGCCCCCTTTCCAGATAGACTCAAACCTAGGAAAAACTCCCCGCAGGTCGAGAAAATCCTAGAAATGTTTAAACAGGTCAAGATCAACATCCCTCTCCTAGATGCAATCGAACAAATCCCTTCTTATGCAAAGTTCTTGAAGGACTTATGCACTAAGAAAAGAACCACCAATGTCCCCAAGAAAGTCTTCTTAGCTGCCAACCTCAGTGAAATTTTTTCAAAACCCATGCCGTTGAAATACAAGGACCCTGGTTGTCCTATAATTCCATGCGTCATAGGTAACACTCATATTGATAAGGCACTTCTAGACTTGGGAGCCAGCGTCAACCTCCTTTCTTATTCAGTCTATCAACAACTAGGTGTAGGAGAACTTAAACCGACAAGATGCACTCTATAGTTAGCTGATAGATCTGTAAAATTATTCAGTCACATTCCAACGTTGCATGATCAACATTTTTTCTGACATGGTAGAGCGATTTCTCAAAATTTTTATGGATGACTTTTCCATCTTTGGTGACACATTTTCCCAATGTTTGCATCATCTTAAACTGGTCCTAGAACGGTGTAGGGAGAAAAATCTGACTCTTAATTAGGAGAAATGTCATTTCATGGTCAAACAAGGCATTGTCTTAGGACATGTAGTTTCCAATAGGGGAATTGAAGTGGACAAAGCTAAGGTAGATCTCATTTCCAATCTCCCTCCTCCCAAAACTGTCAAAGATGTCAGATCATTTCTTGGTCATGCTGGTTTTTACCGACTTCATCAAGGATTTCAGTAAAATTGCTAGACCCTTGACCAATCTCTTAGCCAAGGATACATCATTTGTCTTCTCTCCCGACTGCCTCAAAGCTTTTGAATATCTGAAAAAGGAGCTAACCACAGCTCCTATCATTCATGCACCGGACTGGACCTTACCATTTGAACTGATGTGTGATGCATCTGATTCTGCAATCGGTGCTGTTTTAGGACAACGGTTTGATGGAAAACCGCATGTGATCTACTACGCCAGTAGTACTCTGAATGATGCCCAGCAAAACTACTCTGTCATAGAGAAAGAGTTTTTAGCTGTAGTCTTTGCCTTAGAAAAATTCAGGTCCTACCTCATCGGTTCCTTAACCAAAGTTTTCACAGATTATGTCGCACTAAAGTGTCTTTTAACAAAAAAGGATGCTAAAGCACGGCTCATTAGATGGATTCTCCTTCTTCAAGAGTTTGACATTCAAATTCTTAACAGAAGTGGAACAGAGAACCCCGTAGCAGTTCACCTCTCTCGACTCCCAAATGCACCAACATCAACCGTTCCGATCAATGAGCATTTCCCTGATGAACAACTCCTACAAATCCAATCTGTCCCATGGTTCGCGGACATTGTGAACTACATAGTCATGAACTAGATCCCTTCTCATTGGTCCAAACTGGATAGATCCTATTTTCTCTCCTAAGTAAAATACTTTTACTGGGATGATCCATATCTGTTCAAATACTGTCCTGATCAGATCTTTAGGAGGTGTATTCCCACTGAAGAAACTAGGAGTGTTCTATCATTTTGTCATGAGAAAGCATGTGGGGGCCACTTTGGCCCGAGAAAAACAGCTGAAAAAGTTCTCCAATCTGGGCTGTATTGGCCCACTCTCTTCAAGGATTCATTCGAGTTTTGCAAAACCTGTAATCGCTGTCAGCTTTTAGGGAAGGTCACTAGAAGAAATATGATGCCTTTACAACCCATCTTATCAGTTAAGCTTTTTGATCTGTGGGGTATCGATTTCATGGGACCATTTCCAAATTCCTTTGGAAATGTTTACATTCTAGTAGCCGTTGAATACATGTCAAAATAGGTTGAGGCGGTAGCTTGCAAAACTAATGACAACAAGGTCGTTGTCAAGTTTTTGAAAGAAAACATTTTTGTCCGGTTTGGAGTACCCCGAGCAATTATCAGTGATAACGGTACACATTTCTGTAACCGTTTTTTTGAGGCTTTGATGAGAAAATATTCAATCACACATAAATTGTCAACTCCGTATCACCCCCAAACCAGTAAACAAGTAGAGGTCACAAACAGGCAGATCAAACAAATCTTAGAAAAAACATTTAATCATAACAAAAAAGATTGGTCTATAAAATTATGTGATGCTCTGTGGGCATATAGAACAGCTTTCAAGGCCAATTTGGGGATGTCACCATATAGACTAGTGTTTGGGAAAGCTTGTCACCTACCAGTAAAGTTAGAACATCGAGCAATATGGACGATAAAACAGTTGAATTTTGATTCAGACTCGGCATGTAAGAATAGATTGCTCCAAATAAATGAGTTGGATGAAATTCGAAATGATGCATACATAAACTCAAAAATTTACAAAGAGAAAATCAAAATTTTTCATGATAAATCAATTTTACCAAAAAATTTCTCTCCAGGACAAAAAGTTTTATTGTACAATTTAAAATTGCATCTTTTTCCTGGAAAATTAAGATCAAGATGGACAGATCTATTTTTTGTCAAACAAGTTTTTTCACATGGGGCTGTCGAGATAGAAAATCCTAAAATTGGTAACATTTTTAACATAAATGGTCAACGTCTGAAACCATTTTTAGAATTTTCTACACTCAGAGAGAAAGATGCAGATCCTTATCATCATTGTCGACCGAACAAATGTAAGTTCTTCAAGTCTTATCTGCTTTACTTTGTGCACCAGCGAATTTGCATTGAGGACAATGCAAAATTTAGGTGTGGGGGTGAGAATTAGTTTTTTCCCTTTATTTCACCTTTTTAGTTGCATTTTTGTCATTTTTTTTCCTTTTTCTAAAAAAAATGATAAAAATATTATCACTTGTCAAATTAATAGAGTTAAGTAATAATTGATCTAATTGATAGATTTTAAATTTTCTAATCCCTAGTTAGTGACATACTCAAATTCACCTTTTATGATAACTCAAAATAAAATTCTTAAGAAATGATTTTTCAAGTAGTATACTTTACTTAAGTCTTACTTTAGATTTTTAATTAAAAATAATGAAATTTTTGCATGCTTAACTTAGAGTTGAAAATATTTTTTTTCAAGATATCTTGATTTACACAATTTTTTTTCAGACTATATATACTTACACACATATATATATAAAAAAAAACTAACCTTATAAAAGAAGAGTGCGAAAAATAGGCACAAAAAAAAACTCTTAAATTCAAGGTGATTCTATCTTATAAAGCCTAAGTTGACTGAGTAATTAAGCCAAAGGAGTATTTCTATACTTAATGACCTAAGCCTAATTGGGTTGGGATTCATTGGCCCAAAACTCGTTAAATTGTCACTTAGAAAGCCCGTTAAAATAGAAAACAATCACAAAGAATTAAAGAGTGAAAAAAAATATACATAAATATCTATAACACTAACCATTTTTTATATATATTGTTGTTTTGTATATATAGTCTTGAAAAATAATTTTTGATCAAGATACTTGAAAGTTATTTAAAACAAAGAGTTAGCATATTCTTTTCAAAACTTTTAAATTAAATCTCTAAGATTTGACTTGGTTTTGTATTGCTATAATGAAAAAGATTTTCTAAGGAATTTACATTGGAGTTATATATAAAAACGTTTTCTTGATTATTAACTAGCTTCAATTAGAATGTCTAAATATATCAAGGAAAATTAGTTATTTACTGACTTATTTAACTTGGCAAGATTGACCGAATTTTGTGGGTATATTCACTGCAAACCCTCACGAGACTACAACTCGTCCACTTAGGTAACCTAGGGGTTTAAAGGCTTGTTGTATGCGCTAAATACAACCGCGATTCCTGCGAAAATGAGTTAGGATTTACCTTTTATTTTCTTTGCTAGAGGACTAGCAAAAGTTTAGGTATGGGGGTATTTGATAATCACATTTTATTAAAATTTTATACCCTCATTATCTATTTTATATGAATAAATATACTACTAATAAATGTTTTTATCTTTAATTGCAGGTTAATGAAGAATAAATCTCAAACTCCAATCTCTCAACAAAAAGCCCTTGATTAAATGAAGCAAAGAAGTCCATTGGAAAATCAATTTCTAAATTATCCAAAAGCCCAAAAGATGATAAATATCCAAGCCCAAAAGTCAAGCAAAGCCCAAAGTCCAAAGCCCAAAAGCAAACAATAAGAAATTCTGCGGACAACAAAAGAAGAGAGGCAGGCATCGATGCCTGCATCGATGGGGGCATCGATGCCTGTATCGATGCCAGCATCGATACCCCTATCCTTTAAATTTGTTCTTTCTCCTCTTGTTGAATGATGAGGATGGAGATGAAGAGCAATTTGAAGGTTTGTATTTCTTTTCTCTTTTATTTCTTTTTAGTAATTTCTTTATTATTGCTTATTAGTTAGATTTAAATTCATGCTTGTAGTGTAGATTTATTTTCTTGTCTTTTTTATTTCTTTTTGCACTTTAATTTGTAGAGTAGATTTATTTTCTTGCATTTAATTTCTACAATTTATTTTTTAGTTTAGATTTTTATTCTTTGTAGTTAGATTTATTTCTTGTTCATAGTTTAGATTTTTCTTTTCTTTTTATTTTTGTAATTAGTTCTTTTTTTCTTCTTGTTTTTATTTCTTAAGATGTGAAATTAATTCTTGTAGGAATCTTAGAATTGCATAAAACTAGTCTAATTTCCTTTATATTATATGAATTATTCTCTTTCACTTAAAATATTCATGTTTAGGATAATCAACTAGAGAACTAATCGGTAGAAGAAGAATTTGATAATCTATACTTATCTTAAATGGTTTGATAGGTTATGCTTATGAATTCTAGGATTATTATCTTCTTGTTGTTCTTATTATGAATAGTAATTTTAACTTAGATGATAATTTGATAGGTTATACTTTCCTTAAATGGTTTAATAGTCTATGCTTAATAAATCTAAGTTGAATTATGATAAAAAGAGAATAGTTTGTATTTTGTAATTAAAATTAGCTAGTGGATTATATTCTAGATTTCTTACCTCTTTTGAATCCTCCATCTTGACTTTCTTAAACTTTCTTTTCATTCTTGGTTTTATTTCTTGATTTTATTCATTCTTCTTTCTTGCCTTGTGATTTCATTTATTCTTTGATTCTTATTTCTTTTCTCTAAAATTCAATTTATTGTTACTTGCACATAAATCAAAATAACCACTCATTATATCTCTCTCCACAATCACACTTATTCTTTAATCCTATTTTGTCACGCACAAAACATAAGAACCAATTCTAATAATCTCTTAAAAATCACCTTCCTCGTGGGATCGATAACTTTTTATACTATAACTTGATCAATTGTGCACTGACAATTTTGGTACATAATTATGCCATTTCAGCGGACACGAGTGTCGGGGTAAAAGAACCTTCTACCACTAGTACATGTGAATCTGATGGTTTGTTGTTACGAACTTTAACTTCTTTCCTTTTTTTTACTCAACGTTTGAACTTTTGTGTAGATGCCACACTGGAGAGACCGATGGAGGAGGAGGAGGCATCTCATGGTGCAGATCTTAAAGGATTTAGTGGACACATGTTTGTCTCAACACCGAGCTTCTCAGGATCTGATACTAGGCTACTACTTGATATGTTGGCAGAACAAGCTACGCGAGAGGGCGAGAGGCTACAGGACCATCCGCTGAGGGTGGTTTATCTGTAGGTATACATCTAATCAGTGATATTGTCATTCTCTTCACTTGTCAAAATTTCTATTTGACCACTAAAGAATCTTAATTGTAGAACCAGCCATTAGGGCTGATACAACTACGATTCCTGGTAGCTCCAACCTGCCTGAGGGTTGTATCCCTTTGTCATTGGAGCGAACCATGGCTACGGGTTAGCCGCCTAGTCCTCAGCTTCAGGCTACTATTCCTCCGAATCTGATGGGCTGTAAGGATCATGAATTTTGATACTAGTTAAAATAATTTTCTAGTGTTTTAAAATATTTAAATTATGAATTTTAAAAGAGTATTTATATGTTTCTCGAATTTCTACAATTTTCTATGAATTAAAATCCAAGTTTTATATTTATTTAAATGATTTAGATATTTATAAATTTATTTAGTGCGCTAAAAATTTCTGGGATTTATCCGTTGTGTTACCGATACTATTACGTATCATTTTGAATAATACGTGGTATTATTATTATTATTACGTATATTTTCTTATAATATGTTGTATTATTAATTACATATTATTTATATAATTTGTTGTATTATTTCCACTATTACATATTATCTGTCGTATTAGTATAACTGGTACGTTTTACTGTGTATATAATTATTCAATAATTATTTGATTTTAAATATAAGTAATTATACTTTTTATTAATTATTCTCTTTTAATTATATAATTAGTTGTATTATTTCTACTGTTGCGTATTTTTGGTTATAATACCACATCTGGTACATTTTAATATATAGATAATTATCACATAATTATTTAATTTATTTCATTATTAATATTATTTTTAATTAATTTTCAAAACCCTAAAATTTTCCTTTCAAAAAAAAATATACATAATGTTATTTCTCTCATTCTCTCCTTCTCTTCTTCCCTAAAAAATCCGCCGCCTCGTCCTCTTTTTCTCTCCCGACCCCTTAAGCTCGACGCCCCGGACCATTATGCCGCCGCCTCCGACCAACGCCTAGGTCGCGCTACCCCTCCCTTGCCCCGCCCTCACTCCGCTAGCCTCCTACTCGCTCGCCAAGCTTTCACCTATCACCATACCCGCAGCCCGCTCACTCTCGTTGCTCTTCTCTCCGTACTCCGCCTCCTCGAACGTCGTTAGCCTCCCCCTTCGCCTGCACCTGCCTCCCCTTATGCCAGCAACCACCAGCTGCCCCCAAGCCCAAAACTGCTCAGATTCCAACCACCGACAGCCCTCTGAGATCCACTTGCTCCCTCTTCTTCTCCGCCTCCTTCCACACCTTACAGCAGCCCACCCTCCTTCCCAGATCCGCCTCCCGCCACCACGCCACCAGCAATCCACTACGCTTCCGGACTCCTTCAGTCCCACCTCATCGCCGCTGCCTTCACTTCCCGCTCGAGCGACCCGCCGCGGTCGCTACCCGAGCTAGCCGCTGTCCTCGCCTCACCGTTAACGTCACTAACGACCTCTCCTGTTGACGGTAGCCACCAACAGCTCCGATCGATGCTCTCAGACCCGTGCTCAGATCAGACCCGCGAACTCACACATCAACGTCGATTCGTTCGACGAACCCCGAGGCAAGATCCCGCTCTCCCTATTTCGTAGTTTATTATTTACATTTATTATGAATTATTTGCATAGTTTAATTGTGAATTTTTATTATCTGCGTGAGACTATTGATGAAGATATTAATTGATTTCAAATGATAAATTAATGTTTTTCTAGATTAATTAGAATTATTATGATGAGAAAAGAGATTATTTGGAAAAAGAGTTGGTTTTGAATAATTATTAAAAAGATAATTTAAAATAATTTATTTTGAAAAAAAGGGTTATTTGAATTGTTAAACTATGATGAGAAAAGAATTTATTTTGGAAGAATATTATTTTTAATTAATTTTCAAAACCATAAAATTTTCCTTTCAAAAAAAAATATATACATAATGTTATTTCTCTCTCTCTCTCTCTATCATTCTCTTCTTCCCCAAAACATCCGCAGCCTCTGTCCTCTTTTTCTCTCCCCGAACGGGCCTGAATCTCCGATGGCGCGCCGACCATGAGGCCCTTGAGTCGGCCTGCCTCCGACTATTTGTGCATTATTATACCTGTTGTGGAGTCCATTTAAGTTTTATTTCTCATATTATTAGTCATTTTATTATTTTGTTTAACACCACTGATGTGTAATCTCTTTTTTCATTGTATGGCTGGACGGCGGATTTTTTCTTTGTCTGTGGGGGAACCGTATTAAGCAGCTTGTTGGCCTGGACTTACTGCTTCACCGAAATCAATCTAGTCGTCTCAAAGAAAGGTGGCGTGCCAAGAAGGCTGAGAAAAAAATATTTTCTCAAAAGAACAGAAAGATTGGAGCGTTACTGAGCATCGTTGACGAGCAGCGTGATGGAGTTAAGATTTTGTTTTGCAGACGCCAACACTTAGAATGCGCGACTTAAGTCCCGGAACATCGACGGCCGTTGCCCGCTCACCGTCGCTCCTCCCTACTCGTGCACCGTGAACAGTATCACGCTTCACGCCGACCGTGGCCTCAAATGAGCCCAAGGTTAGATTATTTTGAAGCTAATGATCTTCGTTATCTGTTGGAAATTCTATATCTAATATCCTCAGTTTCAACATTCTTTGCAGGAACAAGCTGAAATAGCAAGGCAGAGACCGCAAATGGGCGCCACCGAAGTTTCACGCAGCCATCGCACGGGCTCAGGTCCTTCAGCAGAATTATCCACATCAAAAAAAAATCTGGGCCGCTTGAGGCGATAAATATAATCAGCTCTTAAGGTATCAATTTGAGTATAATTTATGTGTTATGAGTCTAAGTGATACTATGTGAATAAAAAGGAAGGGAGAACTGCGGCCCGCCCCATTGTTGCGGGCACGATCTATTCCTGACCTTCGGTTGGGAGCCCACACGATTCACGCCGATCGCAAGTGAAGTAAAGCGGCAGAACCGCCGGCGATCTGCTGTAAGTAGCAGTAATTTGTATATTTAAATTTAAGTTTTTATAACAATGCCATTTAAACTGTGTGTGAGAATATGACCGGGTTGGTTTTGGTATAGTCGCGCAGGAGAAATTACATAGCCAAGGCACAGGAGGCAATTACTCACAGACTCAGGTCGATTAAATAACACTCCCTCGACCGACACATTAAGTATGAGAGGAGGACCGATCAGCATCATCGAGACGGCTCGATCTGGACGTCGACGTCAGGAAGAATAGAACAGTGGAAGGAGGATCCAGCCACATCGCCGCGTCACGCATCCCGGTAAAGCACCCTACCAACTCTGCAGCTCCACCCAGGATTGCCGAGTTCTTCTCAAACGACCGACTATGAGCACCGGATGAAACGCACGATGGTACAGATTGGCAGTGCGCGGGTCGGGAGTCGGCAGCTACTCCGCCAAGATGGCGGAGGGAAACACCGGAGGGCGCGTGCCGCGGAGCAGAGGCGAGCTTGGGAAATTCACCCAGTTTAAGTACTCGCACTCTACCTTCTCGCATGCGCTCAGGAGCAATATAAGGAACGGTTTTTTGGCGGATCAGGTAAAATATAATATATATATATATACTATACCTAGTATAGTATATATATATATATACACTTATAATACATACTATAATACTATAGAACTATACTATAATAGCTACCGTGCGCCCCGCCAAGCCCGGCCCACCCAACTCGTATGTCCTGCCGGACGGATACCGGCCGCAGCTCCGCCGTCGGCCTCCCTCTCCGACGCCGTCGTGCCTGCCCCCCTCCGCCGGAACCGCGCCGTCGCCCGCCTGCCATCTCCTCCCCCGGACCGAACCCGCCGCCCGACTGGTCCGAGCCGACCCCCCAGGCCGGCACCCTTTACAGGACCGCCCCGAAGCGAACCCCCCCGCCCAGTCGGCCCCGGCGCACCAGAACTCCTCAGCATCCCGACACCACACCCGACAGCGCTCCGCAAGATCCACTGCGTCCACTCTTCTTTCTTACTCTCGCACGCCATCCTCCACACCCTTACAGAGCCACCCTCCGCCCGCTTCCGCAGATGCCGAGACGCAGCTACTCACCGCCCGCTGCCACTCCGCCCCCGTGACGGCTACCCCGAAGTAAACCCACCGCACTACCAAACCCCCGTACCGGCACTCCTTCAGTATCCCCGGCCCGCGCCACACCTCGTCGGCCCTGCTGCGGGCCCGCATGTGCCTTCACCGTGCGACACCCCCCCGCTCTGCGAAGCTGCCTCGCCGAAGCCACAGGAGTTGCTGACCGTCGAGCTAAGACGCGCGGACTGTCCTCCCCCCCCTGCCTCGCCGTGCAAAACGGCCCCCGGACCCACTCAGCCTCCCCCGCGAGCGACGCCCTGTCGCGTCACTAACGACCTCTCCTGTTGACGGTAACCACTAATAGCTCCGACTGATGCTCTCAGACCCGTGCTCAGATTAGACCCACGGACTCACATGTCAACGTCGATTCGTTCGACGAACCCCGAGGCAAGATCCCGCTCTCCCTATTTCGTAGTTTAATATTTACATTTATTTTGAGTTATTTGCATAGTTTAATTGTGAATTGTTATTATCTGCGTGGGACTGTTGATGACGATATTAATGGATTTCAAATGATAAATTAATGTTTTTCTAGATTAATTAGAATTATTATGATGAGAAAAGAGATTATTTAGAAAAAGAGTTGGTTTTGAATAATTATTAAATAGATAATTTCAAATAATTTATTTTGGAAAAACGGGTTATTTGAATTATTAAACTATGATGAGAAAAGAATTTATTTTGGAAGAATATTAAAAAGAATACTTTTTGAATTATTTAAAAGAGTTTATTTTGGAATAAGTGATTATTTAAAAGAAATTATTTTGACAAAGGGTTTATGTTGAATTAGTATATGAGAAAATATTTGAAGGAATTTATTCTGGAAAAGAGAATGTTTTGGATTATTATAATGAGAAATAACTATAAAAGAATTTATTTTGAAAAAGAAATTATTTTCTGAATTACATAGTTGCTGTTTATGATCACATTTCACATTTTACATTTATTTAATGTATTTGACATGTCTGTTATGTATTATCCATATTGTGATTGAGAATATTAGTAGTTTATGACTTAGGGGCCTTGTGTGTTATAAACAGACCTAGTGACATGTGTGAGTGTATTGACTGAATTTAGGTGGTGAACCAGAGATATTGTGGACTTTGATTGTTGACTTAGAAAAACAAGAAGAGTTGGGATGGGGAAGTCCATGTTCATGTGATCGGATAAGACTGTTGATGTATCTTCCAAACTCCCACCAATGAACCGTTTTGCACTAGGGTTAGTTTGTTGGGCCAAGTTAACTGTTTCGCACTTAGTCAGTGAAATTGTTTCATCACTCGAGTTTTGCTTGAGTTCGAATCAGGCCAAAATCGAATTGCGTGTAGTCCTCTCACCGAACTCTTTTGATGCACGTAGGGGATTTGTGAACAGTCAGTTATCCGATGATATGAGCGTTGACTTTGTGTGAGATGTGACCAATGACTTGTTATATAATGGCTAGTTACATGACCTCGTTATTCAGATGATTACGAATTCTTGTGAGATGTAGGGCAGTTGTGTTTCTTTTCATACATAGATCGGAATTAATATTTAATTATTTACAATTCAAGACATATGATATATACATAAGGGTTTACTTGTTTGGATTATTTCGCTCGACGTACTACGTCTTTTGTTTTGGATTTTTAAGTATTATTTCCATCTAGTTGTATGACCTTGCTACTTGGATGATTATTCTGATCGTTAGCTGCATGATCGACTTGTTACCCGATTGATTTTTAGATTCTTCTGATTATTATATTTTAGTAGTGGATTGCATTTTGATTTTGTTAGATTTCCAGTTGCACGTTCTTTGTCATTTCTTTAGTTGTATCGTTTTTCGCTTTTGGTTTTCGTTCGTTCTTTTCTTTATGGGATCTTACCGTGTGCCATGCACACTGATGTACACCTGTTTTCTCTGGTGTACGTCAGACTTAGAGGAAGAACGGGTTTAGTTAGGAGATCTCCAAGAGCCAGAGAATTCTCAGCAGGAGTGTTTTGCAGACAGAGTAGAAGAAGAAGTCAAAGCCTAGTCTTTTCTTTTATTAGTTAATGATCCTAATTTACTTTTGTAGTTCTTTTTTTCCGTTGATCGATGTATTTTTGTATCTCTTCAGTATTCATTTGTTCAGTTTTGTATAAGGGCATGTTGACTTGAATTTTATGTCTTAGATGTTATACCATTTGTAATATGATATTTTTAATCTAAGTTTATCTATTATATTCTTGTTGATTGTGATCGGGGACCTATAACTTCATATTATATTTATTTCTACACGCTTAGCATATTAGGTTGAGGAGAAATATTTATTTTTATTTATTCTCCTTAATCTAATACATCACGGGTTTGTTCACGTTTCGATTCTCGGGTATTCAGGGAAGCGGAGCATAACAGGTTTTAGTGTTCTGATGTGACTGTTGATGTATCTTCCAGGCTCGCGCCAGTGGTTGGTGTCACCACTAGGGTTGGTTTGTAGGGCTAAAGTGAAGTGTGTACATCACTTTAGTAAGTGGGAATTTGATTCGTCACCCGAGTTTTGCTTGAGTTCGGACCAGGCAGAAAACGGTTTACGTGTAGTTCTCTGGTCGCATATGTAGCGGGATTGGATGCACGTAGGAGATTTGTGAACAATCAGTTATCCATTGATATGAGCGTTAACTTTATTTGAGATGTGGACCAGTGAGTAATAGGATGGCTAGTACTTGACCCGGTTATCATATGTAGTTAGATTTATGTTATCATGTTTTAGTAGTAGATTTTCATGTTGATTTGTGGATTTTGAGTTGTACGTTCTTTTGTTCTTTCTGTGGTTGTATCGTTTTCTGTTTGGATTTTCGTTCATTCTATTTGTTTTGTGAGATCTTGTCATGTGCCATGCACGCTGACATACACCCATTTTCTCTAGTGTACGTCAGACTTAGAGGAAGAACAAGTTCAGCTGGGAGATCACCAGGAGCCAAAGGATTCTCAGAAGGACTGCCTTGCAGACCGAGCAGAAGAAGTCGAAGTTTAGTTATTCCCTCTAGTTGTTCGATGATCTTAGTTTACTTTTGTAGCATTTCTTTTCTGCCTGATCATTATATTTTATATTTCTCTATTATTCATTGTTCAATTTTGTATAAGGGCATGCTAACTCGAATATTGTGTCTGGGATGATATTCTTTGTGATATGTATTATTTTCTTATGTGTTGTTCATTATATTTCTTGACGCTTAGCATATTAAGTTGAGGAGAAATATTTATTTTTATTTATTCTCCTTAATCTAATACGTCGTGGGCTTGTTCAGGTTCTGATTCCCGGGTATTTTGGGAAACGGGGTGTGACAGGTATTTTTGGTTGCCCATGTAGGTCAGATCCCGGTCACAGTCCCGAGTTTCTACCAGTGAGAATATAACGGACAATTTAGATACATATCATATTTCATCCGTAAAAGTATAGTTAGCCCTTATCCTATCATCTTGATGAATTATATATTAGTCCCTACCTCATCTTTTTTGACTCCGGAGCTTCCCCCTGCTTCCTGCATCGTCACTTCCCGCTACACTCTCTTCCTATAACTTTTCTTTTTCTCGTATCGGTCATTATTTTATGTGTTATTATTTTTACACTATATTTTCTTTGATTTGACTTGTGTATCGTTTAATTGTATTGAATTTTGTATTATTTATTATATTATTTTATGTATAAAATACAGTATTATATTGTATGTTTTCATTTGTTTATAAATCTATTTTATCTTTCATAGTTCATGTTTTATGTATTATATATTTTATTTATGTATATTACACTGATTATATTTATGTGTTTTTGACTACTACACAATATACTACTATGTCTAAATTGATTTTATATAGTGATGATTATTATTGTTGTATCTTGTTTATATTTATGAATAATACTAATACTTCTAATTTATCATATTGTTGTCGAATATATAATTATGTTCTTATTATTATGTTTTATATAATATGTTTATTTTGAATCACTTGTTTACTCTTATATCTATTTTATCATATGATATTGTTTGACTCTTTCCATCAAAATTTATTTTGTTAGCATGATTAGTACCATGAGTATACATACTTTTATATGCTTATTATTATGTATGTGTTTTCATTTTTAACGCTTATTACGTATAATGATTATATTTGTTATACACATCATATGTTTTTGAATCTTGTTTATCTCCTTTGTTTTAATATCTTTTATTTTTATACTTTGATTTTATTTGGTTTCTTTGAGCCTAACTATGATTTTGTATTATTTACTTTGTTTTATATAACTGTTTGTATGCTAATAATTATTGTGTATCGTTTTATTCTGCTATTGATTATTATTATGATTTATCTCTGTTTGTTTGCTTATATGTATTGATGTGTTTCTATCTACATTTATTTCTTAATGTTATTTTCAATTGTGATTATGTATATTCTGTATACTTTATTATAATCTTTATTGTCCTTATGCTTGATTGTTTTGCATTCTTGTTTTATATCTTATGCTTTTCTAGTAATATTGTGTCATTCTCGTGTTTAGTATATTTCAGTCATTTTTGTCTACTATTTATATTATAATATAAGTGTATTATTAACTTGCTAGCTTGTTTTATTACGTATAAAGTAGTTTCATTTTGTATATTTTATTTCATTCTTTACTTTCAATTCCATATATCATCATTGTTTGATTTCATTTATTAATCATTTCATCTTTCTTAGTTTTGTTTATGTTTTGCTTATTTATTTTTTATATACAATTTCTTATTCATTCTAATACTTACTTTTTATTTTGTTCTTTGTTCATATTAGTTTGCTTCATTTATTTAGGCATAATATTTATATAAAATGTGTGTTTTCGATAATTATTGCTGTGATATACGACTAATTATTTATTTTATTTTTGATATGATATACTACATATAATTCATTTTCATATATGTTATTGTGTCATATCACCTTGTTCTTCTATGATTATCTGCTTTGTATTGTTTTGTATATCATATCTTTTTGGTTTATGTTCAATTACCTTCTAATATTCTGCTTTGTATTGTTTTGTATATCATATCTTTTTGGTTTATGTTCAATTACCTTCTAATATTCCACTTGTATTGTGCTGCTTTATGTTCAATTACCTTCTAATATTCCACTTGTATTGTGCTGCTTATTTTTACATAATTATATTGTTTGTCACATTCTAATTTCTGTTTATACAATTTAAATATTCCTAATATTTGTGTAATGAATTATTTATCTGCTAAATTTCATATACCGCTTTACATGATTATTTGATTGTATAATTATTTTAATAATTGTGTTTTGCTATTTATACTTAACTGTCTTTGTATCTTTTCTATATTTCAGACTACTTTTCATCATTCTATCAATTAAATATGTTTTCTTTTATTTGTGTTTATTTTGTATGTATTATTATTCTAATTGCTTTATGATTAAATATGTTTTCTTTTATTTGTGTTTATTTTGTATGTATTATTATTCTAATTGCTTTATGATTGCTTTTCCTATTATTTTGTATGTATTATTATTCTAATTGCTTTATGATTGCTTTTCCTATTATCTTTGATTTATACTTATTATCATATCATCCTATTTTGTTATATGATCCTGTTGATATTCGTTTTTCGCTCGTTACTTGTTTTTTTATTTTATATCTTACATTGTGTTTTTAATATCTTTACTTTGAACCTGTATTGATTGTGTTTTTCATAATTAGATTTATTTTTGTTTTTGATTAACCATTGTTATACCCTGCCATTATGTTTTGTTTAAACTGTTATGTATTTTAGATTTTTTACTTTTCTTATTATGTTGTTTATATTTTTATTTGTTTCTATTATATTTGATTATTTTTGTATTTGCTTTAGATTTATTGTTCTTACTTGACTTTATTCTTACTTAATATGTTTCTTCTTTGTTTTTATGAATGCTTGTATATTATTTGTATTATTCACTATATATGATTATTTATTTTTATTGTACCTATTTGTTTTGATTCTATATTATTGATTATCTTATACTTTATACTGATTAGATTGCTTATATATTTAGAAGTACTGTATGACAAGTTCACATAATTAAATATGTTTGTATCACAGTATTTGTTTAGACTTTGTTGCGAGTCTGAAATGCGATAGCGATATCTTAGCTGTCACATCTTGTATCTTACCTTGTGTCATTTTTGTTTTACATTCTCCTCTGTTTATGGATATCGTTCCATATCTCTGTCCTTGGATTCTTTCTATATTTCTTTTTGTAGGTGTGAATTTTGATCTCCCGAAATCGGGATTTTATTTGTATTGATAAGAATAGCTTATTACAAACTAATGAATCGAAAATTACAACAGAAGCGGAGGGAAAGCCCTCCTTGTTTAACGTGGGGACTTTCGGTAGCTATAGGACGCTTCGTTCGGTTCTCGCACCGAGTCTGCTTCCCTTAGACGATTCGACCGAGATTGCTGATGAGCTTCAGTACGCAGTAGAAGCTCGTGCTAGCCGAGTTTGAGTTTCCTAGTTCGATGGTGATCAGAGCCCGAAGCTATGAGAGGATGCTACAATGCAAAAGGTCATGCAAAGAGCTTGTCGTCAACTCCGTCGAGAGTTGAGAGCTAGTGGTTCAGTTAACTGATTGAATTAATCAATTAACTATGAGAGAACCCCTTTTCTGAAGCCAAGAGAGGTTCTTAAATAGAGGAGAGACGACGTGGCCGCTCCTTGAATCATGTGATATCACCATGTACTATTAGGAGATATCTCGCCGCTCACTTGTACCATGAGCGGCCATTTGAGGGGCTCAGAGCACTGTGCTTCACATCACGTCGTGTGGGAGTGGGAAGGCCCATCCTTGTACGTGGGATAGCGGTTGCCCAGTACTCGAGTGAGTTTGGCCAGCTTTCCGTTTGCAGGCGGATTCTTCTCTTGACTCGTGCAGGTAAGGCAAGCTTCCTACAGGCGGACTTGGCGACTGCATGGGTCTGACCGATCACTCGTACTGTGAGCGGCTACTTGATGGGCTCGGAGTACTGTGCTCCTTCCCTTCACGTCGTGTGGGAGTAGGAAGGCCCATCCTTGTACGTGGGATAGCGGCTGCCCAGTACTCTAGTGAGTTTGGCCAGCTTGTTGTTTTCAGGCGTATTCAGCTCTTGACTCGTGCAGGCGAGGCGAGCTTCCTACAGGCGGACTTGGCGGCTGCATGGGTCTGACCGATCACTCGTACTGTGAGCGGCTACTTCATGGGCTCAGAGTACTGTGCTCCTTCCCTTCACGTCGTGTGGGAGTGGGAAGGCCCATCCTTGTACGTGGGATAGCGGCTGCCCAGTACTCGAGTGAGTTTGGCCAGCTTGCCGTTTGCAGGCGGATTCAGCTCTTGACTCGTGCAGGTGAGGCAAGCTTCCTACAGGCGGACTTGGCGATTGCATGGGTCTAACAGATCACTCGTACTGTGAGCGGCTACTTGATGGGCTCGGAGTACTGTGCTCCTTCCCTTCACGTTATGTGGGAGTGGGAAGGCCCATGCTGTCGAGTACACTGTTTGTAGGCGAACTTGACTCTCGACTCGAGTTGGCGAGTCGAGTAAACGGGTGAATTTCAATCACTTGGATGATCCTGACTCGTGCGGGCATGCCAATCATACAGGCAAGTCTATGATGACCAAATTTAAGCGAATTTGGTGATCACATGGTCTGAGCTCGTTCTAGCGAGTCAAGCCCATGGGTGAGCCCCCATCCTCAAGTTGTGCGGGCGACTTTGAATCGCAGGCGAATTTCACGTCAGTCTGCAAAGGTAATTTTTACCATCTACAAGACCCCCTTCAAAGTTTTTAGACCTTAACCAACTTGCATGTGGTCTGGAATACTTTGAATAAAGAAGTCCCGGGCGGGTTAGGGCGAATCTAGCCTTCTTTAGGATTTTTAGCAAACCCTCAGCTATCAACGGGTTTGACTTGCCTTTAATGATTACCGTTTGGATCGGGCTAGCCATACTATTCCCCTTAGTATGATGAGTTGTCGAGTAGTTTCTCTTAGGCTTAATGCTAAGATATCTGCTCTAACCCTTAGCTGTTTGAGGCGTGGGTTTGAGTGAGGCCATTCCATCGGTGGTTCAAAACTCTAGACGAGTCGTACTATCCGGAATTCGTCTTCAAAGGTGAACGAATCGTTTAGGCGAAATTCGTTTTCGCAGGCAAAATTTGAAGTTGTGGGGTCGAGCCATGTCTTTGCAGGTGAAACCCTTCCTTCAGGCGGAATTCGATTTGGCGGGAGGTGAGCCACATGTTCGCCGATGAAGCTTCGTGCTGTCCAACTAAGGCGACGTGGGTCTGTCAGGTCGCATTAATTTCGATTTGATGATGCGATGTCAGCTTTGTGCACCTCGCTCGATGATGAATCGTGGCCGTGGTTTTCAAATCCAGCCGTTAGATTCAGTCGTAGATTTTGGTTCGGGTCCCGGGTTTTGACCGGCCCGTTTCCTGTTTTGACGGTTACTTTGTAACTGCAAAAGAGAATGACCTATCAAGAGTAATCCGGGTCGTCGACTTCGATCGTGGCCATGTCTCTTAACCATCAATGCTTAGCCTCTTGAGAGCGATCATGGCCACACAAGCATTTCCGCCTTTAAATAGGCTTTGTTCCCCTCCTTTGAGAGCTACTGTGCTTAGGAACTTCTGCTCGCGTGAAAATTTTCTAGAGAGAATGAACTCCTACTCCGTCCCTAACTCTCAGACATGACGCCGAAATCCAAGAGATGCGTTCCGAAGGGAGGAGGTCCTGGACGCTATTCTGATCGCGTCACCGCTAGTACGATCGCTAACGTGCCTGAGACACACTTGGGTAAGTCGAGAGGTTTGTCTGAGGACTTTGCATTGATTGCCGACATTGGGTCGGGGGGATGAGCATCGCTCGTCTTCCTCAGTGGACTCTGCCATTTTTTGGCGGTTTCACCGATTTGGATAAAATTGGCCTTTATAGGCAAAGTCGGCCTTTATCGGGTGAAGGCGAATTCGTTCTTGACAGGAGAGTTCGACTTTTGTCTGGTAAAGGTGAATTCAGTCTATGCAGGTGGATTTACATTTGTCTGGCGATTTTGCCCGTTTTAGCTTAATAGGCGGATTCGCCCCCTAGGACGGACTCCGTTCTAATTCTTCGGTTCTGCCTTGTAGCGACCTTTTGTAATGAAGCCCTTCCGAAGGGCATGGCTATTGGTCTCGCCGGAGCTACAGGCTATACGGCGCCTCCCCGATTCCCTATCTTGGATCCGGTGCTCGTGTTTGCTGCCAACAGGCTGGATGGATTGATCAAGAGAGTCCTTGACAGGCACCATTTAACGTTGCGTGAGTTGACTACTGACGTGATGTTGGCAGACGAGGCTAGGACAGAGCTTAAAAAGCCTTAGTTTTTGTTTGGTGATGAGGTGACTGATCCTTCAGCTCTATTGCTCAGGGAGAGCAGGTGGCTCTGCGTAGTGGACGGGGTCCACTACTACCTTCACAGCCTGCCAAGAGGGTTCTTAATTGTTGAGTTGCGGTCCCTTGCAGTCCTAAGAATGATGAACTGGGATCTGACCCCAACTCAAGACGGGGTGACTTGCGGTGTCTTCACGGGCTCCACGGTTGGGTACGGGGTGGACAGCTCTTGTAAATGTGTGACCGCTCTACGTCCTGGCCTACCGTTCAACGAGTTGCCCACCGGGGAGACGACTACGGTTGTGGAAACTTTCCGTCATCGTTTCTTTCGGGCTGGGGGGAAATTTCCTCCAAAGGACTTCAGAGCCCCGGGGTGGATCTACTCTGCACCCGGTAGCAGCACTTGGTGGTCTAAGATTACTGACTACGTCTTGGCTGAGAATTCTGATCTCATGGACTCAAAGTTGTACGTAGCCATTCGGGCCACTTGACATGGTCTGAAAATCAATGCTCCTCAGTTCCACAGCATCCTGGAACTGTATTGTTCGGACAACGGTACGTTCTTCACCCCTAACTGTGAACTCGGTATAACCCTCCATGAGATGTACGACATATCGGGATTGCCTCTGGGGGGCTTCCCCTACGAGGAGTATGTCCCAGGTCAGGATGAGATTGACCAACTTTCGACCCAGTCCCCCCTGGTGGTTGAGACCCTATGAGAGTTGCTCTGTCACTACCATATGTGCCTCAATACCCTGGGGGCAGTAGACCATAAAGTCAAGAAGAAGAGGCCCCCAGAGATTACCCATAAGAACTGGGCTGACTACTTATTCCCGGAGAATGATATCAAGGGAAGGCCTACTCTGCCGCTGGGCGAGTGTGACCAGGCCGAAGTGGAAAGGAGGATGACCGAAGGGGGAGCTACTGTGACCCTAGAGCATGATGAGGGCGGGTTCAAATTCGGAACGGTTTTCCACTCGTTCCATCACCAAGCCAAGTCCCCTATATCTGGAAAGGCTCTGATCGCTGGGTACCTCATGTTGTGGTTGAAGAAGTACGTGGTTCCCACACATTCCTTCAAGGCGCTTCCGGTGGAGGTCGTCTATCCTATAGTTTGGTTAGCCTACGGGAAGTCCTACGCATTGGTGTCGGTAATGGTGGCATGTATCCATCGGGGACTTTGCACATTGACGGCCTAATTTTTTCGTGTGTCGAGTGTCGACGAAGGGGAAGGTGAAGTTATTAGGACTCCTAACCCTAGAGTGGGGCTGCCCTACACTTACTTGATGGCGTGGTTTGTCTACCTTTGTGAGTGTTTAATGAGTGCCCCAGCTACTCTTCAAGGGGAAAAGTTCATTCCGTTCGTCTAGCGCCTGGAGAGATGCTCGTGGAAGTGCAAAGACATCCCTGACGTGAGGAAGATGCTGTCCCACTTCGGCCATTATAATTTTCACCGTTTCTCCCCCTACTTAAGTGGAGGAGGGTATAGTGAGTCTCTTAGCGATGTATCGACGGTGGACCACCATACCGTTCTTTCCTGTGGCACTTTTCGATGGTTGGTGAATATTTGACCGGGGTATCACATTCTGCGAATAGGCCCCATGTGCTACCTTGAGCCGTACATTCCTTGCAGATTCACCCGCCAGTTCGGGTATGACCAGCTGTACATGGGAAACATCAACCCTTACTTACATTTTGAAGGAGGGTTAGTGGATGGCGCTCGGGGATGGTTCTGGACTCACGCTGGCGGCACCCACATTCATTTCGACCTACCTGCAAAGGATCATGATCTGCACCATACGCTCCTATATTGCCGGTGGTATCGGGGCACTAGTGCTAATTCTGAGGGCTTACGGTTCCAGAGTTCCTGTCTGATGGAACACGAGTGTCGTCCAAGGGGAGCTCCTCGTCCTTCGAGGCGGAAGGGCTGCCAAACTACTTAAGAGTGGTTCTCGAAAGATCCTGTCGAAGACACCGAGGGCTTTGATGTAGGTTTAGATGAATCTGGGGCACTTGAGGCTCAAGCTCCGTCCCCTGGCCCTTCGCTGGATCCCACCGGTGGGCATAGAGAATCTGATGAGCTGGCCCAGCCGGGTGAACGTCTAGAATAGGCCTGGAGTACGATAGCTGGATGGATAGGGATGCCCCTCCTATCTCCAGGTAGTTCGCTTCTCTCTAAATGACAGTGGGAGATTGTAGCCGAAAGCTCCAGGGTGGAGGCAGCCAAGAAGGTCCGTCAAGAAAAGAAGGTTGAGATTGCCAGAGCAGCGGAAGGTCAGGATGATGCTACTCAGGTGATCATTCGGAGTGACTCCTCCTGTGACTGGGGGTATTTTGGTTGCTCCCTTCACCCCATCGGGGATAGTCCCAGCAACCTTGGAGGATGCTCCTCCACAGTCTGGTGTGAGGCTACAGACGAGGGCTTCAATGACCCCTACGATCTTACCAGAAGGTAACCTTTAATGCCGTACCCTCGGGTGTAAGGTCGAATCTGCACCGCCTGACATTTGTGTTGACTTCATGTAGGTTCGGTTTAGAGAGTAATCTCCATTCCTTCCGACGAAGAGGAGGGAAGTGGAGACGAAGAGGGGCTTGGTCGCTCAGGTAAGAGTAGGATCTAGCGTTGTCGATCCGTTCATACTGAACCGTCAATGGGGCTCTTCTCGGGGGTATTTACTAACCTTCCTCTTGTATTCGTAGCTGACCCATCCCCTAAAGCTGTTGGCAAGGGGGTCTCCCCTCTTGGGTGGGCCAGTCGACTGGAGAGATGGATGAATCAGAGGTGAAAGACGATGTCTCGATTCATGAGGCAATGTAGAGCAAGGAGGAGGTGTCGGCTCATGAAGAGGTGACAGACCGACAATGGGAAATCCCTATTTTTGAAGAAACGTTGGTTGAGGGTGGGGCGCCGGCTCAGGAGTCTCTGACCCAAGGGGAGACATCCACTCGGCTGGCGATCACTTCCTTATCTTTGTTGACCGTCG
>NC_033802.1:41665972-41667959 GCF_001876935.1 Asparagus officinalis | reverse complement strand
GTCGTGACTACCAGCACCTCGATCGTGACTTCGGTTATGGCATCCTCGGCAGATGAGGCTATCCTCTCTCCTTTGGAGCGTTCGGGCTAGAGGAAGATAGACTGAGCCCTTGCTAACTTTCAAGACACTCTAGCTGACAGCGTCAAGCTCGCATTGGAAGAAAGCTTCCCCTTTGAGGAGTTCAAGGAGGATCTTGATTATTACATGGCTTTCTTGATCAAGAAGCTTGGTGCTACTGCGGCTAATCCGTACTACCAGCGCTTGGAGGAGGTAGAGCAGGCCATCCGACAACTGCTTACCCTTCGCGCGATGAGTTCCAAGATCGTTCATCTTGCGTCTGGCGAGGTTCAGGCAGCATTGGAGGAGTGCGATCACAGACTGAATGAGTCAATATCATTGGAGGTGAGGTTGACGGAAGAGTTAGAGCGTGTCAAGACTAAGAATGAACGAGTGAGCCTAGAGCAACAAAAGGCTGACTCTCGCCTCTCTCGCTTGTCTTTGGAGATAGCGAAGACCAAGCAAATCATTGCTAACGCGCAGGCCTCACTAGCTAATCAGGAGAAGGCTCGCGAACAGTTAACAAGGGAGTTGGAGGAACTTGAGTCTCGACGGCAACTGGTCGTTGGTTCTATTGAGGAGAAAGATCGAGCCCTCAAGGAGGTCAAGCACACTTTCCAAGACTTGGTCTCACGTTCTGAGGAGGATCTTCGTCGAGAGATCTTGAGGAGGCTCGAACTCAAGCGTGCTGAGGAGATTCCCGAGGTCGAGTCGCGGCTAAGAGATTTGTAATTTTCTTTTGATTCCATCGTTGTATTCGAATCTTTTTTAATGAATAGAATTATCCTTTTGTTCCTAGTTATTATTTCCCATATGCACGCCCCTCCCTTTTTTTGTCATTGTTCAACACAAATCTGCACCAATCAGAGTTTGGCCGCAGGGGGATCCTAGCTGTAGGCGGATTCTATTTGCTGGCGGATTCCAGCTGTAGGCTTATTCTATCTGCAAGTGAATTCTGTCTGCGGGCGAAATTGGGACTGGCTCAAGTTCTAGAGTGTTGTGCGAGCCTAATCGGCTCAACCATAAAATGAGCTCGAACCATATGAGTTCAAATGACGAATTCGACTCGCGGGTGGGCTCCGCCCTTAGTGGGCCACGTGTCTATTTATGCATTAATACGCTCGTCAGTTAAGACGACGTGGGTGTGTTGTTTCGCATTAAAGACGGCGTAGTGGGCCTCTTCGTTCTCCACACCCGATCTGGGCTGTTGGTGAGAGATCGTGTCTAGAAACCGTCGGATCTCGACCGCTTACGCGGGATCCCAAACCGTTCGGCCTTACTTTCGACTATTCGGTTTCGAACGGTTCGATCGAACGGTGGACAATCGTCCAGGCCATGAGTATTTAACGCCCCTCTCCTTTGTTAAGGGAGGTTTTAGTTTTGTTGTTGTCTTCTCCGGAGAAAACTCACGCTTCCTCTCATTGCACTCGAAATGGCGCCGAAGGTGAAGAGAGTCGCTTCGAAAAAAGGGAAGGGGGTGTCCTCCTCGGGTGCCACCAAGGCCGCTGCCGCCAAAGGTACCTTTTTGTCCATGTTTTCGTGAAGTTCGACTAGAGGGTCACAAGTCAAGTCGATGCTTCTCGCTTTTAACCCCTTGTTGTGTCGCTGTCGTGTTGTGCAGTTCAGGACGAAGCGCCGACTGTTCGCGGGGAAAACTGTCATCTTTTTCATTGAAATGATTGTCATCTTGGGTTACAAAGATCCGGTCTTCACAACTAAATCACAAGAAAAGAAAGAAAAATTTACAACTTTCCTCTTCCTCGAACACGATCCGCAACGCTCCTGCTTTGGCCGTCGCATTGCTTGTGTCGGGGTTCGTTGCCGCACGCCGAGGGTTTAATCTGTGGACCACCGCCGCGATCTGGATCCCGGGCATTGCAGCACTTTCATCCCTCCTACACCGTAACGTATTCGGCTATATTCCCGACAT
>NC_033802.1:41657785-41664972 GCF_001876935.1 Asparagus officinalis | reverse complement strand
CCGACACCTAACACGCGTCGCTGGTTTAGTCTTTCGCCGTAGAAAAAGACACCAGAATACCAGTCTGGGATATTTTATCCCGAAACCTAAGTATGGATAAAGTCAACACCTAACACGTGTTGCCGGGTAGCCTATTCCCGCAACAAGGGCAAAGTCTATGTATTCGACATCATAGCACGAAGTCTAAGGGAGTTCATTCCCTTAGCACAACGTTACATGCGGAACGGATTTCGACAATCCGCATGCTAGCCCGACTCAAACGGTAGTCGGTAAAGGCTAATCAAACCCGTTGAAGGCTGGGGGTTAGCCAAAAATCCTAAAGTCAACACCTAACACGTGTCGCCGGGTAGCCTATTCCCGTAACAATGGCGAAGTCTATGTATTCGACATCATAGCACGAAGTCTAAGGGAGTTCATTCCCTTAGCACAACGTTACATGCGGAACGGATTTCGACAATCCGCATGCTAGCCCGACTCAAACGGTAGTCGGTAAAGGCTAATCAAACCCGTTGAAGGCTGGGGGTTTGCCAAAAATTCCATGAGTATTATGGTCAACACGTGTCGCCGGGTAGCCTATTCCCGTAACAATGGCGAAGTCTATGTATTCGACATCATAGCACGAAGTCTAAGGGAGTTCATTCCCTTAGCACAACGTTACATGCGGAACGGATTCCGATAATCCGCATGCTAGCCCGACTCAAACGGTAGTCGGTAAAGGCTAATCAAACCCGTTGAAGGCTGGGGGTTTGCCAAAAATCCCATGAGTATTATGGTCAATCATTTCAAACGAAGTGAGGAATCATAATAAAGATAAAGATAAATCAGTTCCATTAAAGAGAATCAAATGTCAAGGTTTTCAGCAAATAAAATCATACATCAAGCCCATGGCTAAGAATCTGCTGACTGAATTCAGATAACTTCTCGTCATAAGAGCGTCTAAGCTCCTCCTGCAACTCAGCTCTGACAGACTCTTCGTTCGCGGCTAAAGTCCTCACAGCAACCTCCTCTGTCTCAGCCAGTGTCTGCTTCAAGGACTTCAGCTCATCAGATAAAGCAGCATTTGCTTGCTGATTCTGCATCTTTGTGTCTTCCTTCTCACGGAGTTCTCGTCGGAGCTGATCTATCTGAGAATCAAGCTCCTCAAGGGAAGATGATCTAGTGGCAAGATCAGCCTCAACTCGATCTATGCGGCCCCGCTGCACCTGAATCTCGAGCTCGGCAACCATCCGAGTACTGCGCCATGTCTGTAAGCGAGCATCCAACTCGGCAGCAACGAATGAAGAGGCACCTGTATCCCGGAGCTCATGAAACATCTGAAGCTCACGCTCTAAGCGATCAAGGTCATCAACCATAGCCGTCGCCAGATCCGGACATCCTATGTCCCTAATCAAATTTATCTTGGAATCGAGGTAGGGCTTAAATTGGCGAAGAGAAAGTCCGTCGTGGAGGAGTTTGCCAATTATAGCAGTCAGGGAGGAGAAATAAGAGCGGACTTCTACGCTGATGATGATCTTCTCAGGGTCATTCCCCGATAACAACTCCTTAACGAGGACATGAAGCTGAGAAGGAAGCCCTACACAAAGAAGAGAAATTCGTCAAAAGCCTCAATAAGGAAATGAATGGCTTTGCTCAGTTAATTAAATTATACCTCCTCCCCCTCGAGTCACTGGGGGTGGTGGAGATGTAAGGACTGTAGCTGCATCGACTGGTGGAGTTGGTCGTACAGCCGGCTCAACAGGGTCAGCCTCAAAGAGGCACCTGCATCCCGGAGCTCATGAAACATCTGAAGCTCACGCTCTAAGCGATCAAGGTCATCAACCATAGCCGTCGCCAGATCCGGATATCCTATGTCCCTTATCAAATTTATCTTGGAATCGAGGTAGGGCTTAAACTGGCAAAGAGAAAGTCCGTCATGGAGGAGTTTGCCAATTATAGCAGTCAGGGAGGAGAAATAAGAGCGGACTTCTACGCTGATGATGATCTTCTCAGGGTCATTCCCCGATAACAACTCCTTAACGAGGACATGAAGCTGAGAAGGAAGCCCTACACAAAGAAAAGGAATTCGTCAAAAGCCTCAATAAGGAAATGAATGGCTATGCTCAGTTAATTAAATTATACCTCCTCCCCCTCGAGTCACTGGGGGTGGTGGAGATGTAACGACTGTAGCTGCATCGACTGGGGGAGTTGGTCGTACAGCCGGCTCAACAGGGTCAGCCTCAACAAAAGCCCCTGTTAGGCACAAAACAGAAACATCATATTATAGTTGCATTAGTCAAGGAATTGGCTAGTCCTATAGTTAGCTTGAGAAGAGGCACGCACCTTCAAAATAACCGTTCCCGGGAGTCTGAGGGAGTACAGACTCAGGAAACATATCCTGAGGCGGCTGGCCATCGATCTGAGGAGAGTCATACATGAAGCTGAACATAGAAGTGTCCATAGGCAGGCCTTCCCCATCGAAGTCATCAATCAAAAAATCTGACACAAAAGGATATACTGAACATAGAAGTGTCCATAGGCAGGCCTTCCCCATCGAAGTCATCAATCAAAAAATCTGACACAAAAGGATATAAGTATGAAGGTAGAAGAAAGAAACTATGGCCAATGGAGACGAGTTACCTCGTGAAGATGTACCTGGATTCATCGAACTGGGTCCTTCATTGACAGGCTCCCCAACATGGGCGGTCTCTGCAGGCTGTTCTACCTGGTGCGGTGAGGCAGGCTCGCCAGGAGATGCACAATCATCGAGACTCATCTCGCCTTCCTCACGATATCCTGCATAGGATAGGAAAGCATGAGCCTAAAATTCTAAACGATCAAGGGAATGATCTATAGAATAGATGTTACCTCAGTCACTAATAGGATCATCGCCAGCCAGATCCATCTCAGATGCTCGCGAACCTGCATGCGGCTTGTGGGCTAATCTTTTCCGCCTATCAGCACGGACAGCAATCGAAGGTCTGGCCCGGGTAAAAGGACGGAATTCGTCTTCACTGTTGGTCGCTATCCCTGAGATATCATGTAATGGTCAGGACTAGCAATTCGGAGATGCAGAGAAAAAGAAAGATAGGTGACTAACCTTGCTCCAAATCTGCCTCGTAATCTTCGGGATCTCCGCCTGAAGCCTCTCCAGCAGAACTAAAGGCCCTGTGACCTTCCGCATCAAGTCGGCGGGTCTTGCCCTGAGCCTTCTGTGACCGAGCACCGTCCCGGATCGCATGAGAATCAATCTGAGAGGCTTCTTCGGCCACCAACTCTTCGATAGGCTTCACAGGGACAGTCTTATTAGCTGCTAGCAACCACTTGCAGCTCAAGAAAGTGAGGTTCAACTGCCGCTCAGTACCCGGGAGACTAAACCTAGCACCAGTGCAACCAGTCACGGTCCACAACCATGCACGAAGACCGTCCACCAGACCTCCATGAGCCCGAAGTTGCTGGCGCGGGTTTCCGACATAAAGCTGGTCATAACCAAACTGGCGAGCAAATCGGCATGGTAGATACGGCTCTATAAAACACTGGTTCCCCACCCGGAAAGTCAGGTAACCCGGCCTAATGTTCACTAGCCAATTAAAGCAGCCCATATCCAAATAAGTCCTATACTCCCTCGGCTTCTCCTCATCAATCAAACACTCGCCGTACCGGCTGGAGAACTGTGGAAAGCAAGTGGAGAATGCCCAGCACTTGTGGACTTGTAGCTGACGCCTGATATCGGGGAATCCTCGGCCCTCCCACTCGCCATTCTCAAGCAGCTGTAGAAAGGGAACAGACTGGTCTATGGCATTCGGTACCGACATCACATCGGAACGATGAAGGACGAACCAAGCCATCAAATAAATATACGGAAGCTCCACCTTAATGGTAGGAATCTGAGTCGGTTTGTCACTATCTCTCCGTGTAAAAGCACAAGAAATCTGTCGAAGCCCTCGATGAATGTTAGCCACCATCACCGGAAGAAGCGAAAGTTCCTTCTTGTAGGCAAGCTGAACTGCAGGATAGAGCACTTCCAGTGGCAGAGCGTCACCAGACTGATACGGGACCACACATTTCTTCAACCAGATGGCGAGATAACCGGCAAGGAGAGTCATCGGACGAATCGGTGCGGTCGCATGATATAAGAACGATCTGAATTTAGTCCCTGCAGGAAAGCCACTCTCAGGACTGCTAATGGTATAGGATTGGGCGTTAGTCTTCTTCAGCAGCTCATTAACCTCTGAAGGAGTCAGCGGTGCCAGTTCACAAATAGATTGGCCAGAATGGCTCTCCAGATTCCTGAACAAATATGATGCGAACTGCTTCAGGCTCACATTTGCTTTGGTCCTCTTCGCTAGGGGCTTAGACTGCGCCAAAGCAATGTGATAATGACAAGTGAGGTCCCATAAGGTCTCGTAGCGGTCGGGCATGCGATCCTTCAGCTGACTCAACTCATGGTTGGAGGGAAAGTACTCCTGGTATAACATCTGTCCCATGGGCAAACCAGAAATCTTGTGCATCTCATGTAGAGCCAAGCCCAACTCTCCGTGCCTGGTCAGAAAAGTGTTGGAATCTGGATTATAAAGCTCGCATAGGGCAAAGAAATGCTTCGCGCTTGTAGGCAAGCCATGCATGGTGGCCCGAATGGCTGCATAAAGGCCGCAAGCATGTAACTCCTCGCTCCATCGGCTCAAGACGTACTTCGTCATACGAGCCCACCAAAACCTGTCCAAAGAATGGACCCAACCATAGAATCTGTGGCGCGGTGCAGGCATCTCCCGTCCTAAGATAGCGAGGCGATTCCTCAAAGTAGAAGCAGTGGCGAGGAACTCGTTACGAGGCGGAGTATCTAGCCCCAGTACTCCAGGACGCAGTCCAACAATGTGATCCCTGCTCGAACCAGGAACTGCCTGATGAGTAACATAGCCGCAGTGGACACTCTCATGCTCCTCTGTCAAACGCCACGACATCTCCCGTTTCACAGCCTGGCGCCTGAGCTCAGTCAAAGAACGGTGTCGAGGAATCTTCGGCAAATACATAAAACGACTGCCAGTCTGGTAAAGCCACTGCTCAGCTTCAATAAATGCTGCATCGGGATCTCTGGTAGAGTCGCCAAACAAGAAGTCAGTCTTCCTGAGAGACTGAACGGAACCGGCATCCTTCACGAGAGGCGCATCTGTAATCAGTTGACGAAGGGCTTGATGTCCACCTTCCCTCACCACTTGAGCAACTTCCGGCGACGTGCCCGGACCAAACTGAGAAGTAAGCGGAATGGGCGAAAAGTCATCAGACGTCGAATAATATTCGTCACGACGTCCATTCACCGCATGCGATGAAAAGGCTCCGGAAGGATACTCCACTGAAAACAAGCAGTTAAGTATTTGTTAATTTCAGATATAAAAGGAAATTGAACTCATCTTACAAATTGGTAAGATAGAGTCATTACCTTATAAAGGGCGAGACGATTTGGCCACATTGCGCATTTATAAGATAGGGTATATCGACAATATATCCCTGCCTTATAAAGCACGATGCAGCGTCAAAACGCCCCCTTTATTATGAGATGTGGTTTTGACCAAGCAAAACCCATCTTTAAAGCGTCGATCCTCACCAAGGAGAATCAAGGCTTTTCCCGATCGCCTCACCAAGGAGAGCAAAATGGGGTAAAAGGACTAATTTGCAAATTCTCAGAAGAAGAGGGTTAATTTGCAAAATTTCCATAAAGCGTCGATCCTCACCAAGGAGAACCAAGGCCTTTCCCGGTTGCCTCACCAAGGAGAACAACGGGGGGTAAAATGGACCAATTTGCAAATATCCAGAAAAAAGAGGACTAATTTGTAAATTTTCGAAAAAAAAAAATTGCTCACCAGCATATGAGGGAAGCGCGCCATCAGCCGATGCAGCAGGAAAACGACCTCTCGAGACTTCATCAGCCGGCACAGTGGAGGATTGACCTCTCGCAATACGAGACATAATGATCTACAAAATAAATCAAAAGGTCAGATCTAGAAAAAAGGTCACATTTTTATCCCCTAAAAAGGTAAGCTCGAGGCGACGAATCATAATCCTAACCCTCGCATGCAACCACACAAGTTCATAAATTAAATTAAGCATAAAAAAATGCTAAAATTATGGAGATATACCTGAGGGGAAGCTCGAAGATCCAATAAAGATTAGATCTTGAAAAGTGCTCTCAAGATCCAATAAAAAATTAGATCTTGAAAGTGCTCGAACCACACGCTCGAGGGGCCTGAGAGAAATTCCAAAAATGGAAGTTTCGAAGGATTTTTCAGTCAAGGATCAAAAGGAGTACTAGATCTAAGACGAATATCAAGTTTTTAAGGAGATCGGACACTCGAGGGAAGAGAAAAGCAAAAAAGGAGGCAAGGGGTAGGGTGAACCGGGTTGAACCAAACCGAACCGAACCGGACCGGACTGGTTTTGAACCAGAATCCAAATTGAAGCCGAACCGAGCATCGAAACGACTTCAAATCGAGCGACGGTTCAGTCCATCATTCACTCACTCCTCTCCCATTTGTTCGGAAGAGTCGGAGGATTTTTTGAGCCGATTTACTACCTTTTTTGGCTCATTTTAAGCCGGTTCAGCTCATTTGGGCACAGAAAATACTCCAATAAGGTCTATGAGTATAAACTATTCCCTATTTCTTGGTTGAGAAGTTTCTGGAGAATATTTTTCTATAAATATCCTTAAGGATAACTCGACAACACTACGCCGGACAACGCGTCACAAATAAAGACTCAACGCCAACAATCGATGGTGAGCTAAAGATCAAAAATCAGGAATCAACTTCAAAGTTCAAAATTCCGACAAACGGTCAGACAATAAATGCAGCACCGGAACCCTTACAGACATTCGACAAAGCACCGAATAGCCTGAAGGATTGAAGGAATCAAGAACAGAAGCCATTCCAAAGTCCCGTTACACCGACTGAAGGTTGGGACAAGCATATCCAAAGTATTCCAGACTCTTCTATAAAAGAACGAGACTGAAATACTTTGGAGGGGGTATCTGTAGGCGTATAAAATTACTTATAGGACCCTTAGCACAGCTCGGTACAAACCGACGAACCATCGGGCGACATATCCAAACACGAGCGTCAGTCCACAACGCCGAAGCCAAGTGACACGCAACGAAGCGGATTAACGAGGCGACGAGGTTAACGAATCGCATGCAAGCAACGGAATGCATCCATTCGCAT
>NC_033802.1:41610644-41657752 GCF_001876935.1 Asparagus officinalis | reverse complement strand
CACCTCCTTGGTGGCTCGGCGGCCACCAAGGTGGCTCGGCCACCACCGAGCCACCAAGAGGTGGCTCGGTGGCCGAGCCACCAAGGTGGCCGGCCACCTTGAGGTGGCCACACGTGCGCGCGGGCACAGTAAAGGTGGCCTATAAATAGGAGAGGGGGTTGTTCATTTTGGGAGGTCGAACTTTCAAGAGCCGAAACTCTGCCGAATTGAAGATCAAGCTTAGAGTTTTGAAGACTTGAAGACTTGGACATTCAGATCTGAATCTCGGCGAGCATCAGCGTCACAAAAGGCAGGTGTTCGAGAGAGAGGAAGAACAGATCTGAGATCTACACGTGATCATACTCCGGATCTAAGCTTGGTCTTAGATCCCGAGATTTGGACGATTGTTTCCTTGGTGAATCAATCCTCCTCGGCTATTATTCCCTTCGTGGAATAATACCCGTATAATCGTGTAGATCCGACCGGATCTAAATCGCGCGGTGGTCCACGGATTAACCCCGGCGTTGGCAAAGAACCCACCAAAGCGAGCGACCGCAAAACAGGAGCTCGCGATTTGTTCACAAGAGGAAAGTTGTAATTTTTTCTTTGATTTAGTTGTAACCGGATCTATAAAAGACCGGGTCTTTGTAATCCAAGATGACAATTATTTCAATGAAGAAAACAATTTTTCCCGCAAACAGGCTTCTTTCAGCTTTCTTCCTTCTGAGGAAGCGTTCGGCCAACTCTCCATGTACCTTCAACTCTTTCTAGGTATTAGACGGTGCTACTCCCATAACTTCCAACATGTCCAAAGAGAGGTTGTTATGACAAAGTGTGAGGATGAAGTCCTCTATGATCGGATCTCAACAGTTCATCACCTTATTCCGGAAGCGCTTGACTAAGTAGTCGACCATCTTGTCGTATTCCTATTTCTCATCGAAGAGTGTCCCGATTGACACCTCAGCATCATCATCAAAGAAGTGAGCGAGGAACAGGTTCTCCAGGTCATCCAGCTATTGATGCTTCTAGGCTTGAGACGGCGGTACCAATTGATAGCGGGCCCACAAAGGGTGCCAACGAATGACCGAACCATTAATGCTTCATTGTCGGAGATTATGCCAAAGTGAGACTTAAAGTAGATCATGTGCTGAGTGGGCGAACCCTTCCCGTCAAACGACGTGAAGTTAATCAGGTTGAACTTCGTCGGATACGGAATCGACCCCCACTCTCTTGGGTAAGGACATGGAATACCGGTCTTCTTCACCTCTCAAGCAAACATCAAAGCGTTGATTTTGCTCTCGAGATCTGTCATCTTCTCGTCCTCATCTATATCATGCTTTGGACGATTTCTAAGAGGAGCAACGAGCCTACCCCCGGCATTGTTATCTCCGGTGGGACCACCCCAGCGTCGTTACCTTTAGTGGGGCCACCCCTAACGTTTTGATCAACAGGAGGGTTATCTACATCAAGGTGTTCGTTCATGTCTGAGTCATCACCTATTCGGTAGGCATTATTGTGACGACTAGATTCACCAATTTGATTAGACAAGGCCCGAATCTGTTGGCCATGCTCTTCCCTCATCCGGAGCATAGACATTTTCATTTCGAACTTGAAGTTCTCTTTTTGCTTGGTCAAGGCATCCTCAATGATTTTGGTCATTTGCTCGGTATTGATCATAAACACCTTGCGGGATTGTCCTGGGCTGGATACCGTATTGTCAGAAGCGACTGCAGAGTTAGCATCTGATGCTTCATCATCCGAGGATAACCCTCTATTCATCCTCTGATAGTCCCTTCGTCTAGTAGTCCCTGCGCGTAGCCGAGTTAGACGATACGATACGAAGGGGTCAGAACTAGAAGGTCGAGTCGACTTTCCCTTGTCAACCATATTAACCGTGACTTTTGAAAGTTTGTCACCTTGAACGATTGGTCGTTGCTTGCAGAAACGCTTTGGCTTGGATTTAACTTTTTCGTCGAAGATCTTCTAGAATACCGAGACCCTTTGCTGAGTGGTCTTGGGGCAA
The DNA here is from genome assembly GCF_001876935.1 of Asparagus officinalis. Lineage (NCBI taxonomy): Eukaryota > Viridiplantae > Streptophyta > Magnoliopsida > Asparagales > Asparagaceae > Asparagus > Asparagus officinalis. Next base: position 41,655,750 of record NC_033802.1, on the reverse strand, counting down.
CTACACACTGATAATACTACCATGATAATTTTGGCATACGGACAAAGAGATTCCGCTTCTTGGTTACTCCTTTTCCGAGACTTGTTCGTACCCCCAGCCTGATAGTTCAAGTCATCGGTTTGATGACCGGAGAAACCCATCGTGTGTTAGCACGAACCCCCAGGTATAACATCATCATCAGATGAGTACGCTTTCCTCTGGGAATTCAACGCTTTGTTAGCGTCTTCAAGAGTCACATGTTTGAGGCTACGTTTTCGTGAGTGTAGGATCTCGACAGGTGTAGGTAGAAAATTTATAGTAAAAGAAATGAAAGAAAAATTTGATTTAAATTCTCTCGATCTTAATTACAATTGGATTTCGATTACAAAAGAAAGGAGAATGATCTGGATTCTTCCCTTTGTTTAAAACTAGGTTCTTCTTAGTAGCGATGCAATGCCTCCTTCGAATGCTTACGTCGAATTTGCTCTCCGTTGATGATCCGACCATCTTGTCTCGTAGGAACAATTAACTTATGTGGTAATTTTGATGGTTAACTCTTAACGAGTTTTAAGAACTCAGAACGAGTTAGAACTCTGTAAAAAGAGTTGTTAAAAACCGAAGAATCGGCTAATAAGCCAAATAGATTTGTTTGTTGCTGACGAATCTGATCTCCTAACTGCCAAGAACTCTATTGTTGCGATAAACACTTATTGTGTATTGTTTGAAAGAGAGTTGTAATTTACTTTTCATTGTATCGAAAGTCTTATAAAAAGACTATTTTTCTGAATTTATTGTAACGCCCAAAGTTGTAATGAATTCTGCAATAAAAATAACTTTCTCCCCAAACAGTAACATCACTCTTAACCCTATATATATACCTCGCTTATACCAACTAAAAAAATATAGCAACAAGTCTCTCTACTCACTCAAACAGTAACATCTCGTCTGCTTTAAAAAATGAATTTTTCTTCCATAATTTTGGTTTTATTTTGGGCAAACGTTTTCATCTTAGCAGAAGCTCTGCACTCTCGCCCGACTACATAGGCCGACTGATTCCGAGGGTTTTTACCGTTAGGGGAGAGGGGATCATCTGTGCTAGGGCGATAGGCGGGTCCTCAATCTTCTAGGCCAGTGTTTACACGACTGCTCCCGATCAGGCCAGATTTACTGTTTACTTTAATTTTGGATTTATCTGCATGATATAAATTTTATTTACTATTTTTCTAACAGATTGGGCAACAAATATAGAGGAGATTTGGCCTGTCAGAAGCCAAATTGATGAAACATTTGAAAGAGAAGAGCCTATGTGGAGATGAAAGTCCCAAATCAATTGGCTGAAAGAAGGTGATCGAAATACATGTTTCTTCCATAACAAAACTACTAGTAGAGTAACACTTAAAGGCCATGGTGGTATGATGCATTTCAATCTCCAAAAATTAGTGGAGATTGTAAATTCTTACTTCACTGAGCTACACTCTACAGGCTCGACGCAATGCACAATAGAGTTCTTTAAAAAATTCAAAAGAGAGTAACAGAAGATATGAACAGAGAACTTGATGATGGCAAAGAGGCATTTAATCAGATGCATCCGTAAAAAAGCTCCAGGTCCAGATGCTTTATCGAAACTATTTTATGAAAAAATTTGGCATCTTACAATCTTATAGGTGATGAGGTAACCTTATTAGTGTTAAATTTCTTGAATAATGGGACATCAATTGATGAGGTAAATCTAACCAATATCATGCTTATTCCATGAGTGAAGAAACCATTAGAGATGACATAATTTCGGCCTATAAGCTCATGCAATGTAATTTATAAAATTGTATCAAATGAGATCTCTAACCGAATGAAATGTATTTTACCTAATGTGATTTCATAACTGCAGACTACATTTTTCTCTATAGATTAATCACCAATATTATTATTGTGAAGCATGAGCTGTGCTACATTCGATGAAGAAAAAGAGATCTAGTAGAGCTGGGACTTTCGCACTAAGATATGAGAAAAACTTATGACTGTGTTGATAGAATTTCCTCAAACTATGACGCATAAATTGGAATTTCACAGCCAGTGGATTGAGTTTATCTTGAAACGTGTATGTATGGTGAGATATTCGGTTGTCCTAAATGGGGTTCCCTGTTGGTAGTATTATTCCATCAAGGGGACTACGACAAGATGATTCGTTTTCCCAATATCTTTTTCTTGTTGTTGCTAAAGGCCTATCTTTGTCACTTACTTATGCCGAGAGGAGGAGAGCTATCAGGAGAGTGCAAGCTTCGGCAAGGGGTCCTAGCGTATCACATCTTTTTTTGACTAATGGTAATCTTAGTTTTCATCATGCTACTTGGAAGAATACTAATCCAATCAAGAATTGATGGAATATGAGCAGCTATCTGGGCAAAGCATAAAATTGGACAAATCAGCAATATGCATGGTTTTCTCTTAATACTCCTCAAACTAATATGATGGTTCTGAGTGTAAATATGGCAACTTCTCATGAGCGATACCTTAGAATTCCAACTGTTATTGGGTGAAATAAATATTAGCTTTTCAATATTTAATTGAGAAAGTATGAAATAAAATCCAAGGTTGGAAGGAGAAACTATTATGTAAGGCGGGTAAAGAAGTCTTTAATATCAAGGCAGTTGTCCAAGCATTTTTCACCTACTTGATGAGTGTGTTTCAGATACCTCAAACCTTGTTTAGCACGTTAAATGCCAATGACAGCGAGATTTTGATGGGGTAATCGGCAGTTGCCTTGGTGTACATGGGAGAAGCTTTGTTAGTCAAAAGCAATTAGTGGGCTAAGTTTAGGGGCATAAAACTTTTAGTCTTGCTCTTCTTGCAAAACAAGGCTAGCGGCTCATGACGAAGCAATCATCCTCGTATTATTTGGTGCTGAAAAATACATTTGTTAGGATAGGATATAGCTCAATGGAGGCAAGGAAGGGGTACTCACCATCAATTGTACGGCGCATCGATCTTCCTGGCAGGTAGAGATTAATTAAGCAAAGGGTTGCGACACCGTATTAGTGACGGACAGGCAACCACGATTTGGTTACCTGGACGCCTTTTTCATATAAATTCAACCCTAGAATGCATCAACTCGATCAAAATACTCTATATTTGGTCAGTTACCTTATCAATTCAGCATCTTGTTCGTAGAAGCTACACACACTTCAACAAATTTTCTAGTTTCACGAGGCAAAGACTATCATATATATGTAAGTCATAGGCCCGATAAACTAATGTGGCATTATGACCCTGGTAGGAATTTTTTGATCAAAAGTGCGTATAGGATGGCAGTGTTATTAGAGGTGTAAAATCCAATGGGAGTGGTTTCTCAAGATTTTGGGAGATGCTTTAGGGGTTAAAAGTACCAAACAATTCGAAGAATTTTTATGGCATGTTGCTAATGATTTTCTACCAATAAAAATATATTTAATAAAACATGGTGTTTCAGCGGAATGACATTCGTGAAGCTTGTGGTATGGAAGGAGAGGACCGACATCGTGCTCTTTTTGATAGTCCGTACGTGTGGCGGTGCTGGGAGACGTTCGATTTGGAGTAGATAGCAAAATCATGGAAATATAATATTCTACTAAAATTTGGCTAGCTGATTATTTCGGGATGATAAATGATAATCAAACAGTTTTGTTGTCTTTTATGCTTTCTTTTTGTTATGGAAGAAACATAAATTTTTCACACGGAAAGATTAAGAGGGAACCGAATTTTGTTAAAGATGACGTTGAGCATGTGATGGACGAGTACAACAATATTTTGGAGCCAGATAGCCCTATTACAAGAAGGTGAGAGCTGGAAGCACCCACCCACCCAGCAGTGATAGTTACAAACTAAATGTGGATGGTGCTATGTTCTGTGATGAAGCCTATTGTGGTGTAGGTGCAGTGGTGAGAAAAGAGATGGACAAATTTTCAAAACCATCCCATTTTGAAATTTATTTATAAAAAACGACCCCTTTTAGCTTTAATTGCAAAAACCGACCCAGTTTGTTGAAACTGGGTCGGTTTTTGAAAAAAAAAATTTCAAACTTCACGGGAGTTCAACTCCCGTGAAGTTTTTTCTCATAACAAAACTTCACGGGAGTTCAACTCCCGTGAAGTTTGGAAAAAAAATTTTCAGAAACCGACCCAGTTTCAACCAACTGGGTCGGTTTTTGCAATTAAGACTAAAAGGGGTCGTTTTTTATAAATAAATTTTAAAATGGGATGGTTTTGAAAATTTGTCCGAAAAGTGATAGATGAGTTTATGGTTAGCCTTTGAAAGAAGATGTTTTGAGCAGATGATTCGTCTCTATGTGAAGTTTTGACTACTCGGAAGGATACTTTGCATATGAAATAGGATTTCGAAATATTAAGCTAGAACTTGATGCTGCTAATATGATTGCTACTAGATACTAGTAAAAAACGCAGCATCCCAGACGGATTATTCCAGACAAAAATTTTTCCCTTACGATTCTAAACAGAAAAATTTACGTCTATAATAATCAGTGTAGATAATCTTTCCCCCCAAATTTATTTCGTCCCCCCCAATTTCTTTGGTTCCGGGCTAAAATCCCTCTCTCTCCCAATCTCTCTCAAATCCTTGTCAAAATAGATCTTTTTCTTTGTCTCTCTCAAATCCCCCAAATCCCCCAATTTCTTTGGTCGCCGACATCTCCCTCCGTGGCGAGTCCACGGACCCTATCCTCGCTCGCTCCGGCCTCATGACCGGCTCCCTCTCCCCCGCCCTCTGCCGCCTCGACCGCCTCTCCTCCCTCATCCTCGCCGACTGGAAGCAGGTCGAGCAATCGATCATCGATGAAGCCCATGGCCATCCTCCCCTCCCCTCACGTGTGGGTTCCCGCCGGTGCGAAATCCTCTCTCTCCGTATAGATTCACCTTCATTGATGCTTCCGTTAAATTCTCCTCTCATCAACTAATAATTAACTAGCTGTAGTGCTCTAAACAATCCTGGGCATGACGATCCTGACGATATCGACGGTGGATAAGAGGCTCGTGATAAGGGATTTTACGAGCAGCGATCCTTATGTTGTGGTCAAAGTGGAAAACCAGGTAATTTTTGTACACTAGTTTTGTAAAACTTGAGAGACTCAATGTTTGAATATTTATGAATTAGTACAAAAATGATGAAAATGAGCTATTTTGATCACTGGATAGAATTTCATTATGTGGCTTCCGATGTTAATTAGCAATCCTTTTGCATCATTTGGTTCTACTTTTGGTGGGAAATGTCGAATTTTTCTAGAGTTCAACTTCATGTTAGTTAGGTATATATGGAATTCCTGAACTATACTGTTATTTTTGTAAGTTACATGTGTTCGTAATACCTTTTGATAACCTGAGAAAGTAAAACCCAACACAGTTTGGGAGTAGATTTTCATGTGGAAATGGTGAATTTTGAATTTCTCCTGGAACTGAAATTCCCAATTCACAAAAAAACTAAATGGTGTGCTCAAACTTTCCATGTGAAACCAATCAGAGCACAAATGACCATTTTACTTCTGTTTCGGGGCTCAGAAGTCACTTGTCTGAAGAATTTACATTTGTTCCACACTTTATTTGGTGTTTTTATTCTTGCTAATTTTGCCCTTGACTAATAGCATGCAAGGTTCAATTCGCTATAATTTGATCACCTTTTGTTCATGCCCTTAACCATTAAAATCAATCTTTCTCCAGTGGCTAAAACCGCCCTTGTGAATCCATTAAAAAAATTTAAAGTTTCATAGTTTGATAGCATATTTTTGGTAACATTATGTATGAGTCTAGTAAACACGCATAGCTCCTTCCACGTTCCACAATTAAGGGATTTCATCATGATACATCAATGTACATAGAACACTAAAAAATTGAAACATGATTTGCATAGAACGTTAGGAAAATCAAATCTATACAACTGAAGGGATTGAGCTGAGATGAGTACAAAAATTCAGGCTTTTTTGCTTTCCTTTGCCCATCGGCTTACCTTTTATACTGTCAAAGTTTCACCAGGATAGGCCAGCGCTCATGTTTCCTTGTCCAATCTGACAAACATACAACTTATGTTTTTCTTCTATAAAATTGAAATAGAAAATACTTATATTCATGTTTTAGTCACTTTACTATTTGTGTTTATGAGGTGATGGGCATAGAAGATTTAGATCGCCTCGCCTTTTGATGCTTCCTTTCTTTAAATTGACCTCGTCACACGATGGGCATATCATACTTAAAACCAACACTTACCTCATCCTGATGCTTGTAACATGTCATTTGATGATCTTTCATACTTAAGCTGGTTAAATTCCTTTCACTTATCCAACTCTTTTGTTGAGAAAATGTAGCCTTGCATACTTTTATTTTGATCTTTTAATGCATTCCACTTGCTTACAACTGCATCTTCTTCATTAGACTGCTAAGACCAAGGTCATCAACAGCTGCCTTAATCCTGTTTGGAACGAGGAGCTGACCTTCTCTATAAAAGATCCTCTCAGCGAATTGAAATTGGTGAGTTCCTCGTGATTCAATCTTTGAATGTCTAAAAAAATTCTATATCTCGTGATATCCAGTGCTGGTTAATTAATATATTTCTAAGTTTGACAATTACCCATTCTTTCTAGATATTTATGTGTATTTACGGCAGGCTTTTGACATCATATATATTCCTATTGACAAGGGCCTATAGTCTTTACTTCGGAAAGTTAAAGCATAATAACATAGAAAAAAAAGGCAATTTGCCGTAGTTGAAAGGAAAAAAAATTCGTCTAAAGGTTTTTGGTGCTTTCGTGGATATCACTACTTTTTGACTTGCATATGGCATTCTGCATTAATTTATTTTGAGGGTACAGAGTCTTTGCTTTACTTAAGTAAAGTAATGCGGCATTAGCTTAAAAGTCAGAATAAGTAAAGGACAAATCAGTTGTCTCTTTCATATAACACAAGTAATGCGGCATTAGCTTAAAAGTCAGAATAAGTAAAGGACAAATCAGTTGTCTCTTTCATATAACACATGTTTTGACTATGTCCATTATGGTGTGTTATAAGTAAAGGACAAATCAGTTGTCTCTTTCATATAACACATGTTTTGACTATGTCCATTATGGTGTGTTCTTATATCTTACCTGGAAAAAAAACAGTCCATTATTGCAATGAAACCTAATCTAGCGAATAATCCAAAAAAAAAAGTATCTTTAGCCATTATCTTAGCTCGAAAAACTAATTTTTAATAGGATTATATGTTGCAACTTCAAATTTGTCTAGAACACCAGCTCTTTTGTTGCTTTCAAGGTTGCTCACTCACTTGATCAACTATAAGGCAGCGTCATAATTAAAAAATGCTGTAACTGACTGATGATACTGTCCTCAACTTACATATTCAACTAATAATAGGTCACTTTCTATTGTTGTGTGCATGATTTCTTTTTTCATTTTACATCTGGCTTACAAAGAATGGAGAGACATACATGGATGAAAAATGAGACCAAGTAGTTTGATCTGTAAATACCATTATTGATACAGCTCAATTCCTAGGATGCAGTTTAGCAAGTCTTGAATGGCTTACCTGTAAATTATTTTTGTTTGTTGTTTGTATTCTTCGTGTTACTTTAGACTGTTTAAACATTGGAAATTTCTATCACATGCCACCTGAAATTTTTTTTCTCAGATTATTCAAGCAATTAGTTTCTATCTCTATCTGTGTGCGTGCGCACCCGTGTGCGTGTGCACCCGTGTGCGTGTTTGTGTTTTCCTGCATTATGTGTTCAAGTCATTGCACTTTTGTACGTGTGTGCACCTGTGAGTCTACGTATATGTGTGCGTGTGTAAACCAATATTTGAAGGTATTTCAAAACCTAGCAACGCATAAAAAATTTGTGAAACCAATATTTCAAAATGCATTGTAAGGCTCCAGAATTTAAGTTTGATTTTGAATAACAAGGAAACTGTGTGAAAGAGAGAGATTATTCTAATGTATGAGCACAAATTCCTTACTAATCTTCCAAGTTTGTAGTGCTTCATGTATGGATTTGTAAATAGTTCAGGTGATTGTGGATGTAAACCAAGTATCATTGCAAATAACAAAAATAATGTTATGTTTATTGACTAGTTGTCCTCTGTATTATCATGCAGGTTTATATTATAAAAGTAATTCCATATAAGCTCCGCGAAAGTTTTGATCTCAAAGTCTTTAGCAGAAATATTGATGGCACTGACAAATGGGCGTATGCAAATGGTACTGAAAATCAAGATGTAGATTTATCTAACGTTCAATAAACCTCCAAAAGATGGAGTACAAAGGCATAGATGTATGAGATAATTGCACCCTATTTTGAGAGTGCACTCAGATTTGCTTGTAAAATATGTGCGTACAGAGATGAAGTTTTCATTTAACTTTTGTTATATCATTTTGGATATAAAGTGTTAGTCTTTTTCAAAACAGGTGAATTTGACATCACCAAAGGTATAATTAAGCTCCCTTGTTCGTTAGTTGATAGAGGGACGTTGTTGTCGTTGCTAGTTGTACATGCTAAATTTTTATGTCGCTTTGCGATCTTTGAAAACTTGTTATTTCTTTTTTGTGTATGTGACAATATTACCTTTGATTTTTTGTGTATGCTAATTTTTTTGCTTAAAGTACATTCCAATTTTGTATAATGAATGCTCACTTTGTAACTCAATACACAAAGTAAGTTAAAAAAAAATTGTAGCATGTATCTTAGACGAAAATTTCGTCTAGGATATTATATCCTAGATGGAATTTTCATCTAGGATACTTTCTAGATGGAAATCTGCCTAGGAAGTATCCTAGACAGAATTTCCATCTAGGATACATCCTAGACGGAAATATAATCCGTCTAGGAAGCTATGCTAGACGAAATTTTCGTCTAGGATAGCTTCCTAGATGAATTTTATTTCCGTCTAGGATACAACCTAGACAGATGTATCCTAGACGGAAATTCCGTCTAGGATACCACATCCTTGACGGAAACATACTCGACTCACATTTTAGATGGAATTTCGTCTGGGATAGTTTTTTTAGATGGAAATTTGAGTATCCTAGATGTAATTTTCCGTCTAGGATGCCTCATATTGTACTAGTGTATTTATAGTACTAGTAATCATAATTCCTATCTTGGCATTTGTTTTCGTCAAAAATTGGTTTTGTTGAGGAATTCATTATATCTTCATTTGATTACAACAAATTCAAAGAAATAGTCTTTTTATAAGACCTTTTCTACACAACAAAGCAAAAATTATAACTTTTGAGAAAATAACACAGAAGTCGTTTATCGAATCCTGTTTTTTTTTTGTGGGACTTTGCCTGTGCCGGGAACGCTTTGGTTCGTGGACCGCCGAGTCACAGATCGTGAAGGGGGTTTAATGATTCTGACTTCGTTTATCGAAGTGAGAACTTGAAACGATGTCTTATCAAAGTAAGATAGTCGTTCTTCTTAAAATCAAGTCAAAGCTCAATTTCAAGGAGTCACGCGAAAACTCAAATCTGCTCTCTCTGCTCTGGATTGCTCGAAAATATGATCGATCCTCGTCAGAAATGACCCTAGGGGGGTATTTATAGCCTCAGGGGACATAACTGCACAAAACTCAACAACATAACAAGTTAAGGCCGCGAGACAGTGTTTAATGTCTCGGCGGGCGAGACAGTGTTTGCTGTCTTGGCGGGCGAGACAGTGTTTGCTGTCTCGGCCCGCGAGACAGTAAATGCTGTCTTCTCGCTGGCGAGACAGTAAATACTGTCTCGCTGCGAGATAGCAAACACTGTCTCGCTACGAGACAGCAAACACTGTCTCGCTGGCGAGACAGTTCATATCTGTCTTGATTTTTCTCTTAAGACAGTATGAGGTGATTTTTGATGATCTTCTCTATGTTTGGATATCTATTAGCATTTTTTAACGCCTACAGATACCCCCTCCAAAGTATTCCAGACGTATTCTTTTATAGAAGAGTCTGGGATACTTTGGATAAGATAAATTTTACTTACGATCCCTTCAATGCTTGGTTGATTAGGTCGTGTTGAAGAATCTGTAAAATAGCTTCGGCTCTTGATCTCTTCATCCATTAGTCTATTCAATTCTTTGTAGAATAGCTAATACTTCTCCGGCACTGCGTTTATCGCTCGACCGTTGTTGAGATCTTGAATTGAAGCTGGTATTTCCATATTGATGTTTGTTTGTCTCTCGAGAGTTCGTCAGGTTATCCTTAAGAATATTAAAAATAATATTCTCCAGAAACTTCTTGTTGAGGGTAGAGAAACAGTTTAGACTCGTGTACCTATTGGAGTATTCATTTATACTGCAACATCACAACGATCGTTGCCATCTTGCGATACGAGACAGTTCATATAGTCTCGCGGTGCGAAACAGTAAATACTGTCTCGCGGTGCGGTGCGAGACAGTATATGCTGTCTCGCACGGCGAGACAGTGAAACCTGTCTCGCTCGGCGAAGTCGGGATTATAAAACCCCGACTTAGGGTTTTCCAGCGAATTTCTACGTTGATTTCTGGGCGATTTACTTGGGCGATTTTTTTAGGATTTTTAGTGAGTTTTCGGCCTCTTCTTCCCTTCTTTGTTTCTGATTAGGGTGGAGTTCTTGTTTGGGGAGATTCCACTCGGATTTGATAGGTTTGATTCCCCTCTTTTCTTTAAAACCTTGATTTTTTTCAACTTTGACCTTGCATGCACTGTTCGGCCATATTTTGTGATATTTTGATTGACTTCTTGCTCAAAATCCTGACATTTTTCGTTGGATTGCAATGTAGATCATACACTCATCATGTCGCCGCGTCGATCCAGAGGTTCCCGAGGCCGTTCAACTGCTCAGTCCCCTGAAGAGGCTGCCCCCTGTTGTCGCTTCGCATGGGGGTACGTTTCCTTCACCCTCTCACGAATCTAGATACCGTATTTCGTCAATTTCATATATATGTACCTGTATTTGCATGCAGATCCTCGTTTGTATCCTTTGAGATACCCTCGAGAAGAGCCGGTATCCTCCTTTGAGGGGATCGACGCTTAAAAGTGTTTGTTTTGCTTGGACAAAACATACTTCATAATACACAGGGGCGATTTCATATCATCCCACGTATATTGGAAGGTTTCGATATGCCGTTATAATGTCCGCGCATAGTAACGCATATCTCCTTTATACATGTGGTAGATGGAAAATCGTCACACCTGTTATGAGGTAGCGACTATATCTTATGGAGTAAGATATACCGCTTTCTCTAACAATTTAAGGACTATTCTTACACAATTTATGTGTATGTTTTCTTTATCAGTTCAATTTCCTTCTACCGTCTTTATTGCTGGTGCGGTCACGGGCCAAAGTAGCGCTACCCACTCTTACTATGAGGGGTTACCGCTAATCGAATCCGCTCCCTAATTTAAGTCAGATTATAGCGAAGGAGCCAGAGAACTGATTTAGCGAGGGAGCTGTCGTATCCTACGACGATTAATCACGGATGCAACCTTAATTTCGGAGCAGGACTCAAACCAATGTATAAGGAAATCAGACTTTTTGTTTGGTGACTCCATAAAGGATCCGGCGATTGCTTTTTGCAAGCCTGCGCAGTGGTTACATGAGGATGGTTCATCATTCCTGTACTTGCCTTTTATCCCTCGAGAGCACTCACTGTTAAAGTTCAGGAACTTATCGGTTGGACGTGAGATGTTCTGGAGGTTAACCGAAAACCATGAACGTATTCATTGTGGTTTTATTGGGAAGGAAGCCATCCCAGGTTCCAGTGAAAGAGCTTCTGTGCGGGGACTTCATCCGGGCATCTTAGGTCAAGATAATATTCCACAGAATGAAAAGACAGCACATGCAAACACCGTGAAGAATCGTTTAGCTGCAATGAGGAAGAAATTACCCCGCGAGAGCTTCAGATGTTATGGATGGGTCCATTATTCTGGGGACAAATGGTGGTGGACCAGAATGACCCGATACGTGTTGAACCGTTGGGGGCGAGAGTTAGCAGAACTAGGGTTGGAAGTCCCGATCCGTGCTAGCATGCATGGTCTGCAAATCAGTGTAGGTCATTTCCTCTGTTTGTTCAAGATCTACAATCCTGACACTAATACGTTCTTCACCAAGAATGGGGAGCTTGGGTTACCACTGCACGAAATGATGAAGGTGTCTGGCTTGCCCATAGGCGATATTCCATATCAAGAGTTCTTCCCAACCACCAGTCAGCTTAATAAGATGAAGGATCGGTCATCTGTGACCCATGAGACTTTATGGGAGCTGACTTGTCATTATCATATAGCTATGGCTGAGATGGAAACCAAAGCTAGGAAGAAATCTCCCCAGGTCAGCTTAAAGCAATTCGCTGATTATCTGTTCAAAAACCTGGAGGATCGATCGGGAGAGGTATGTGGATTATCTCCTTTGAGCCCGGGTGACATCAATCGGCTGTTGGAGAAAATAAACACACAATCTTACACTTCTCATTCAGAAGATGGGTTTTCGCACGGAACTAAATTCTTCTCTTATCTGTTTCAAGCTGGTGTTCCGATTCGCCCCACTACTCTGCTGGCTGGTTACTTGGCTTTATGGCTGAAGAGATGTGTAGTTCTCCACCAGTCATCTGACGCTATGCCAATGGAAGTGTTGTATCCAGCCGTACAGTTGGCTACAGGTCGCAAATTATCCTTGCTTCCTGCTATAGTGGTGGCTATTCACAGTGGATTACGGCAATTAGTTTCCGTATTCACACAGGAGAAAAAGAAAGCTTCCGTCAGCACTATTCACAGTGGATTACGGCAATTAGTTTCCGTATTCACACAGGAGAAAAAGAAAGCTTCCGTCAGCATATCCGCTCCGAAGCTAGAATTACCCTATACATATTTGATGACATGGTTGGTTCTTCACCGGCCAGATTTGATGGAGGCTCCCGAGACGGTGGATCCCAATCTCCCTCTGTTGCAGAATCTTGAGCGTTGTAAATGGGTCAAACATCGAGGGTCGGACATCACAAGGCAGTTCAAAATTCACAAGTGTTGGGAATTCTTCCCCTGCTTCCCTCGGTTCTCCGGTACTTACAACACGACTTTATTGGATGCTAAAGACCCAAGGCAGGATCGCACCATCTTGGATGTCGGATGCTTCAGATGGTTGATGAACATTCGACCTGGATATCTATTGTTCAGGGTAAGAGATGTTTGTCACATTGAACCCTATCTTCCATGTCGATTTGCTCGTCAATTCGGCTATGACCAAATATACGTCGAGCATCGCCGGCTGTACAAATGCTGAATTTGATCTTCCTTTAGAAGCAGCGCCTCTACGGATGACCTTCTTATATTGCAAGTGGTTGATAGCCGCCAATATCGTCACTCGACGTAGGAGGATATCAGACTCAGAGGAAGAGGCAGCTTCGCAGCAAGCGACAGAGGCGACTCGTGAGGCTATGGTGTTGACTCGAGGAAAAGAAACTGCTGAATCCTCGAGAAAAGGAAAGGAACCGGCCCACCCAACCGACAGTGAAGAAGAGTTTGATAGTGAAGAAACTGAAACTTCTGAGGGGACGGGTGAGGCTGATTCAAGTTCTGAGGAAGCAGCTGGCCTCCCCGATTCCTTCTTTGAGAGGGGACTTGTGCGCCCATCTGTTGCGCCTGCCCAACCACAGGATGCTCCAAAAAAAGAAAAGGGTAGAGGTCCTCGGCGGAGACGAAGAGGGTGAAGAGGATACGGTGCCTCTTGTTCGTAGGCAAAGATCTCAATCTTCCACTCAGGCTCAAACTCAGATTCCTCCCGGAACTGAATTACGCACCAAACGTCGTCACGAAGGTTCTGAAGCGCGTCCACCGAAGAGACAAAAGAAAGCTGTCTCTAAGCCACGCGTTCATCTTCCTGCTCTAGAGGAGATGTCTGGTCGTAGTGCTTCTTCTGATGAACAAGGTAGCCATTTGTTTTTATTGCTCTTATACTTCTTAACGCTCAAACTTATTTCATGCTCAACTTCTATAGGGAGTCAAGAAGAAGGAGAATTGTCAGCTGATGCTGCTTCTCCCGGAGGTATGGAGACTGAGGAGACCAGCTTTGTCCAACAAATGCAGGATGCTCTGAAAGAAGGACCAGTTGGTGTTCCACCAACTCCTGACATTGATCCATCGGCTACAGGAATAAGGCAATGAACTGCCGAGATCCGATCACGGAGGACTTCATCCTCCAGACATGTCATAACAACCTATCTATTGAGATATTAGAAGTTATGGGAGTCGCACCGTCCAACACTTGGAAAGAGTTGAAGACGCGCGGAGAGCAAGCCGAACGCTTCCTCCGAAGGAAGAAGGCCGAGAGGAGCCAACCGACGGCCAATCCTCCGAACTCAAACTTTGCCTCCCGTGGTAAGGGCAAGGCACCTGCAGCTACTGTTGGTACTAATCAAATGTCACAACAGCAATCCCGAAGGCAGCAAAAGACTTCGGATCCGAGACTTCAAAAAGAGTACTCCTTCAAGGACAAAGATGTTCCAGCTATTTTCGAGTCCCTCCTTGAAAATAACAAGATCAAGCTACCACCTATCCCAGATCAGGAGGAAGCTGATAATACTACGGATCCGAAGTACTGCGCGTACCACAGGAGGATCCTTCATCCTACCAAGGCTTGTTTCGCTCTTAAGAATAGCATCCAAACCTTGGTTGGTTCAAATTATAGGACCAGTTACCGGAACTGATACAGCTATAATCACTGGGACGTCTGATACATCGGAGGGTCGTGACCTCGTGCCATGGGTGGGAACCGAGTTTGATTTGCAATCCTCAGTTCCCGAATCTCAACCTGCTACTCCTATGGACCCTATGATGATAGAAGTCACCGTCACTCCTCAAATTAGTCCGGTTGCAACAAAAGCAAGACCAACTGAAGAAGTTGGTACGTCAGTCGATGTTGTGCCTAGAGTTGGTGAGTTTTGCCCATCATTTGTTTCAAATTTCGGTTTAACATTCCATTATGCTTATTGTAATTCTTTTGTTTGTAGAATCCCCTCCTAAAGAACCTCTTAGTTTGGACCCGCCGTTTTCTGAGGCTTTAGTTGAAAAATCATCTGATGTAGCGGTTGCATCAACGGCTACCGTCCTTGAACCAACCTTGGTTGTTCAGGAATCCGGACTACCATCCTTGGGTGGACCAAGTCATACTGAAGGCTCTTCTGTCGAACTTGGTATGCTTCATCTCATTGTCTTATATGGATATATATGTTCTGTACTGACTTATTTGCCCTCATCACAGTTCCTTCATCATTATCAAATCATATCCAAGTGTTATTGGTCGACGACGATCCGGACAAGGCCGTCATCTGTTCCAATCTCCAAGGCTTCATCCCCTTTTTGAACTCTATGGTCGATCGTATTCTCTTCAAAGGATCATACTTTGAGAGTTATAACAAATCTCTTGAGCGTTTTATATCAGGATTCAGAGAAGAAGGGTATAATGAGTTAGCCGATTCAGCCAACGCTTATTTGGTTGACTTGAGGCGACATGTTGAACTTCTGCAGGCTCTTCGCACCAAAGGCATACCCTCTTATATCGCTTCCCACATGGAATCCAAGTTGTAGGCGTGGCGTGATTCCCAAAAATCAGCTAATCTCGAACTTCAAAAGGTAAGAGCCCGAAGTGATCAACTTAGGGTGAGTGTTGGCAGAAGAATACAAGCCAAGGTCAACCTACGCCGGGACTTAGAATCGAGTCGAGCGGAAATAACTCGCTTAGAGGAGCAACTTGCAAAGGCTAAGGATGCTCATGAGGCTTTGGAGTCCGAGTTGACGCAGGAAACTCAGGTTGAGGAAAACCTGTTACAGCAGCTGAATCTTCAAGATCAAATACTTGTTGAAAAGGAACAAGAGATCGCCGAACTTCAAAGTGTTGACGAAGAAGCTTTCAAGATTAAATTGGCGGCTGAGCTTGAACAAGCTTATGCGTTAGAGCTTTCAAAACTTGAAGATCAGATTAGTCAATATAAACTTTTGTAATTGGAGAACATATATTTTTTTTAGCTTTGTTTGAACACTCTTGGTCAATATATTGAATCCTTTTGCTTATTAAGATTTTATTATGATTACTCATTCTTGTTTAAAATAACCATAATACTTATAGGATTTTTGGCAAATCCTCAGCCATCAACGGATTTGATATGCCTTTACCGACTACCGTTTGAATCGGGCTAGTATGTGAATTATCTAGGTCCGTTTTACATATCACGTTGTGCTAAAAGAATTAAACTCTTTTAGACTTTGAACTACAATGTTGAATATGTAGGCTACATGTGTTAGATGTAGGCTTATCTCTAATAAGGGATAGAGATAACATCCCCCATGTGTGAACGACATGGATTTCAAAGTGTGAATAGGTTGCGTTTCCTATATAGGACAACGAACCCGAAATTGGAGAGGAAGAATTTTATATTCTATCTCCTGGTCTCTTGTTTGTTGGTAGAGATAAACCCGCAATCGGAGAGGAAGAATTTTATATTATATCTTGGTCTCTTGTTTGTTGGTAGAGATAAACCCGAAATCGGAGAGGAAGAATTTTATATTCTATCTCCTATTGCAAAAGAAACTCGAAGTGGGATCTCCACTTAAAGAATCTGGACTGGTTTGAATAATCCTAACTGTCATAAAGTTTGATTATTCAATTCAAAAATGGACCTTTCGTTCGCGATGTGAATCGAAAGGAGATTATGGTTGTGGTCCTAACTGTAGTAAGGTTTGACCAAGCGAGAGTTTTGAGATGATCCTAACTGTAGGAAGGTTTGATCGCTCAATTTGTGGGCCTCTCGTTCATTGAAGGAATCGAGAGGGGATTTTAGCTTTGGTCCTAACTGTTTAAAGGTTTATTGGGGGTTGGAATGATTTTAATCCATGACTGATTTTGGTGTACTCTTCGTCGATCGACTTGACCGGTGAGGAGTTTTGTGAGGAAAGATTAACTGTTTACAGAATTGAATCTCATCTCAACAAAAACTGTAAAAGAACTTTATGATAATCAAAAACATATTATTTGAAAGATCAGTTTCATATTTAGACCAACCAACTGATCTCGGGTTATCCCAAAATATCCTATACAGGATTCTCTAGGAACTTCCCGTTCTGCATAGGTTATCCTGAACATATTACGGATAATATTTTTTCAGGAACTTCCCATTTATTGGCATCATTAATTTGCTGACATCTTGGGTAATTAGGCGGTAAGCACCGTTTGAATAGACTGTTTCTATCACGAACGGTCCTTCCCATTTAGGTTCAAATTTGCCTTTCTTCTTAGAAGTGAGAATCATAGGTCTTCGGACGGCATGAACCAGATCTCCTTCTTTAAAGCTTCATCGTCGGACCTTTTTATCAAACGTCCGAGAAATTCTAGCTTGATAAAACTCAATTTGTTGTTAAGCTTCCAAGTGTTTCTCATCTAACATCTCTAATTCCTCGAGACGTCTTTGATGGTGTTCTTCCGTCGTCATTCCCGTTGTAAGAGCGATACGGAGGGAAGGAATCTGTATTTCCAATGGAAGGACGGCTTCACATCCATATGTTAAGGCATACGGGGTGGTTTCGGTTGGCGTACGAATAGTTGTACGATAAGCCCACAGGGCTTCGCCGAGTTTATCATCCCAATCTCGTTTATTGGTTTTCACCAATTTTGCCAGAATTTTGATGATAGTCTTATTAAAAGCTTCGGCCAATCCGTTAGCTGTAGGATTATAAGCAGTCGATGAAACGTCCTTAATCCCGAATTTACCTTAGAATTTGATAAATGTGTTGCTCACGAATTGAGGACCGTTATCGTGCACTATTCGCCTTGGCACACCATATCGATATATGATATGGTGTTTGATAAATTTGACCATATCACTCGTCTTTACTTCTCTAAGTGGAACTGCTTCTGCCCATTTCGAGAAATAATCTGTGATTGCCAAAATGAAACGGTCCCCTTTAACCGAAGGCGGAAAGATAGGACCTACTATGTCCATTCCCCAAGTTTCGAATGGCCATGATGTCGCCGATGGATGTAAATACTCAGGCGGCTGGTGCGTGTAATTTGCATGTAACTGACATACTTCACATCGTCGTGCGTAGTCGACTGCATCTTTTACCATGGTTGGCCAATAATACCCGATTCTCCTAAGTCGATCACAAAGTTTAGGACCGGGCTGATGTGCACCGCAAAGATTCTCCTAAGTCGATCACAAAGTTTAGGACCGGGCTGATGTGCACCGCAAATCCCATCATACGCCTCTTTGAGCGCTTGTTCTGCTTCTTTACCGGATTTTAGGACCGGGCTGATGTGCACCGCAAATCCCATCATACGCCTCTTTGAGCGCTTGTTCTGCTTCTTTGCTGGATAGACAACGGAGTAAAAGACCATCATATGATCGTCGATACAACGTTTGCGCTATGGCGTTGTAGTAAAATCTCGGCGCTCTTCGCCAAATCAATTCCCTTTCTTTTACATCTTCAGGCAGTATACCATGTAGGATGTAGTTGATAATGGGAAAACGCCAATCTCGAACTTCGGGTTCGACTCCTGTCGAGTATGCTTCTTTAGCATTTGAATCGTAGATTGGAACAATAAGCTGGTGAGTCCTCACTGTAATCAATTGTTCTGTCTCGGGAGGCTGAGCCAAGGATACCGACAACCCCACCAATGCGTCTGCATACGTGTTTTGGAGACGTGGAACGTACTCGATGAAAAATTCTTCAAACAAGCTTGCCATTTCGATGGCCACCTGGTGGTATGGAATCAGGTCATGATTTCTGACTTCATACTCTCCTCGAATCTGATTAACTACCAGTTGAGAATCTCCAATAGCTTCAAGGTATTCGACCCCCAGCTCTTTGGCAAAATTAAGTCCAATTATTAACGCATTGTATTCGGCCACGTTATTAGAGCATGGTTCGGTCAGTGAATATGCTCTAGGCAAGACATGCTTTTCCGGGGAAACTAAAACGACCCCCACTCCTGAGGAGATTTTAGAACATCCGGGTGCACTTGCCACGTTGGTTGATCGGGAAGCCCCATCGAAGTACAATTGCCACACTTGTTGATGTGAGGTGGTATTAACTTCGTGAGTTTCATCTGGCAGGTCGTCGTACAATTCGACTACATCCTTCGTAGGGTTTTCCGCCAGAAGATCACAAATAGCTCGTCCTTTAACTGATTTTTGTTGCTTGAAGTACAAGTCATATTGCGATAAGAGTAAAGCCCATTATGCTAAACGCCAATTCATGGAGGCCGGTTGGGTCATGAATACTCGGATTGGGTTTATGTTGGAGATGACATAAATTGTTTGTCCAACTAGGTAGTGTCGCATTTTCTGGATTGCGAATACTAAGGCGAGGCATTCTTTCTCGATCATTGGATAACGAGATTCAGCTCCAACCAGTGTGCGACTCAGATAATATACAGCTTGTTCGTGACCGTTATCGTCGTCTTGTGCGAGTAATGCACTTAACGAATGGCTTGTCGCTTTGACATAGATCAAAAACGGTCTGCCCGATTTCGGTACAACGAGAATAGGTAGATTCGCCAGATATTTCTTAATATCTTCGAATGCCTTTTGGCATGCTTCATCCCAAATGAACGACACGCCTTTCTTTGTGAGTTTAAAGAACGGTTGATATTTTCCAGACAGATTTGATATAAACCGACGGATATATGCCAATCGACCTTGCAACCCCCTGAGTTCTTTAAGATTCCTCGGGGGTTGTAATTCATGTATTGCCTTCACCTTATCAGGATCAATATGAATACCTTTTGTGGTGACGACGAACCCGAGAAATTTACCGCTCGACATTCCGAGGAAAGATTTGGTCGGGTTCATTTTTAGTTGATGACTCCTCATAAGATCGAACATCGTCTTCAAATCATTGATGTGGTCGTTTTTATCATGACTTTTAACGACCAGATCATCAACGTAGCATTCAACAGTCTTCCGAAGGTGCTCTTGAAAGATCTTCGTCATTGCTCGTTGATACGTAGCACCGGCGTTCTTCAAACCGAAAGGCATAACGGTATAACAAAAGACGCCAAGAGGTGTTCTGAAAGCTGTGTGCTTTTCATCATCCGGATGCATCTTGATCTGATTATACCCAGAAAATCCATCCATGAATGACATTCTCTCAAATCCGCACGTGTTATCGATGATGACATCCGTGATTGGTAAGAGAAAATCGTCTTTAGGACAGGCGGTATTCAGATCTCTGAAGTCAATACAGATTCTGATTTTTCCGTTCTTTTTAAGAACTGGAACTATATTGGCCAGCCAATCAGGGTGTTGTTCTTCCCTGACGAAACCAGAGTCGATCAATTTTTTGACTTCAGCTTCTATTGCCTCCATAATTTGTGGACGAAACCGTCTTTGTTGTTGTTTGATAGGTTTAGCATCCGATTTTATATTAAGGCTGTGCATTGCTACATTTGGATCGAGTCCCGGCATATCTTCGTAGTTCCAAGCGAAAACGTCGATATACTCTTTAACGAGGGCGATTAGTTCCTCTTTTTCATCTGGTGGAAGATTACCGCTAATAAATATAGGCTTCGGATTATTTTTGTCACCCATATTAACTTGGACTACTTTATCCTCGGTAGGAGGTTCTCTTTGCTCAAATCGATCGCCATATTGGATATTCATGTAATGCATCCATGGATCTTCCCAAATAGGCAACTGATCATCTTCTTCGGTTGTGGAAGGATCAACTGTCGCCATATTCGACATTAGGTCTTTGAATCTTTCTCCAATGCTCACGTCAGAATCCCAGGTTGAAGCATCGGACGAATGCCCACTCTTATTTATTAGTTGGCTAATAATCTGTTGGCCATATTCGTCATCAGATGACGAAGTATAACCTAAACCCCTTTTATGACTGTAATAATTATCAGGTCTCTCTTTTGGTACGTAGGCAGGACGGGGTGGAACCCTAATACCTTGACCAAAATGAAGACCTTCACCGAGCGAGAGGTTATAGCCTTGGCTCGTCATGTAACCATTTGCTTGCGAACTGTATCGAGAGAAATATCGCCCGGGTTCTTCATCATCCGAATAAGTGTCTAAGAAAAGATCTGGGATCGGGGATGGTTCCCCTTTCCCGAAAACTATTTCTTTTTCACCCCCTGTCTTTGCGGGTAGGAGTATAGTTGTTCCGTCTGAACTTTGAATGTGTTTTGTCGTTGTGCAGGACGAACGAAGTGGCATATGTAGACTAGGATCGTCATACAATTCCTGCATTACATCATTAAGACACCGCGAGTACTCTAAATCACCATTTATTATTTCATCGGCAAGCTGCCAGTTACAACTTTCATCCGACGAATCACCACCGTCAAGATCGATTACAAGAGGTTCAATGTCATTCAGTACAAGACCTTCACTATAATCGAGCCCAGCTTCGGTATCAGCTTCTTCTCCGATGTCCGTACCATGGGCCGATGGTTCAGTATCGGACTCAGCACCATAAAGAAGGGAGTCAGTAAAGTAATTTTCTAACCCCTTGAATGGTTGCTTATCCGCGACCACCGTCTTGACCTCCTCATTAGTGTCGACATACTTCAAACACTGATGGAGGGTGGAGGGAACTATAAGATTACCGTGGATCCATGGGCGACCCAACAGCAAGTTATAGGAAGTCTCCGCATCGATCACATAGCAAGTGACTTCAGACTTCAGATCTCCGAGTTGACACTTCACCCGGATTTTTCCCAACGGTCGTGACCCGCTTGTGTTGAAACCATAGATAACCGTTCCAGTGGAGGCTAACTTGCTGGCGGGAATTCCGAGGTGGTACATCAAACGAAGTGGCATGATACTAACAGCGGAACCCGGATCGACTTGGATCCGGTTAACCATGCTCGAACCGATATATCCAGTAAAATATAACGGTCTATCATGCTTTGAATTCCTGACTTGCATGTCTTCTTTTGTGAAAGCAATGCAAGGAAATTTGGTGGCTGCCAGATTGCAATGCTGCACTGATGACTCTGGTCCTCCAGGAGTTGGCTTGATCTGAGTGAGGAACACTTCAGAATCAGCCAAAGCTTCTTGTAAAGCTTCTCTGGTTTCTTTCGAGAGGCGCAACAACTCGTATAGCGTGATCCTTGCTGGGATATTAGCCAACTGAGCCATGACATCGAAACGGTATGGTGCGTTCGAGCTTTCCGGTCTATCTCGTCCAATCGGTCGGCTAAAACGAGACTGCTTCGGAACTTGAACCTCTTTATGTTGGGGTTCCTTCTCTTTTTGCTTAGCCGGTTGTTACGGCTTTTCAGCAGCTATTGGAAGAGTTGCAGCTACCCACAGCTCCTTCAGAGTTGTAGCATTTGGGTTAGAGGTTTCAGGATATTTATAATTGTATTCATTTCCACCCCTTGTAGCAAAAGATTCATGTTCCCCCTCAGAATGTGGTAAAGCTGTGATTTCTTCATCATCCTTCTCAGGAATTGCCGAGGCTCCGTAACAAGTTTTCTCTTTTCCTTTGCCTTTCACTTTCTTCTTCGACGTGAATGTCGTCCATTGCTCATCTTCAAGCAAATCCGGATGAACCCAAAGGATTTCGTCGTTGGGGGTTGTGTGAGATACAAGCCCCTTCTGGCGCAATCCGGATGAACCCAAAGGATTTCGTCGTTGGGGGTTGTGTGAGATACAAGCCCCTTCTGGCGCTGTCTATGAGGGTCATCGTTGATGGTTTGCATTTTTACTTTGGATACTGGTTCGGCTTGAAACCAGGATAAAGGAACTGATCCGAAGCTGATAGACACCACATTTGCACCTACTTTCTTCTCTTTCGGCTTCGGTGTCACGATGCCAACATCAATTAAGGTTTGTATTTTGTCTTTCAAGACATAACACGCCTTAGTGGGATGGTGGACCCTTCTGTGATATGCACAATACTTCGGGTCATTGGTCTTCGTTGCTTCTTCTTGGTTTGTAACCGGTGGAAGCTTGATTTTATTGTTATCCAGTAGGTACTTGAAGATAACTGGAACTTCATCATCTTTAAATGAATACTCCTTCGAGAATCTAGGCTCAGAAGGCTTAAACTGCTTCGGAGGCTGTTGATTCTGATTTGGTGCCAACTGGAAGGACGATTGCTGCGGTTGTTGTTGCGGCGGCTGTTGTGACGTTTGATGTGCGTCCACAGCGGCTACGGACCCTCTTCCTCTACCTCGAGGGTTAAAATTTTGTTTCTGATTATTAGCCGGTGGCTGACCTCTCTCGAAATTCCTTCTCTTGAGAAAGCGTTCAGCTTGCTCACCTCTCACCTTCAATTCCTTCCAAGTTTTAGAGGGAACAACCCCCATTACCTCTAACACATCCAATGACAAGTTGTTATGACATGTCTGTAGGATGAACTCTTCTGTGAGTGGATCGCGGCAGTTCACTGCTTTGTTCCAGAATTGTTTGACGAAGACATCAACCGACTCTCCATTTATCTGTTTCTCGTCCAACAACGTGCCAATAGAGACCTCCGTGTCGTCGTCGAAGAAATTGGTGAGGAACAATCCTTCCATATCTTCCCAGCTAGTGATACTCCCAGGTTTAAGGCGTCGGTACCAATCGAAGGCAGGCCCACGAAGGGTTCCTACGAATGACCGGACCATTAGGGCTTCGTTCCCGGATATTGCGCCGAGATGCGACTTGAAATAGATCAAGTGCTGAGTGGGTGAACCCCTGCCATCAAAAGGAGTAAAGTTAATCAAATTAAATTTTGGGGGATAAGGAATCAAGTCCCACTCCATCGGGTACGGGTATGGAATGCCCGTTTTCTTCACTTCTTGGGCCGTCATCAGAGCGTTAACTTTGCTCTCGAGATCATACATCTTCTTATCCTCTTCCTCGCTTTTCTTCAAATAGATCTGTGGAGGTTGAGTGGCTGACTTGGTCGGATCGCTTCCGGAGTTGTCTTTATCTGGAGGAGGATCGTCGAAGATAGTCTCATCTTCTTCATTACGCCGGCTGGATTCTGCTCTTTGGCTTGATTCCGGTTAATGTTGTTGAACCTGCAAATCTCGCATCTGCTGCATAGTCAACTCCATCTCGATTTTGAATTCAGCTCTAATTTCCTCGCGTTGTTTAGCCAACGCTTCCTGTAATATGTGTGCCAGTTGATCCGGCGTGATTGCGAATGATTCTCTGACTCGCCCTACGCTGGATGCGGTACTGTCTGAAGCTACAGCAGAACAAGTGTCTGACAGTTCTTCATCTGAAGATAATCCTTCGTGCATCCTTTTGTAGTCTCGACGTCGGTTGGCTCTTCGTTGCAACCGTGACATTCTTTGAGAGAGACCCCGCTCAACTCTCCCTCCCGGAGAGAAATCAGGGTCGGGGTTGACAGACTGTTGCCTTCCTCTTCCGGTCATATTAATAGTGACCTCAGGGAATTCATCTTGATGAATTGTCGGTTTCTTCTTGTTGAAACGCCTCATTTTAGGTCTTGACGTTTCATTGGAAAGCCTTTGGAATACGGAGACTCTTGTTGAATCATTTTTGGATCATCCGCATTCTGTCAGCACCGCCTTAATGAGCCTCTCGCATGCGCAATGGGACTCATCTTCTCGGGCAATCCTTTTCCTTGAATTGTTTTTCTGATAGTACAGCTCGTCGTTATTATGACTTGAGCAACCTATCTTTTGTTTTTGAACTTTGTTAACATGCACAGGACGACTAGTCGTCACCTCTGGGCGATCCAAAGTTGAATTTTTAAATCCACCCCTTTGCGGGAGTGAGGTTTTCATAGGTCCTAAGCGAGAGTGAACTGGTATTCTCTCATTCTGGACTTGTGCAGTTCTGATAGGAGGGTGTCTACGACCCCCTGTATATGAAACCACTAAGGGTTTATCTGCTGGACTTTGGTTTTCTTTAAATGGGGCTTTGTCTCGATCGTCCACCGAAGGACCGAGGCGATCCGCCATCGTGATCTTAAATTTGGATAAATCTGGGCTAACCCAGGGTTTCACCGGTGGTGCAGTGGACGGGCCCGGAACGGATGTTTGCGGAGTCTTTGGCATCCAAACTTTACGGTTCTTTGGTGTTTTTTCAGACCCCGTCTCCTTCTTGATTCCTTGTGCTTGTTGACGAATAGCGCGAGCACGGGCGGCCTTCGCCTGACGTCTTTGTATCCGTTCCTTAAGAGTTGAACGGGCCCTTTTGACGAGAGTCCACTCCTCCATCGTAAGCTGTGCAGAAATGTGATTATTTTGCCGTTGAGGCAACTGATTCATTTTCTGTTTCCTCGACTCTAGGTCCGTATAGTAATGGACCCCGTCGGTTTGTTGCATGGCCTTAGCCAATTGTCGAGCACGGCGCTGGCGCTGTCTCTGGCGAGCCCTTTTCGTCAGTACTGGCGAGCTATGATTCAATGATTTCGTCAGTACCGGCGAGCTATGATTCAATGACTCCTTAATTGGTACAGAGTCACTTGGAGCAGAAACATTGCATACAGACTCCTTAGCAACGATCGGGCTAGAATCTTTGCCCGCGGCCTCCGTTGGAATTGCAGACTTGAAAGTTTTCTTAGAAGATGAAATCTTCCTATATTTGCGAGACGAGGAAGATTTCGCAGATGAGGATGACAAATACTCCTCATACTTTGCCTGATCGAATTCGTATTTGATCTCTTCATTGATAATGATCTTGATCGGTTGCGACACCGCGGCCTCGGCAGCAAGGCCGCTGGCTCCCACTGTGGTCGCCAGTTTGTTTTCGTCAAAAATTGGTTCTGTTGATGAATTCATTATATCTTCATTTGATTACAACAAATTCAAAGAAATAGTCTTTTTATAAGACCTTTTCTACACAACAAAGCAAAAATTACAACTTTTGAGAAAATAACACATAAGTCGTTTATCGAATCCTGTTTTTTTTGTGGGACTTTGCCTGTGCCGGGAACGCTTTGGTTCGTGGACCGCCGAGTCACAGATCGTGAAGGGGGTTTAATGATTCTGACTTCGTTTATCGAAGTGAGAACTTGAAACGATATCTTATCAAAGTAAGATAGTCGTTCTTCTTAAAATCAAGTCAAAGCTCAATTTCAATGAGTCACGAGAAAACTCAAATCTGTTCTCTTTGCTCTGGATTGCTCTAAAATATGCTCGATCCTCGTCAGAAATGACCCTAGGGGGTATTTATAGCCTCAGGGGACATAACTACACAAAACTCAACAACATAACAAGTTAAGGCCGCGAGACAGTGTTTACTGTCTCGGCCCGCGAGACAGTAAATGCTGTCTCGAAAAAAGAATATTCCTGACAGTTTTCGTTTTAACTGCCTTCCCACGTTTCAAACTCCGTTATTTTGGCAGTTATTCACGAGATTTTCGTCCACGATGTTCTCCACGTCCCTTGGCAGTTAATGGACACGTGGGTGGGAGTTATTTAAGGTGGTTTTGACCATTTCAACACTGTCTCGCTGGCGAGACAGCAAATACTGTCTCGCTGGCGAGACAACATACACTGTCTCGCTGGCGAGACAGCATACACTGTCTCGCTGCGAGACAGCAAACACTGTCTCGCTGGCGAGACAGTAAACACTGTCTCGCTGGCGAGACAGTTCATATCTGTCTTGATTTTTCTCTTAAGACATTATGAGGTGATTTTTGATGATCTTCTCTATGTTTGGATATCTATTAGCATTTTTTAACGCCTACAGCATTGTCTACGCAGATATTAGAGAGTTGACATCAACCTTTAACTTATTTTGCTGTCATCTGGTACCTAGAACATGTAACAGGGCAGCGCAAAATACTAGTAGCATGTAGTATGGATTATTGCTCTGTATGGTTTGAAGATGCACTTGGGCATCTTTTAACTTCTGACTGTAGCCAACACACTCTTTAACAAAATTTATTTTCCATCAAGGAAAAAAAACTAAAAACCAAGGCAAATCCTAAAATGAAATGATCCAATCCAATGCCAATATCGTTTTGGCTTGAGATCCAGAAAGGAAGGTTGAGTCAAACTAAGTAGCATCCCTAAATAGAAGTTATAGATAGTTGACAGCCTCCAAGCAAAATTATTACGACTGCGTTACTTTGTCAAGGATTCTAACAGCACTCACGTAAAGCAAGTGTGGCTATCACTCGCTTCAAGGAGTGACCGTGTGTCCCATAAACCAATCCTAACCTCAACTTAACCCTAACCAAAAACTAAACCCCACACCCACCCCTTTAGACTTTAGGCGAGTGTGTATGGACAATCACTAACCAAAGATTGTCCTTTGAATTTTTGAAAAATAGGAGTGCTAGGGATGGGTTAAGGGTTAGGTTTGCCCTTAACCATCCCCATCACCACCACCACCACCACTTCTTTTTTGCTGGCGGCGTGACTGCCGCTAGCCGTCCTCATGTACTTTGTCATTAACCTGAGTCGCCTTAGATTTTTTTTCCCTGCTTTGTTATAAACCTTTTCTAACATCGCTTCTCTATTGTCCCAAGTGCCCCTTTCATATCAAATCAACCATTTTCCATTTTTCGTTTTCCCCTACAATAGTGAATGTAGTAGCATCCAATTGGCAGCAACAGTCTATATATATTTTAGGTATGTATCCCTTAAATTATGACTATTCTCAAAGCTGCTCCAAATCCCAATATTTTAAAATTACCCTGAAAAATGACAACTTAAAAAAAATCTAATCCAACAAGTTATCAACTTTGATAGGTCTGCAATGTAAATAATTAAAATATAGTCCAAATTTTTCTCACCATATCCAACAAAGTTAATCATTTGCTAATTTGGGGACTACTTTTTTTTCAAAATTGATTATTTGAAGGATAGTTTTGTAAATACTAGAGATTTGGGTAGTTTTTCAAAACCCATGATTTAAGGTGGTATATATACAAATCTATCGATCTATCTATCTACATCTATACAATATGCTAAGGTAATATTCTGAAATGTCACGTGTCAAATTTCTAGAGCAATTGTCACATGTCAAAATTTAAGAACATAAGCTCTATGTTAAAGTAATACCCTGAGATGTCACATGGCAAATTTCTAGAACATCGACACATGACATATTTTCCTAAATTTGACTATTAATTTTCTCTATAATCTATACTTTTGCCACATAATTATGCCCATTAATTTTTGCCACCTTATTACTCTTTTCTTTCTAATTAAAAAACGCATGAATTAAAGGCCCTTGCCTTTTCAATTCTTTCCAAATGAACTCCTTCCTATACGATTTGTGTTTCCAGTTAACCGTTTCAAACATAACCTTCTCATGTGAAACCAATTTTAATGAGAATTAAATGTAAACAGTAGCTAACAAATGCTAATTTCCACATAGTAAATTTTAGAGATTACAACTTTCATCAATCTAATCATACTCCACCTCTTTTTGGATATACTAGTTGGATTGCACGTGCAATGCACGTGATATTTTTTTAATTTATTAATTTATTATTGATTCATTTTGTAGGCATATAAAATTGCTTATAGGTCCCTTAGCACAGCTCGGCATAAACCGACGAACCAACGAGGCGACGAGGTTGACGAATCGCACGCAAACAACGGAATACATCCATTCGGGTGTGGAATCAAGCCAAGGGTTCGAAGAGTCAACGAGTCATCCAACCAAGGGCAGACTCGGACGAATCACGATCGAATCAAGATCAGTTTCGGACTCGAACTCAGAAGTGGATTTACTGCCAAATCAGGAATCGGATTTACTGCCAAATCAGATCAACAAATCAGAGTCCGAATCAACCACGAGACCGGACAAAAACGACGAAACCCAACACCCATGGGTGGCTCGGCCTAGTGCCGGCCACCCATAGGTGGCCGACCCAGATCTGTGTGCGGGCACAGTTCAGAGAGCCTATAAATAGGCCCCCCTTTGTTCATTTGAAAAGGTTGGAACTTTGAGAGCCGAAACTCTGCCGAATTAAAGATCGAGCTTGGAGTTTTGAAGACTTGAGGACTTGAACATTCAGATCTAGTTCTCGGCGAGCATCCACGTCACAAAAGGCAGGAGTTCGAGAGAGAGAAAGAGCAGATCTGAGATCTACACGAGATCACACTCCGGATCAAAGCTTGGCCTTTGATCCCGAGAACTAAGGGCGATTATTTCCTTGGTGAATTAATCCCCCCCGGCTATAATTTCCTTCGCGAAATAATACCCATCAAATCGTGTAGATCCGACCGGATCTAGATCGCGCGGTGGTCCACGGATTAACCCCGGCGTCGGCAAAGAACCCACACAAGCGAGCGACCGCAAAACAGGAGCTCGCGATTTGTTCGACAAAAGAGAAAAGTTGTAATTTTTATTTCCTTTTTTGATCTCGTTGTAACCGGATCTTATAAAAAGACCGGATCTTTGTAACTCAAAAAGCTGTTATTTGATGACAATGAAATTCAATAATGAAGCAAAAGACACGATTTTCACCGCGAACAATCCTGGCGACCACAGTGGCGAGCCGCCGATCTCGCGCTGCCGAGATCGTCACGTCGCGGATCTCAATCCCGGTCGTGGAGGAGGTCGAATACGAGTTCGACCAGCAGAAGTTCGAGGAATACTTGTCGTCCTCGTCCGGATCAACCTTCCCCCGCAAGTCCAAAAAGTTCTCCTTCAGGAGAAAAACTCGTTGGTACGAAGACGTTGAAAACACAAACGAAGATCTCGCCCCGTTTGATGCCAAAGTCGCATCGGGTGAGATTCCTCCAATTCCCAACCAGGTCGGAGCTGTTCTGGCCAACCCTTCTGCCGCAGAGGGTGTGGTGACTCTCTCGAAGAGAGCCCGCCAAAGGCAACGTCAACGCCTTGCGAAACAGTTCGCAAAAGCCATGGAGTTCGTTGACGGCCAAAGGCAACGTCAACGCCTTGCGAAACGATTCGCAAAGGCCATGGAGTCAGTTGACGGGATCCGCTACAACGTGGATCTGAAGAACAAAAGAGGCAAGCAGCCTCAACAATCAATGAATGGTGGTTCCTCCAAGCCGCCAACAATGGAATGGTTCCGTGTCAAACGGAACCGATCAACGCTGGAGGAGCGCATTCGCAAGCGCCGCGCACTATCAGCGTAGGCACGGGCTCAAGCTGAAGAAGCCCGTAGGAAGTTGCAGAAAAAGGTGGCCAAGAAGCCGCCATCAACCAGCAAAGTTTGGAGGGCGAAGTCTGAAGCGGCGGTTCAAACCAAAGAGCGTCAACTGCAGCCGTCGAAAGTTCAACTGTCTTGGAGCGCCTCGGTCCAATTCCCGACAAGAGAGGCAAAGCTCCAGTTCAAGAGAGTTTGGGCCCAATGAAGAAGCCCAGAACGACTCAACACGCTGGGGGTCGCCGTCACCTCCAACGTGATAAAGAAATCAAGGCAGATATACGCACCAATTTGCGCATTGAAGTCCAAGAGCCCGCTGAGAACTCACGCCCAAAAAGGTATGTTTCGAGGCGCGTAACTTTTAAAAGCCCGAAGAAGGTAGTTCGCTCTCAGAAGGAAACGTTATCGTCTGATGATGATTACGTTATACCTGAGAAATCGTGCCAACACACGATAGGTTGCTCCGATTTTCAAACGGACGGGCTGTACTATCGTGCTGGGGGTACGAGCAAAACCAGAAAGAGAAGTCCTCGAAGACTTGAAACTCAGTGCCCTTGTTCAAAGCTCATTCGGGCGGTACTGTCTGAGTGCAACTGCATCAAGGCAGTCACCGAGAGAGTTTCGGTGTTCGAAAGGCTTAATACTGAAGCGCCAAAACCAAGGCATAGGCGTTTCCGGCAAAGAAGAACGGTGGTTGAAGATGGAGAATTTCCGAGGGTCACTACCAATATGACCAGCAAAAGGGCATCGACAAGGGATAATCCCGAGTCAATTCCGGAAGTACCCTGGTATCTAACTCGTCTGCAGTCTGGAGCCATTACACGAGGAACTTATGGTAGGGTTCGGACAAGATTACCGTCAGAAGATGAAGAATCGGATTCCTGCTCTGCTGTCGCATCAGACAATACGGTGTCCAGCGAAGGACAACCCCGCGAGTCATTCATGATAAGCGCGGAACAAGTGGCCAAGATGCTCGAAGAAGCCATGGCTAAACAACAGGAGAGCTTCAGGTTCGAAATGCAGATGGCCATGTAGAGTATGAGAGAAATGCATGAGCAACAAATTCAGGCGCTGACGAACCAGCAAGGTGAACCAAGCCACCGTAACCAGGTCGTTCAGGAAAAGGAGCACACGGATACGGATGAAGCTCATAATGCCAATAACCTTCCCGTCAATGCAGGGGGTGGTAATGAGGATGCTAGTCGTAATGCCACACTTCCGCCTCAAAATCGTGCTAACGAAAACACATGCGAAAGTCTGAAGATCAAGAACCTCGAGAGCAAAATCAACACATTGATTTCCGCTCAAGAGGTGAAGAAAACAGGTATTCCTTGTCCATACCCAAGAGAGTGGGAATCGATCCCATATCCGGCGAAGTTCAACCTAATTAACTTCACGCCGTTTGATGGGAAGGGTTCGCCCACTCAGCATGTGATTTATTTCAAATCACACCTGGGGGTAATCTCCGGTAATGAGCCTCTGATGGTGCGGTCATTCGTCGGCACTCTTCGCGGAGCCGCCTTCGATTGGTATCGCCGCCTCAAGCCAGGTAGCGTGAACAGCTAGGACGATATGGAGACCATGTTCCTCACCAATTTCTTCGACGACGACACCGAGATATCTATCGGATCATTGCTCGATGAGAAGCAGAAGGACGGGGAGTTAGTCGACACCTTCGTCAAAAGGTTCCGGAACAAGGCGATGAACTGTCGGGACCCGATCACTGAGGAGTTCATTCTCCAAACTGCCACAACAACCTTGCACTGGATGTGTTGGAAGCAATGGGAACAGCACCGTCTGACACTTGGAAAGACTTGAAGGTGCGCGGTGAACAAGCCGAACGCTTCCTCCGAAGGAAGAAAGCCGAGAGGAACCTATCAACGGCTAATCCTCCGAACTCGAACTTCGCCTCATGAAAGAATCACAACTCCAAAGAGTATACGAGTATAAACTGTTTCTCAATCCTCCAACAAGTGCATGAGGTTAAACTGCTTCCTTACATACTCCAACAGGTATATGAGTCTAAACTGTTTCCTTTCTTTCACGGGAAGTTCCTAGAGAATACCGTGCTTGATATTCTTAAGGATAACCCGGATACCCAACTGAGTATAATACCATACCCAGTTTTGCAAAGGAAGCTGGGGGTGGATGATTCATGTAACGGGAAGTTCCCAAAAGAAATCCATATAGTGTATTCTTAGGGATAATCCAGTCACCGCAGCAAGATGATGAATAAGAAATTCCCATTCAAATTCTCACCGCGTCTGTGCACTCAACACTCTCCCCCCTCTTGATTCCCCCAATGAATGAGAGGTCCACAAATCGAGCGATCAAACCTTCCTACGGTTAGGATCGTCTCAAATCTCCCGATTGGTCAAACCTTCCTACAGTTAGGACCACAACCAAAATCCCCTCTCGATTCCCCCAATGAACGAGAGGTCCACAAATCGAGCGATCAAACCTTCCTACAGTTAGGATCGTCTCAAACCTTCCTACAAATCGAGCGTTAACTCTCTTAGCACAACGTCACATGCGGAACGGATTTACATAATCCGCATGCTAGCCCGACTCAAACGGTGGTCAGTAAAGGCTCATCAAACCCGTTGATGGCTGAGGGTTTGCCAAAAATCCTATAAATACGAGAGTCACTGACGCATCAGCTTTATTAGTTGGTCTCGTGACTTGAGCATCCAACGACATTCGAAACCCTAGGGTTAACGCCGGACAACGCGTAACCCTAGGTCGACGCCAGTCAACGCGTTGCAATCAAACAGTCAACGTAAGACGTTCAAAACCCTAAGGTTAACGCCGGATAACGCGTAACCCTAGGTCAGCGCCAGTCAACGCGTTGCGACCAAACAGTCAACGTATGACATTCGAAACCCTAGGGTCAACGCCGGTCAACGCGTAACCCTAGGTCAACGCCGATCAATGCGTTGCAATGAAAGAATCAATACTCCGAAAAGTATACGAGTATAAACTGCTTCTTAATACTCCAATAAGGTATATGAGTATAAACTGTTCCCTATTTTTGGTTGAGAAGTTCCTGGAGAATGTTTTTATAAATATTCTTAAGGATAACTCAACAACACAACGCCGGACAACGCGTTGCACATAAAAACTCGACGCCAGCAATCGATGGTCAATTCTACGAGCTGAAGATCAAAAATCAGGAATGACTTCAAGGTTCAAAATTTCCGACAAACGGTCAGACAATAAATGCAGCACCGGAACCCTTACAGACATTCGACAAAGCACCGAATAGCCTGAAGGATTGAAGGAATCAAGAACAGAAGCCATTCCAAGGTCCCGTTACACCGACTGAAGGTTGGGACAATCATATCCAAAGTATTCCAGACTCTTCTATAAAAGAACGAGGCTGAAATACTTTGGAGGGGGTATCTGTAGGCATATAAAATTACTTATAGGTCCCTTAGCACAGCTCGGCACAAACCGACGAACTAACGAGGCGACGAGGTTGACGAATCGCACGCAAGCAACGGAATACATCCATTCGCGTGTGGAATCAAGCCAAGGGTTCGAAGAGTCAACGAGTCATCCAACCAAGGGTAGACTCGGACGAATCACGATCGAATCAAGATCAGTTTCGGACTCGAACTCAGAAGTGGATTTACTGCCAAATCACGAGCCACCTCAAGGTGGCTCGGCCCAGAGCCGAGCCACCCTGAGGTGGCCGGCCCAGATCTGTGCCTAGGCACAGATCTGGGTGCCTATAAATA
The DNA here is from genome assembly GCF_001876935.1 of Asparagus officinalis. Lineage (NCBI taxonomy): Eukaryota > Viridiplantae > Streptophyta > Magnoliopsida > Asparagales > Asparagaceae > Asparagus > Asparagus officinalis. The sequence continues at coordinate 41,622,002 of NC_033802.1, read as the reverse complement.
GGCCAAGGGTGGTTCATTTGAAGGGGTTGGAACTTTGAGAGCCGAAACTCTGCCGAATTGAGAATTGAGCTTGGAGTTTCTAAGACTTGAGGACTTGAACATTCAGATCTGGTTCTCGGTGAGCATCCACGTCACAAAAGGCAGGAGTTCGAGAGGAAAAGAGATCAGATCTGAGATCTACACGAGATCATACTCCGGATCAAAGCTTGGCCTTTGATCCCGAGAACTAAGGGCGATTATTTCCTTGGTGAATTAATCCCCCCCCCGGCTATTATTTTCTTTGCGAAATAATACCCGTCGAATCGTGTAGATCCGACCGGATCTAGATCGCGTGGTGGTCCACGGATTAACCCCGGCGTTGGCAAAGAACCCACACAAGCGAGCGACCGCAAAACAGGAGCTCGCGATTTGTTCGAAAAACAATGAGAAAGTTGTAATCTTTTCTTTTATTTTCTTTGATTTTTGTTGTAACCGGATCTAAAAAAGACCGGATCTTTGTAACTCGAAAAGCTGTTATTTGAGATGACAATGAAATCAATAATGAAGAAAGACACGATTTTCACCACGAACACATTTCATTATGATTTATTTAATTTAGTCAATGTCAAACATATGGATAGAATTTAAATATTAAAAAGGATTGAATAATGAAATTACATTTATGTATGACGTGGTTGATAATAGATTGTTTGCAAAATTAACAATAGAAAACAATGAATAATTTTATAAAAGAATTTTATTTTATAAACACCATTGATTTTCAATCAACCAATGCTACCTATATACAGTTCACATCAGACAACCTATTTAATCATAATTATCCAATATGAATGTTACTAAAAAAGTATCATAATTTTTTTTAGTCTTACTTATTTCTATCTTCTTAATACAATTAATAGTCATGCAGGAAGCAGTAGAGATACACCAAATGAGGATAACCATTATAGTATAACTAAAAATATTCTTATATGAGTTTTTTTAGTAAGCTTCCTACATTTATGGCTTCTCCCCAGTGACAGTGAATAGAAGGCTTTGATAAGCAACACTCTTCCTAAGAGGCATTGCATTTAGCTTACCAAAGGAAAACAAAGGCACATGTCCTTTGGAAAAACACAATAGACTAAGCACAAATGATTCTGCTCGTCAAGAAAGAAGAATGTCATAATGAAATTTTTTGTAGATTATCTTGGAAATTACATAATTATTACCGCAAATTAAATTTGGTTTGGGGAAAATTGTTGGAAATCTTCCTCCAATTAAGCTAACAAATGATCATTTTATGAAATTGCTTTAGTCAAAAAATCGACATAATATAAGAAGGAAAACAAACATGAATCCTTAATAATCCTAAAAGTAGAAAACGCTGTAGGTTTTAAACAATTGTCTGTAGAAGTATTATAGTAGGTTTTAGACGGTGAACATAACCAAACAAGAAATGCAAATAAGTTCACTGTTATTACGTTTCATAAAATAAGGTGTTTTGAGATGAGCACCCAGCTGAAAGCAAACACATTTAATCAATAAAACATAAAACATTGATACTCTTTTTTCATAGGAATACAATCACAACTATACCAAGAGTAATCCTTGCCGACAAGAAGACAATCTTAGGAATACATTTCATGCCATCTTTGCTTTTGAAAGAGCCTTCTTTCGCTCCTCCAGCCTGTAAGTATACATGTGTGGCCTCCCTATGACACGATACGTTCCAACAAGAAAACTTTAGCAGTGACCAAAGAGGAAGTAATAATTTTTGTGTGATAAATATTGACACATATTATGAAAAGATCAGATACATACTTTGCAGATAAATTCCAAGAGCAATGATAGTCACATAGAAATAATCTAAATAGAATTTCCACTTGTTTTGCATCCTAATGCATTATATTTTAGAGGCCTGCCATGATCAAAAACCAAATGATGTAGTCATTCCCTTATGATAGCAAATAGATGAAACACAATCTAAAATGAAACATTGAAGAGAGGCTATAAATAGGAGAGGTGGTTCATTTGTTGAAAGGGTTGGAATTTTTGGAGGCGAAGCCCTGCTGGATTGAAGACTCAGATCTAAAAAAGATTAAAGCTTTAGGACTTTGAGGACTTGCTCATCCAGATCTGGTGCTCGGCGATTGTCAACGTCAAATAAGGCAAGAGTTCAAGAGGACCGGATCTCAGATCTACGCAGGCATACTCCGGATCAAAGCTTGGTCTTTGATCCCGAGATTTGGGCGATTGTTTCCTTGGTGAACCAATCCCCCCGGCTATTATTTCCTTCGTGAAATAATACCTATCGTACTGCGTAGATCCGACCGGATCTAGATCGCGCGGTGGTCCACGGATTAACCCCGGCGCAGGCGAAGAACCCACAAAGCGAGTGACCGCAAAACAGGAGCTCGTGATTTATTCAACACAAAAGGAGAAAGTTGTAATCTTTGTTTATTTTTCTTTGATTTTTATTGTAACCGGATCTTATAAAAAGACCGGATCTTTGTAACTCAAAAAAGCTGTTATCTGAGATGGCAATGAAATCAACATTGAAGAAAGATACGATTTTCACTGCGAACAGTCATGAATAAGACTTAGTGACATGTGTGTGTGCATTGACTGAATTTATAAGGTGGACCAAAGATCTAGTTCAGGTTATGATTGTTAACTTAGAAAAGCGAGAAAAGTTGGGATGGGGTTGTCTTGGTTCATGTGATCGGATGTGGCTGTTGATGTATCTTCCAGGCTCGCACCAGTGAGTTTGTGTAGTACTGGGGTTAGTTTGTTTGGTAAAAGTAAAGTTTGTGTAGTCACTTTGGTCCGTGAGTTTGATATTCACCCGAGTATGGGATATGTGAACAGTCATTTATCTGAGAATATGAACGTTGACTTTATGTGAGATATGGACATGTGACCTATTTTAGGATGACTAGTACTCGACCCTGTTATTGTATACTGTTGGCCTTATGATTATCATGATTTAGTAGTGGATTGCATTTTGACTTGTTAGATTTCCAGTTGCACGTATCTATTGTTATTTTTGTTGTTGTATTTTTTATTGCAATGGTCATTCGACCATTCTATTTTCTTTTGTGGGTCTTGTCGTGTGCCATGCACGCTAACATACACCTATTTTCTCTGGTGTACGTTAGATTTAGGAGATAGACAGCCTCAGTTCGGAATCGTACAGGAGCCAGAGGATTCTCAGAAGGAGTGCCTTACAGACGGAGTAGAAGAATTAGTTGAAGCTTAGCTATTTCCTTAGTTATTTGATGGTCCTTAGTTTATTTTTAGCAGTACTTTCCTTTTTATGGACTATGTATTTTTATATTTTTAGTTGGACCGTTTGCAATAAGGGCATGTTTGACCCAAACTCTGTGTCTCGGGTAATATTCTATTTGTGATATATCTCTTTTTTATTCTGGGTTGTTCATTATATTCTTGCTATGTGTGATTGGGGACCTATGACCTCGCATTATTTATCGTTTGACGCTTAGCGTATTCGGTTAAGAAGAAATATTTATCTTTATTTTTTTTCCTCAATGTAATACGTTGCGAGCTTGTTCATATTCTGATTCCCCAGTATTTTGGGAAGCGGGGCGTGTCCGGTTTTTTTTTGGTGGCTCATGCAGGTCACAGTCCCGAGTTCCTATCTGTAAGAATATAACGGATAATTTAGACGCATATCATATTTCATCCGTAAGACTATAGTTAGCCCTTATCCTATCATCTTAATGAATTATGTCTTAGTCCCTACCTTATCACTTTTGGACTTCGGAACTTCCCACTATTTATTGTTTCTTGTCTCTCTACATATGGATATCGTTTCATATCTGTCCTGGGGTTTTTATTTTAATTCCGAGGACGGAATTTGTTTTAAGGTGGTAGAATGTAATGATCGTGAAATTTTGATACAAATTAAAATAATTTTCTGATATTTTAAAATAATTAATTATTATTTTTAAAAGAGAATTTATATTTTTCTCGATTTTTTAGAATTTTGTACGATTTAAAAGGACAAATTTATGCAGTAAAATTTATTGGAATTAATCTGTTGTGTCATCGATACTATTACGTATCATTTTAAATAATATGTTATATTATTATTACTATTACGTATTATTTCATATTATATAGTGTATTATTATTAATATTACATATTATTGTATAATTTGTTGTATTATTACTACTATTACGTATTATCTGTGGTATTAGTATAACAGGTACGTTTTATTTTGTAGATAATTTTTCCATAATTATTTGATTTAAAATGTAAGTAATTATATTTTTAATAATTATTTTCGTTTAAATATCTAAAGCTCTACCATTCGGCTTTCATACACACACACACACACACACATCTATATATATATATATATATATATATATATATATTATGATATTGTGTGTGTGTGTGTGTGTGTGTGTGTGTGTGTGTGTGTGTGTTTTAGTTTTCTTTCTCTCTCCTCTCCTCTTCTTTTTCACGCCGTCAGCCCTCTCTCTTCTCCCCTCGTCTCCTTCTCACGCCGCACCACCACCTCGTGCTCTCTCACGCGTCGTTCCCAAGCTCCACGCCGGCCGACAACAAACTTCGTTCGCACCCCCATCGAGCTCCCTCAGCCTTCGCCCAGCGCCCAAATCGTAGCGAGCTCACAGCCAATCCCACATGCCTCTTCCCCTTGCCCTCCAGCCCGACGTCGCCGCTGTTGCGCCTCAACCCTGCTCAGCCACGTGCTGGGTAACCTCCTGCCGCTCCAACACCCCCTCAGCAGCCATAGCCGCGCCGCCCCGCCGCCCTCTTTACCACCATTCGTCACCACCTCAGCCATCGCTAGCCTCCTCCTCTCTTCCCCGCGAGCCCCTCCCCCATGTCGCCCATCCACCAGCCACTCCGCTCCTTTACCCGCTCCTTCCGCTAGCCGAGAGTACACCGACAAGCTACACCGACAACCCCGCAGCCCCTCGACGCCCCTCAGGCCTGCCGCCAGCCCTCATATTCGCGTCCACCTACATCTCCATCACCCCTCACTGTCAGTCTCTTCTACTCCCAAGCAACCCTCTGTTAGCACCACTCCGCCATCAACCGTCATCGCCGCTCCTCTCGCTACGCCCTGAGTTTCAATGACCAGCCCCCTACACCACAAAATAGCCCCTCAACCAACGTCGATGTCAACGTCCATCTCCACAAATCAGCTGACGGTTCGCTACGCTCGTCGCCGAACAACTAACAACAAGCAATGGCGCCATCGCCTCGTCCATAGGCCCTTGGCCTCATAGGCAAAATCCCTCTAGCTCTTTGACTCATCATTTTAATATTTAGATCGGTTATGAATTATATACATAGATTAGACTGTGATTTAATTATGTTGTAGTATGAATATTGTGATATTATGCGTGGACTTGTTGTTGAATGATATTAAAGAAATTATTTAAAGGAAGTTATTTTGTAAAAAATGGTTGGTTTTATAATAAATATGATAAATAGTATTTTTAGATTAATTACAATATTTTAAAAGAATTATTTCTGGCAACGAAATCATTTGAGGAAAATTATGATAAATTATAAGAGGTTATTTTGGAAAAAGAATCATTTTACTATAATAATAAATATTTAAAAGAATTTAATTTGCAAAAGGATTATTTTAGGTAAATAAATTTATTATTTTAGAAGATTAATTTTAGAACATTTTTATGATTTATGATTCTTAATTTTAATATATTTGACATGTTATGATAACGTTGTACATGATTGGTTGTTTTCAATTATTATTTCTTATTATGTTTGAGAACCCTTTTTAGTTCATGACTTCATGGCCTTGTGCGTCATGAACAAGACTTAGTGACATGTATGTGTGCAATGACTGAATTTAGGAGGTTGACTAGAGATCTAGTTCAGGTTATGATTATTGACTTAGAAAAGCGAGAAGAGTTGGGATGGGGAAGTCATTGTTCATGTGATCGGATGTGGCTGTTGATGTATCTTCCACGCTCGCACCAGTGAGTTTGTGTAGCACTGGGGTTGGTTTGTTTGGTAAAAGTGAAGTTTGTGTAGTCACCTTGGTCCGTGAGTTTGATATTCACGCAAGTTTAGCTTGAGTCCAGACCAGGCTAAAAACGGATTGCGAGTAGTTCTCTGACCGAGTTTGTGTAGCGGTATTGAATGCGCATAGGTAATATGCGAACAGTCATTTATCCGAGAATATGAATGTTGACTCTATGTGAGATATGGACCTGTGACCTATTTTAGGATGGCTAGTGTTTTCATCAAAAAAAAATTTCTTTATTGTATAACTCATTACAACTTCGATCGTTACAATAAGTTCAAAAAGATCGGTCTTTTTATAAGACCTTTACACAATGAAAATAAAAGATATAATTCTCTTGAAAATAAACGCAAGATCTGTTTATCGTCTCCTGCTTGCGTGGGTGTCTTCGCCTATGCCGGGGTTTATCCGTGGACCACCTTTGATCAGATCTGGTTGCTGAAAATTCGACAGAGCTCCTACCTCACCAAGGAGGGATTTTCTTAAAGCGCTGAAATCGACTAAGCGAAATCAGTAGCTCTTCTCGAGATTAAGACCAAGCCTAATCTCGAGGAACAGACGGGAACGGGCTTCAGATCCTTCGAATTGCTCCTTCTTTATGCCAGGATTCGTCGGGATCTGATTTGCCTTAGCTGAAATTCATGCTCCTTGACTCCTCAATCCAGCAGCATCTCTTCGTCTTGATAATTAATCTGCCCCGGTGAAATAAGCCCCTTGGCCAGTAATTATAGGCTTCAGTTGGGGGTTTTTAGATCAGAATAAATAATTTCTCTTTATCTTCAGTTAATAACTGATTAACCATGTTTGGGGATGATATCAGATCAGTTGGGATGCTCAGGAACCAAAAAATCCTAAGAAAAACTGTTAAAAACCGAACATGAGTCAAAACAGTACGGGGGGGCGCGCGAGTCGCGGAATCCGACCCGCGCTTGCCGTGGGTACGGTGAATCCGACGCGCGCAGAATGGCGAGTTACAGTTTTTACCAACCCGCGATGCACGGGTCGGTTGAACCCCGAACCCGCGCGGGGCGCGAGTCAGTTCAACCAACCCACGTGGGGTCCGAGGGTCGGTTTCACCGACCTGGCGGATGGCCGCGGGGTCGGTTGAACCCCGACCGCGATGTTGCGGGTCAGTTGAACCCGACCCGCCGGGCGTGGGGTGGTTCGATCCGACCCGCGTCAGCTGCGGGTCAGTTCCGACTGATCCGCGCCTGCGCGGGGAGTCTGGCTTTTTGCTGAACTTTCATTTTCTGACTTTTTGAGACTTGTATTTTTCACCGTTTTACGTAATTGATCGTCTTGTTGACTTGTACGCTTCGTTGCGGAATTGACGTCGGTTCGATCCGACCCGCGCCCCCTGCGGGTCAGTTCCGACTGATCCGCGCCTGCGCGGGGAGTCTGGCTTTTTGCTGAACTTTCATTTTCTGACTTTTTGAGACTTGTATTTTTCACCGTTTTACGTAATTGATCGTCTTGTTGACTTGTACGCTTCGTTGCGGAATTGACCGTAGAACGCGTGTTGATTGACGCACGCGTGTTGATTGACGCATGCGAGCTGATTGATGCGCATGAATTGGTTGACGCGTGCGTGTTGATCGACGCGTGCAAGCTGATTAACGTGCGCGTGTTGACCGACGTGCACGAACTGATTGTCACGCGCGTGTTGATCGACGCACATGAACTGATTGACGCGCGCGTGTTGATTGACGCACGTGAGCTGATTGGCGCGCACGAGATGACTGTTGAGCGCGCAGGCCACTTGAGTCGCCGTTTCGCTTCAGACGCTTGTCAACGTCAGATAAACCTCTTAGACTCGGATAACAACGTTTGTCGTCTTCTCTCCGTCTCGATCTGTGTTCGGACACCTATAGGCATTTTTAGACGCCTACAGATACCCCCTCTAAAGTATTTCAGACTCATTCTTTTATAGAGTAGTCTGGACTGCTTTGGATATGATTGGCCCCCACCTTCAGTCAGTGTCAAAGAACCTGTAGCTGGCTTCAATTCTTGACTTCTTCAGCCTTCAGCCTATTCAGTGTTTTGTCTAATAGATAAAGTTCTTCCGACGCTGCGTTTATCGTCTGACCATCGTCGAAATCTTGAATTGAAGTTGGTGTGTAAGTTTCTAAACTTAGCTTGTGTCATTGAGTTGACTTTGAACTGATCATCTTCGTTAGAAATTCATATCTGAATCCAATTGAAATCCCTGAAATCATCGCTTGCGTTAATTTAGTGAGATTGCTGATATGTTGACCGACATCGATCTTTACTATAACGCGTTGACCGACGTTAACATAGTTTGTACTCATACGTTTGCTGGAGTCTACACAATTTAAGCTCTTAAGGCATTGGAGCGTGGCGGTCCCAAATTTTGGGCTGCAGGACCAACTATTAAAGTTATTTCATCTACAGATATGGATCTTATCTCGAAATCATTGGATTCTCAAGTCACGAGACCAACTAATGAAGCTGATGCGCCAATGAATCGCATTTATAGAATTTTTGGTAAATTCTCAGCCATCAACAGAGTTTGATAAGCCTTTACTGACTACCGTTTGAGTCGGGCTAGCATGCAGATTGTTTAAATCCGTTCTACACATAACGTTGTGCTAAAAGAATTAATTCTTTTAGTGCTACGATATTGAATACGTATACTTCATCTTTCTCACGTGAAAAGACTAAACGGTGACGCGTGTTAGGCGTGGACTTTAGGGTTTTTGGAAAACCCTCAGCCTTCAACGGGTTTGATGAGCCTTTACCGACTACCGTTTGAGTCGGGCTAGCATGCAGATTGTTTAAGTCCGTTCCGCATGTGACGTTTTGCTAAGAGAATTAACTCACTAAGACTTGGTGCTATGACTTTGAATATATAGACTTCACCATTTTTTAGGGAATACGGCACCCGGCAACGCGTATTAGACGCTGACTCATCCCTACTTAGGATTCGGGATAAAAATCTCCAGACTTGAATTCTGGTGTCTTCTTCAATCGGTGAAAGACTAAACCAGCAACATGTATTAGGCGTTGACTTATCCCTGCTTAGGATTTGGGATAAAATTCCCGGCATATAAGGTACGGATTATAGTGTTATTAATAACAACCTGCCACAATGTCGAATATGTGGGCTTTTATTCTTTTTTTTTACGGTTAAGAACTAACCGGCAACGCGGGTTAAGCGCTGACTTATCCCTACTTAGGCTTTAGGAAAAAATACCCCAGACTGGATTCTGGTGTCTTTTTCCATTGGTGAAAGACTAAACCAGCAATGCATGTTAGGCGTTGACTTATCCCTGCTTAGGATTCGGGATAAAATTCCCCGCATGTGTAAGGCACGGATTATGGTGTTATTATTAACAGCCTGCCATAATGTTGAATACGTGGGCTTTTGTTCTTTTTACGGTTAAGAACTAACCGACAACGCGTGTTAAACATTAACTTATCCCTGCTCAGGATTCGGAATAAAATTCCCCGTGTGTGTGAAGTCCGGATTTTAGCATTATGAAAAACAATCTGCCACAATGTTGAATATGTGCGCTTTTGTTCTTTTTACGGTTAAGAACTAACCGACAACGCGTGTTAGGCGTTGACTTATCTCTGCTCAGGATTCAGGATAAAATTCCCCGTGCGTGTGAAGCACGGATTTTGGCGTTATGAATAACAACCTGCCATAATATCGAATATGTGGGCTTTTGTTCTTTTTACGGCTAAGAACTAACCGGCAACGCGTGTTAGGCGTTGACTTATCCCTGCTCAGGATTCGAGATAAAATTCCCCGTGCGTATGAAGCACGAATTTTGGGAGTTAAAAAAGTGGTGTCTTCTCCTGGGGTAAAGACGAACCCGATGCGGGAGAGGAAGAATTTTATATTCTATCTCCCGAAGCTGAAGAGGAAGAATTTTATATTCTATCTCTAGTTGCAAAAGGAAATTTCATGTGGGATCTCCACTTCAAGAATCCGAGAAGACGAAACTAAGAGTGGGATCTCTACTCCGAGAATCAAAAAGATTCGGATAACCATAACTGTCGGAAGGTTTGATTATCGAGAATGAATTGTGGTTTTGGTCCTTACTGTAGAAAGGTTTGACCAAACGGGAGTTTAAGGTGATCCTAACTGTAAGAAGGTTTGATCACTTGATTTGAAAGTGGACCTCTCGTTCCTTGGCGAGCTCTCTTCGATAAAGTGGGCCCACCTTCTGTACTCAACTCCTTGATTGAGGAGGAGTTCAGATCTGTAGATCTGGACTCGTTGGAGGCCGGAAGGGCGTTGCAAGATTCAGCTACCGCAGCAACGAGGTCGTTGATCTTCCTGCGCTTGCGAGAAGCGGAGGATCTGGAGGAGGACGAGAGGTATTCTTCGTACTTCTGTTGGTCGAACTTGTATTCGACCACCTCTTCAACCGGGATCTTAATCATCGGTTGCGACATGACGGCCTCGTCAGCGAGGCCGTTGGCTCCCACAGTGATCGCTAGTTTGTTTTTGTCGAAAATTGTTTTCTTCATTGTATAACTCATTACAACTTCGATTGTTACAATAAGTTTAAAAAGATCGGTCTTTTTATAAGACCTATACACAATGAAATTAAAAGATATAATTCTCTTGAAAATAAACACAAGATCCGTTTATCGTCTCCTGCTTGCGTGGGTGTCTTCGCCTGTGCCGGGGTTTATCCGTGGACCACCTTTGATCAGATCCGGTTGCTGAAAATTCGGCAGAGCTCCTACCTGGACCACCTTTGATCAGATCCGGTTGCTGAAAATTCGGCAGAGCTCCTACCTCACCAAGGAGGTATTTACTTAAAGCGCTGAAATCGACTAAGCGAAATCAGTAGCTCTTCTCAAGATTAAGACCAAGCCTAATCTCGAGGAACGGAGGGGAACGAGCTTCAGATCCTTCGAATTGCTCCTTCTTTATGCCAGGATTCGCCGGGATCTGATTTACCTTAGCTGAAATTCGTGCTCCTTGACTCCTCAATCCAGCAGCACCTCCTCGTCTTGAAAATTAATCTGTCCTGGTGAAATAAGCCCCTAGGCCTGTATTTATAGGCTTCGGTTGGGGGGTTTTTGGATCAGAATAAATGATTTCTCTTTATCTTTAATTAATAACTGATTAACCACGTTTGGGGATGATATCAGATCAGTTGGGATGCTCAGGAACCAAAAAAATCCGAAGAAAAACTATCAAAAACCGAACGGGAGTCAAAACAGTGTGGGGGGGCGTGAGTTGGCGGAATCCGACCCGCGCTTGCGCAGGTCAGTTGAATCCTACCCGCAGATGCGCAAGTCGGTTTCAACCGACCCGCGGATGCGTGGGTCGGTTGAATCCGACCCA
>NC_033802.1:41585351-41610521 GCF_001876935.1 Asparagus officinalis | reverse complement strand
TCAATTTCGACTGATTCGTGCCTATGCGGGAGTCTGGCTTGTTGCTAAACTTTCATTTTCTGACTTTTTGGGACTTGTATTTTCCACCGTTTTACGTAATTGATCGTCTTGTTGACTTGTACGCTTCGTTGCGGAATTGACCGTCGAACGCGTGTTGATTGACGCACACGTGTTGATTGACGCATGCGAGCTGATTGATGCGCACGAATTGGTTGACGTGCACGTGTTGACTGACGCGTGCAACCTGATTAACGTGCGCGTGTTGACCGACGTGCACGAACTGATTGTCACGCTTGCGTTGATCGACGCGCATGAACTGATTGACGTGCGCGTGTTGATTGACGCACATGAGCTGATTGGCGCACGCGAGCTGACTGTTGAGCGCGCAGGCCACTTGATTCGCCGTTTCACTTCAGGCGTTTGTCGACGTCAGATAATCCTCTTAGACTCGGATAACGACGTTCGTCTTCTTCTCTCCATCTCGAGCTGTGTGCGGATACCTATAGGCATTTTTAGACGCCTATAGATACCTCCTCCAAAGTATTTTAGACTCATTCTTTTATAGAGTAGTCTGGAATGCTTTGGATATGATTGGCTCCCACCTTCAGTCGGTGTCAAAGGACCTGTAGCTGGCTTCAATTCTTGACTTCTTCAGCCTTCAGCCTATTCAGTGTTTTGTCGAATAGATGAAGTTCTTCCGGCGCTGCGTTTATCATCTGACCGTCGTTGAAATCTTGAATTGAAGTTGGTGTGTAAGTTTCTAAACTTAGCTTGTGTCATTGAGTTGACTTTGAACTGATCATCTTCGTTAGAAATTCATATCTGAATCAAATTGAAATCCCTGAAATCATTGCTTGCGTTATTTTGGTGAGATTATTGATACGTTGACCGGCATTGATCTTTACTGTAACACGTTGACCGGCGTTAACACAGTTTGTACTCGTACGTTTGCTAGAGTCTACACAGTTTAAGCTCTTAAGGCATTGGAGCGTGGCAGTCCTAAATTTTGGGCTACAGGCCCAACTATTAAAGTTGTTTCGTCTACAGATATGGATCTTATCTCGAAATCATTGGATGCTCAAGTCACGAGACCAACTAATGAAGCTGATGCGTCAATGACTCACATTTATAGATTTTTTGGTAAATTCTCAGCCATCAACGGGTTTGATAAGCCTTTACCGACTACCGTTTGAGTCGGGCTAGCATGCAGATTGTTTAAATCCGTTCTACACAAAACGTTGTGCTAAAAGAGTTAATTCTTTTAGTGCTACGATATTGAATACGTAGACTTCGTCTTTCTCACGTGAAAAGTCTAAACGGTGACGCGTGTTAGGCGTAGATTTTAGGGTTTTTGGCAAACCCTCAGCCTTCAACGGGTTTGATGAGCCTTTACCGACTACCGTTTGAGTCGGGCTAGCATGCGGATTGTTTAAGTCCGTTCCGCATGTGACGTTGTGCTAAGAGAATTAACTCACTTAGACTTGGTGTTATGACTTTGAATACATAGACTTCACCATTTTTTAGGGAATACTGCACCCGGCAACGCGTATTAGGCGCTGACTTATCCCTACTTAGGATTCGGGATAAAAGTCCCCAGACTTGAATTCTGGTGTCTTCTTCAATCGGTGAAAGACTAAACCAGTAACGTGTATTAGGCGTTGACTTTTCCTACTTAGGATTCGGAATAAAATTTCCCGCGCGTGTAAGGCACGGATTATGGTGTTATTAATAACAACCTGCCATAATGTCGAATATGTAAGCTTTTGTTCTTTTTTTTTACGGTTAAGAACTAACCGGCAACACGGGTTAAGCGCTGATTTATCCCTACTTAGGCTTCGGGATAAAATACCTCAGACTGGATTCTGGTGTCTTTTTCCATCGGTGAAAGACTCAACCGGTAACGCATGTTAGGCGTTGACTTATCCCTGCTTAGGATTCGGGATAAAATTCCCACATGTGTAAAGCACGGATTATTGTGTTATTAATAATACCCTGTCACAATGTTGAATATGTGGGCTTTTGTTCTTTTTACAGTTAAGAACTAACCGGCAACGCGTGTTAGGCATTGACTTATCCCTGCTCAGGATTCGAGATAAAATTCTCCGTGCGTATGATGCCCGGATTTTGGCATTATGAATAATAATCTGCCACAATGTTGAATATGTGGGCTTTTGTTCTTTTTACGGTTAAGAACTAACCGGCAACGTGTGTTAGGCGTTGACTTATCCCTGCTCAGGATTCAGAATAAATTCTCCGTGCGTGTGAAGCACGGATTTTGGTATTATGAATAACAACCTGCCACAATGTCGAATATGTGGGCTTTTGTTCTTTTTACGGTTAAGAACTAACCGGCAACGCGTGTTAAGCATTGACTTATCCCTGCTCAGGATTCGGGATAAAATTTTCTGTGCGTGTGAAGCACGGATTTTGGCGTTATGAATAACAACCTGCCATAATGTCGAATATGTGGGCTTTACGGATTTTGGCGTTATGAATAACAACCTGCCATAATGTCGAATATGTGGGCTTTTGTTCTTTTTACGATTAAGAACTAACCGGCAACGCGTGTTAGGCGTTGACTTATCCCTGATCAGGATTCAGGATAAAATTCCCCGTGCGTATGAAGCACGGATTTTAGGAGTTGAAAAAGTGGTGTCTTCTCTTGGGGCAAAGACGAACCCGATGCGGGAGAGAAAGAATTTTATATTCTATCTCCCGAAGCTGAAGAGGAAGAATTTTATATTCTATCTCTAGTTGCAAAAGGAAACTTCAAGTGGGATCTCCACTTCAAGAATCCGGGAAGGCAAAACTAAGAGTGAGATCTCCACTCCGAGAATCAAAAAGATTCGGATAACCATAACTGTCGGAAGGTTTGATTATCGAACTAAAGGTGGGTTTCTCATTTATCGAGAATGAATTGTGGTTTTGGTCCTTCTGTAGAAAGATTTGATCAAGCGGGAGTTTAAGGTGATCCTAACTGTAGGAAGGTTTGATCACTCGATTGAAAGTGGACCTCTCGTTCCTTAAAGGAATCGAGAGGAGATTTTGACTGTGGTCCTAACTGTAAGAAGGTTTGACCAGGTAAACAGTGGGAGTGGGAGTACAAATCATAGTGGGAGTATTGACTTGTACCGATTACTCAATGGGGATTCTTGGTGTCAAGTGATAATGATGCGGCATAATTATGTACCAAAATTGCAAGTGCACAATTTATCAAGTTATAGTATAAAAATATCGATCCCACGAGGAAGGTGATTTTAAGAGATTATTAGAAATTGTTCTTATGTTTTGTGCGTGACAAATATGAATAAAGAATAAGTGTGATTGTGATGAGTGGTTGTTTTGATTTATGTGCAAGAGATACTAAATTGAATTTTAGAGAAGAAAGAATCAAAGAATAAATGAAATCACAAGGCAAGAAAAATAAATGAATAAAATCAAGAAATAAAACCAAGAATGAAAAGAAAATTTAAGAAAGTCAAGATGGAGGATTCAAAAGAGGTAAGAAATCTAGAATATAATACACTGACCATTTTCATTACAAAATATAAACTACCTTCTCTTTTTATCCAATATTTCAACTTAGATTTATTAAGCATAAATTATCAAACCATTTAGAAAGTGCAACGCTTCAAGATATCATCTAAGTCAAAATTGCTATTCATGATAAGACAGACAACATATAATAATCCTAGAATGTCTTAAGCATAACCTATCAAAGCCATTTAAGATAAGCTAGGATTTATCAAATTTTCTTCTACAGATTAGTTCTTGGTGATTATCCTAACAATGAATATTTTAAGTACAAGAGAATAATTCATACATATAAAGAATTAGACTAGTTTCATATAATTCCTACAACTTCCTACAGAATTTAAATTCACATCTTTAAGAAATGAAATACAAGAAAAAGACTAATTACAAAATAAAAAAAAGAAAATCTAAACTATGACAGAAATAAATCTAATTACAAAGAAATAAAATCTAAACTACAAAATAAATTGCAGAACTATATGCAAGAAAATAATCTTTCTAAAATTAAAGTGGCAAAAGAAATAAAAAGACAAGAAAATAAGATCTACACTACAACATGATTTATAATCTAACTAAATAAGGCAATAATAAAGAAATTACTAAAAAGAATAAAAAAAAAAGAAATGCAAACCTCAGATTGCTCTCATCTCCATCCTCATCATTCAATCAAAGAGGAGAAAGAACAAATTTAAAGAAGGAAAAAATTATTATTATTAATTGCAACTAAAGTTATAATTTTGGAAGGCCTTCTCAATTAAGAGTAGTCCTCCTCTCCAAAAGGAGTTACAAAAATTTTTACACCTTTAACCCCTCACTCTCTACCCCTATTTATAGTAATCTTCAATGAATATGAGCCATTGGATTTGTCTTGAGCTCCAAGCAATAATCTCCACCTTTGAATTTGCTTTTTGTTCTTCTCTAGCCCAACATTCATTTGATTTTCCAAGGCCCAATCTTCATTTGATTTTCCAAAGAGAAAATGAACATTGCAAGTCCAATGAAGTAGATCCGGCCCTCATTTGATTCATAAATGAAAATTCAAGTTCAAAGGCCAAGTCTTGCATTAGGTCCAGCCCATTGGAGATTTTCAAAGTTAAAATCCAATCTCTAAGTCCAGTCCGGTCACATAAATTCCAAATGGTTTTCGGCCCACACAAATCCAGCAGTCCAATGAAATTTTCTGGAGCAAGTCATAGCAGTTGGCCCATTGGGGATTAAATCCTTCAGCCCATTCGGTCCATTATATCAAAGTCCGGTTATTTTGGACTTTATTTGATTTTCTTTTGTGATTCAGAGCTGCAGCTTATCAAGATTTGAAGTCCGGCCCAAAGAAAAATCAAAGTCTCATTTCAGCAGCAGGTCCGTAGGTGAATTATTTGTTGATGGGCCATCATTTGCTTGATTTTTTTTGTCCAAAGTCCGGTCTTCAATGCTTTAGAATTTCAAAATCAAGTCCGGTCTTCAATGCTTCAAAATCAAGTCCGGCCATATTTGAACATGCAGCAATCAAATTCGGTCATGAGAATCACTTCAAAGCTTTGCATAAAAACCTAATTTATTCCAACTATTTGCAACCAAGTCCACGTTTGATTTCCTTGGTGTATTTTTTTTATGGGCTTTGCTCTTTGGGCTTCAATCATTTTCCTCTTTTAAGCTTTTGCTTCATGGGCTTCTAAAATGCTACAAAATAGAGAAGAGAGATTTTTAAGGGGTTTTTATATTTAATAATATTTATTTATATTTTCATTCATTTATGTGCAAACTAAGCTAACAATAATTATTAATGGTATATTTATTCATGTAAAATAGATAATGAGGATATAAAATTATAATAAAAATATGATTATCAAATACCCCCATGCCTAAACTTTTGCTAGTCCTCTAGCAAAAATAAAAAGAAAATCCTAACTCACTTTCGCAGGAATCGCGGTTGTATTTAGCGCATACAACAAGCCTTTAAACCCCTAGGTTACCCTAGTGGACGAGTTGTAGTCTCGTGAGGGTTTGCAGTGAATATACCCATAAAATTCGGTCAACTTGCCAAGTTAAATAAGTCAGTAAATAACAGATTTTCCTTGATATATTTAAATATTATAATTGAAGCTAGTTAATAATCAAGAAAACGTTTTTATATACAACTCCAATGTAAATCCCCTAGAAAATCTTTTTCATTATAGCAATACAAAACCAAGTCAAATCTTAGAAATTTAATTAAAAAGTTTTGAAAAGAACATGCCAACTCTTTGTTTTAAATAACTTTCAAGTCTCTTGATCAAAAATTGTTTTTCAAGACCATATATACAAAACAACAATATATAAAAACAATTGTTAGTGTTATATATATGTATATTTTTTTCACTCTCTAATTCTTGGTGATTGTTTTCTATTTTAACGGGCTTTCTAAGTGACCATTTAACGAGTTTTGGGCCAATGAATCCCAACCCAATTGGGCTTAGGTCATTAAGTATAGAGATACTCCTTGGGCTTAATTACTCAGTCAACTTAGGATTTATAAGATAGAATCACCTTGAATTTAAGATTTTTTTTTTGTAGTGGTACCCATTTTTCGCACTGTTCTTTTATAAGGTTAGTTTTTTTTTAATAAATATATGTGTAAGTATATATAGTCTTAAAAAAATGTGTAAATCAAGATAACTTGAAAAAAAATATTTTCAACTCTAAGTTAAGCATGCAAAAATTTTATTATTTTTAATTAAAAATCTAAGGTAAGACTTAAGTAAAGTATACTAGTTGAAAAATCATTTCTTAAGAATTTTATTTGGAGTTATCATAAAAGGTGAACTTGAATATGTCACTAACTAAGAATTAGAGAATTTAAAATCTATCAATTTGATCAATTATTACTTAACTCTATTTATTTGGCAAGTAACAATATTTTTATAATTTTTTTTATTTTTTTTTAACAAAAAGAAAGAAAATATAACTAAGAAGGTAAAATAAAGAGGAAAATATGTATTTCTCACCCCCACACCTAAATTTTGCATTGTCCTCAATGCAAATTCGCCGAAGCACAAAGTAAAGCAGATAAAATTAAAGAACTTACAGTTGTTCGGTTGACAATGATGATAATGATCTGTAATTATTGTTAGTATGAGGATGAAGAAATCAAATAAGAGAAAAATTGTAAGTAATTATTTTTTTTATTTTTTTATTATTATTATTTTTTAACCTATGTTACTTATTCAAATTTTGTTATGTTTTTTTTATTATTTTTTTTTGTTTTTTTAAGAAACAAAAGGATAATTTTTTTATAGATAATGAGGTTCATGAAGAACCAACACCTCTTCCTCTCCGAGCGTAGAAAATTCTAAAAATGGTTTCAGACGTTGACCATTTATTTTAAAAATATTACCATTTTTAGGATTTTCTATCTCGACAGCTCCATGTGAAAAAACCTGTTTGACAATAAATAGACCTGTCCATCTTGATCTTAATTTTCCAGAAAAAAATACAATTTTGAATTGTACAATAAAACTTTCTGTCCTGGAGAGAAATTTTTTCGTAAAATTGATTTATCATGAAAAATTTTTGTTTTCTCTTTGTAAATTTTCGAGTTTATGTATGCATCATTTCTAATTTCTTCCAACTCATTTATTTGGAGCAATCTGTTTTTACCTGCCGAGTCTGAGTCAAAATTTAACTGTTTTATTGCCCACATTGCTCGATGTTCCAATTCTACTGGTAGGTGACAAGCTTTCCCGAATACCAGTCTGTATGGTGACATCCCCAAATTGGCCTTAAAAGCTGTTCTATATGCCCACAGAGCATCATACAATTTTACAGACCAATCTTTTCTGTTATGATTAATTGTTTTTTTAAGATTTGTTTGATCTGCCTGTTTGTGACCTCTACTTTTCCACTGGTTTGGGGGTGATAAGGAGTTGACAATTTGTGTGTGATTGAATATTTCCTCATCAGAGCCTCGAAAGAACGGTTACAGAAATGTGTACCGTTATCACTGATGATTGCTCGTGGTACTCCAAACCGGGCAAAAATGTTCTCTCTCAAAAACTTGACAATGACCTTGTTGTCATTAGTTTTGCAAGCTACCGCCTCAACCCATTTTGACATGTATTCAACGGCTACTAGAATGTAAACATTTCCAAAAGAATTTGGAAATGGTCCCATGAAATCAATACCCCACAGATCAAAAAGTTTAACGGATAAAATGGGTTGTAGGGGCATCATATTTCTTCTAGTGACCTTTCCTAAAAGATGACAGCGGTTACAAGTTTTGCAAAACTCGAATGAATCCTTGAAGAGAGTGGGCTAATACAGCCCAGACTGGAGAACTTTTTTAGTTGTTTTTCTTGGCCCAAAGTGGCCCCCACAAGCTTGCTCATGACAAAAGGATAGAACACTCCTAGTTTTTTCTGTGGGAACACACCTCCTAAAGATCTGGTCAGGACAGTATTTGAATAGATATGGATCATCCCAGTAAAAATATTTTACTTGGGAGAGAAAACGAGATCTATCCTGTTTGGACCAATGAGAAGGGATCTGGTTCATGACTATGTAGTTCACAATGTCAGCGAACCAGGGAACAGATTGGATTTCTAGGAGTTGTTCATCAAGGAAATGCTCATTGATCGGGACGGTTGATGTTGGTGCATTTGGGAGTCGAGAGAGGTGATCTACTACGGGGTTCTCTGTTCCCTTCTGTCAAGAATTTGAATGTCAAACTCTTGAAGAAGGAGAATCCATCTAATGAGCCGTGCTTTAGCATCCTTTTTGGTCAAAAGATACTTTAGTGCGGCATGATCAGTGAAAACTTTGGTTAAGGAACCGATGAGGTAGGACCTGAATTTTTCTAAGGCAAAGACTACAGCTAAAAACTATTTCTCTGTGACAGAGTAGTTTTGCTGGGCATCATTCAGAGTCCTACTGGCGTAGTAAATCACATGCGGTTTTCCATCAAACCGTTGTCCTAAGACAGCACCAATCACAGAATCAGATGCATCACACATCAGTTCAAAGGGTAAGGTCCATTCCGGTGCATGAATGATAGGAGCAATGGTTAGCTCCTTTTTCAGATATTCAAACGCTTTGAGGCAGTCGGGAGAGAAGACAAATGATGTATCCTTGGCTAAGAGATTGGTCAAGAGTCTAGCAATTTTGCTGAAATCCTTGATGAAACGTTGGTAAAAACCAGCATGACTAAGAAATGATCTAATATCTTTGACAGTTTTGGGAGGAGGGAGATTGGAAATAAGATCAAACTTAGCTTTATCCACCTCAATTCCCCTATTGGAAACTACATGTCCTAAGACAATGCCTTGTTTGACCATGAAATGACATTTCTCCCAATTGAGAGTCAGATTTTTTGAAGGATCGCTGCAATGGCACTCAAACACTAGAAAGGGGGTTGAATAGTGTTTATGAAATCTAATACGGAAACTTTAAATTTCAATAAAATAATATCACAAAGAGTAAGAAAGATCAAACCAATGTGTAGACAATCACAGAAAATTGCATACGCAAACACAAGGATTTATACTGGTTCGGTCCTCCAGACCTACATCCAGTCCCCAAGCCTCGCTTGAGATTTCTCCACTATTTCCACTTGCAAAACCGCAAGCACTTGCAACCCGCAAGCAAACAATACAACCTTGACAATCTTCAATTGCCAGTGCCACAACAATCTCTTCTTTCAAGAGATTATCAAACTGAAACAAAATGGTACAACTCTTTCTCTTCCTATAAGCCTTGATGTGTAGATGTGAGTGACTTACAATAGGCTATAGGGATGGTTTTTGTTCTAGAGTAATGGAACTTTTATCAAGAACAAAACTGAAAATTTCACTCAGTTTTTCTCTTCAGAAATGATCTTAAGAAGTCAAGAAAAACTCAAGTTTATAGAAAGGAATTCTGATATAAAATTTCAGAACTTAACACCTATTTATAGGTGTAATTTTAGTTCAAAAATATTCAAAAATAACTGCCAAAAACGTTCACAAAACGTTCATATTTATTTGAAAAATATGGCTGTTGGAAGCACTGTCTGGTCGACCAGATTGAGGCCTGGTCGACCAGAAAGGCTTTCTGAAAATTTCCTGGTCGAATCTGGAGCCTCTGGTCGACCAGGTACATATCTGGTCGACCAGACAGAGATTTTTCTGAATCTCTGTTTCTGGCTCATCAATCTAGTCGACCAGACCTATCTTTGGTCGGCCAGAAACCATATTTTTGATATTTTCAATAGTTTAATAACTTATTCATATGTTGATTAAAATTAGGATTATACTTAGAATATTTTTTATGATTTTCTAAGTAAATAGTGTGTGTTGTGTGTGTGATCAAGGCTTGTACAAAAATTCTAAAAAAAAAGATAAAATTTACATCTTTTGAACTTCATCTTTTGATCTTTGAAATCTTGTCTTTGATATAGCCTTAATATCTTGATTGTTGCTTTGAGATGTATATCTTGAATCTGCAGTAAAATATGGTAGATAAACAATGATTTGTTATCATCAAAATACAAGAGATATTATAACATCAACCATGTTCACAACAATCTCTCCCTTTTTGATGATGACAAATAATATTGAAAAACATTAATTAAACATACTTACTCCCCCTGCAACAATGCATACATGTTAATTTAACACACACAAAAATATAGCACTTATTAGTAATCCTAATATTGTATAACAATGCATACATGTCAATATTCAATATTGTAATAGTTGTCAATATTTTAATATTCTAATATATCTCCCCCTTTGTCATTAGCAAAAAGAAGAATAGAAAGGGAGATAATAATAAATAATGAAACAATTAATATATTTCTTCAATACAACCTAATATTTCTTCAACATGACCTAAAACTTCAAATAAATCTTCAAGATTATGCACATAATCCATTACATCTCCCATCCAAATAGGAAGACATAAGCTTGCAATGAAAATTAAGTTTTCTATGGGAGTCATATTGAATGTATTATGTTGTTTAAGAAGAAATATTTCTCTATTTTATAAACATGAAAGTAGTTATTAGAGATTAACCATCAACTAGTTATTTAAGAATTGGTTAGAAGAACTAAAATATGAGTTCAAATATTTATGAAACATTTCTCTTATGTTAACCAAGATAAATAACAAGAATATTTGCTAAAAATAAAATTCATTAAGCAAAAGCAAACATACTTGTTCATTAATAACTAGCAAAAGCAAACATATCAAACATATTATTAATAAGAGTTTTAGAGTTCATACCGACCGTTCCAATTCCTACCACTTGACCCTTGTTGTTGTCACCGAAGGTAACGGTTCCTCCATCTTTAAGTGTGCTTGGACCAGCCACTATCTAAAATCCATGTTTCCCTTTTATTAGGTACCTGCAAAATAAAAGAAATATGTTTTGGTACCCTTTAACTTTTGGGTCCATGAGATTAGCATTTAGGAAACCAAACCCAATAAGAATTTGGTTTACCTACATTGTATGAAAGATAGTTTTTAGAATCACAAATATCCTTTTTGTAATTTGATAAGTATATCTTTCTATCACTTAAACATGCATTTTTAGGAACCCAAATGTAGTTGGATTTTAAAATATTCTTACATGCAACTTTCTTCATATGCATTTTTCTATTATTATGTGAAAATACCTTAGAACTAGCATGCATAGATGTATCACTATGTGCATGATAATTACTTTTCACAAATTTAGAATATAAATAAGCATGATTTTTCTTTTGCATAGAAGAGTATATTTTCTCATTACTGGAGTTAGAAACATATCCTAATCCTTGTTTACTCTTAGCAGGTAATTGATAAGAAAGTAGATTATCTAGATTCTCTTTTCCTTTGTTAAATTTACCTACATTCATTGATATAGTTTCATATTTGGTTTTAAGACTTTTAACATTATCATCCAAATTTGAAATACGAACTTTAAAGAAATCACATTCTTTTTTAAGAAGTTGATTGTTACTAGATAACTTGTAATTTTCAGAAAATAACTCTTTATTCTTCTCTTTAAGATCTTCTATTTGTGAAGCATAAGGAGAGACTAAAGTGTTATTCAAATTTTCATTTTCATTTTTTAATATTTTAAAAGAAGAATTTAGTTGCTTGTATTTCAAAAATAATTCGTTAAATGCGTCAAGTAACTCATCATGATTACTTACTTGATCATCATCAGATTCATTTGCCATAAAGCACATATTCGCTTGATGATCTTCTTTTTCCTCTTCTTCATCTGAAGATGACTGGTCACTATCATCCCATGTTATCGACAAAGCCTTCTTCTTTTTGTTCTTCACTTGTTCATTCTTGTTCTTTGTGAACCCGTTGAAATTGTTAGAAGACTTCGACTTTAACTTTTGTTGTAGGGGACAATCTTTCTTGTAGTGTCCTGGCTTATTACAACCAAAACAAGTGACTTTGTTAGTATCTTTGAATTTACTAGAAGAGAACTTACCTTTCTTCAAGAATTTTCTGAATTTGCGTGTGATTATTTCAAACTCTTCTTCGTCATCGGAATCCTCATCATCAGTAGATGCTTGGAAAGCAAGAACCTTCTTGTTCTTATCTTCATTATCCTTTTTCCGATCTTCAAGTTGCACCTCGTATGCCATCAAATTCCCTATCAAATTTTCTACTGTCAATGTGGAGAGGTCGTTGGCTTCCTCTATCGCGGTAGTCTTCTTCTCCCAATCCGAAGTAAGAGCCCGGAGGATTTTCCTAACCATCTCCACTTGTGTATAGTCCTTTCCTAACGCAATTAGGGAGTTGATGATGTCGGTGAACCTTGTGAACATTTCACCAATTGTCTCGTTGTCTTTCATCTTGAACATTTCAAACCTGTGCACTAAAACAGAAATTTTTGAGTCTTTAACCTTAGAAGTTCCTTCGTGGGTTACCTCAAGTGTGTGCCAGATTTGATGTGCAGTGTTGGAAGTAGACACGCGGTTGAATTCATTCTTATCCATTGCGCAAAACAATGCATTCATTGCCTTGGCGTCAAGATTCGCATTTGTCCTTTCCACCAATGTCCATTCAGAGTATGGAGTAGTAGGCTTGTTGTAATTAGACTCCACTATGTTCCAGAGATCGAATCCTATCGATTGAAGGTAGATCTTCATCCTACACTTCCAGTAGTTGTAGTTGGAACCATCGAAAAGTGGTGGTCTTTGAGTAGAATGTCCTTCCTTGAACTGTGATGTAGATGGTGTAGCCATTGTTATCCTTGATCAACCCGCTCTGATACCAATTGAAGGATCGCTGCAATGGCACTCAAACACTAGAAAGGGGGTTGAATAGTGTTTATGAAATCTAATGCGAAAACTTTAAATTTCAATAAAATAATATCACAAAGAGTAAGAAAGATCAAACCAATGTGTAGACAATCACAGAAAATTGCATACGCAAACACAAGGATTTATACTGGTTCGGTCCTCCAGACCTACATCCAGTCCCCAAGCCTCGCTTGAGATTTCTCCACTATTTCCACTTGCAAAACCGCAAGCACTTGCAACCCGCAAGCAAACAGTACAACATTGACAATCTTCAATTGCCAATGCCACAACAATCTCTTCTTTCAAGAGATTATCAAACTGAAACAAAATGGTACAACTTTCTCTTCCTATAAGCCTTGATGTGTAGATGTGAGTGACTTACAATAGGCTATAGGGATGGTTTTTGTTCTAGAGTAATGGAACTTTTATCAAGAACAAAACTGAAAATTTCACTCAGTTTTTCTCTTCAGAAATGATCTTAAGAAGTCAAGAAAAACTCAAGTTTATAGAAAGGAATTCTGATATAAAATTTCAGAACTTAACACCTATTTATAGGTATAATTTTAGTTCAAAAATATTCAAAAATAACTGCAAAAAACGTTCACAAAACGTTCATATTTATTTGAAAAATATGGCTGTTGGAAGCACTGTCTGGTCGACCAGATTGAGGCCTGGTCGACCAGAAAGGCTTTCTAAAAAATTTCCTAGTCGAATCTGGAGCCTCTGGTCGACCAGGTACATATCTGGTTGACCAGACAGAGATTTTTCTGAATCTCTGTTTCTGGCTCATCAATCTAGTCGACCAGACCTATCTTTGGTCGGCCAGAAACCATATTTTTGATATTTTCAATAGTTTAATAACTTATTCATATGTTGATTAAAATTAGGATTATACTTAGAATATTTTTTATGATTTTCTAAGTAAATAGTGTGTGTTGTGTGTGTGATCAAGGCTTGTACAAAAATTCTAAAAAAAGATAAAAAATTACATCACTCTTGTAAAGTATATTTTCTTCTTGAAGCGCGAAGTGACTTGATTAACTTCATCTTTTTGATCTTTGAAATCTTGTCTTTGATATAGCCTTAATATCTTGATTGTTGCTTTGAGATGTATATCTTGAATCTGCAGTAAAATATGTTACATAAACAATGATTTGTTATCATCAAAATACAAGAGATATTGTAACATCAACCATGTTCCCAACATTTTTCTTCCTACACCATTCTAGGACCAGTTTAAGATGATGCAAACATTGGGAAAATGTGTCACCAAAAATGGAAAAGTCATCCATGAAAATTTCGAGAAATCGCTCTACCATGTCGAAAAAAATACTGATCATGCAACGTTGGAATGTGGCCGGTGCATTGCACAGTCCAAAAGGCATGCGTCAGTATGCGAATGTTCCATACGGGCAAGTGAAGGGGTTTTCTCCTGATCTTCGGGAGCGATAGGGATTTGATTGTATCCTGAATATCCATCCAGGAAACAGTAGAACTCGTGTCCTGCTAAACGCTCTAACATTTGGTCAATGAAAGGAAGAGGGAAGTGATCTTTCCGAGTGGCTAAGTTGAGCTTTCGGTAGTCAATACAGACTCGCCATCCAGTTTGGATTCGAGTGGGAATCAGCTCATTAGCCTCATTTTGGATCACGGTGATCCCAGATTTCTTTGGAACAACTTGGACTGGACTCACCCATGAACTATCAGAAATGGGATAAATAATCCCATGATCGAGACATTTCAGAATGTCTTTCCTAACGGCTTCTTTCATCACTGGGTTTAACCTACGTTGAGCATCTCTAGTAGGTTTGGCATCATCTATCAAATGGATTCGGTGTTGAACAATGGTTGGACTAATCCCTTTGATATCAGCCATGGTCCATCCAATGGCTTCCCTATTCTCTCTTAAAACAGCTAAGAGAGTTTCCTTTTGACCGATAGTCAACTCAGAAGAAATGATAACTGGTAAAGACTCGCTCTCCCCTAAGTAGGCATACTCTAAATTTTCGGGTAGAGGTTTGAGCTCTAACTTAGGGGGTTCCTCCATAGATGGGCGAAGCTGGACTCGGGGTTCTATCTCTAAGGGTTCTCGTTGCCAGCCAATAGCAAAAACATGATTGTCCAGCGATTCTATCTCTAGTTCGTCATCAGAAAGTTCTTCAATCATTAAATCAGATGCATTCGTATCAGACTCACACTCTCCCTCTCGTTGTTCACTTGATATTCCTTGAATGAAATTCACTTCCATGGGTTTATCAGATGGATCACTAGGCTGTCTCCCTAAGTTGAAGATATTGAGATCAACAGTCATATTCCCAAAAGATAGTTTCATCTGACCGGTTCTACAGTTTATCAAAGCATTTGAGGTGGCTAAGAACGGTCTTCCTAGAATGACGGGGATTTGACTTTTGAGATTAGAAACGGGCTGCGTTTCCAAGACAATAAAATCAACTGGGAAAATGAACTCTCCAACTTTGATCAGAACATCCTCTACCTCTCCTTTGGGAATTTTTACAGATCTATCAGCTAACTGTAGAGTGCATCTTGTCGGTTTAAGTTCTCCTACACCTAGCTGTTGATAGACTGAATAAGGAAGGAGGTTGACACTGACTCCTAAGTCTAGAAGTGTCTTATCAATGTGCACATTACCTATGACACATGGAATTATGGGACAACTAGGGTCCTTATATTTTAACGGCATGGGTTTCGAAAAAATTTCACTGAGGTTGGCAGCTAAGAAGACTTTCTTGGGGACATTGGTGGTTCTTTTCTTAGTGCATAAGTCCTTCAAGAACTTTGCATAAGAAGGGATTTTTTCGATTGCATCTAGGAGAGGGATGTTCATCTTGACCTGTGTAAATGTTTCTAGGATTTTCTCAACCTGCGGGGAGTTTTTCCTAGGTTTGAGTCTATCTGGAAAGGGGGCAACGGGCCTATACCTATCTAGATCAGGCTCAATCTCAAGTTCAGCATTTTGGTCATCGGAAGGAATTGTTTCATCGGAAGGAGTGGTTTTAATGGGAGAAGGGGTTTGATCCGGTGGCATTCTAACCTGATTGTCTATTTGTTTTCCTGATCTCAGAGTGTGAATTGCATTCAGTTGAGCTGGGTTGTTGGAACTGGATCCAGTGTCTTTAGGGTTTGCAACAGGTTGACTTGGAAATTTTCCTTTTTCTCTCTCACTCACGGCAGCGGCTAGTTGCCCAAGTTGGGTTTCTAACCGGGCTATGGCTTGTGTGTTCGAGTTGAGCACTTGGCCAGTGGTTTGCATGAATGAATTTAGAGTGGTGGATGATTGGGTCAACATGTTGGTAGTTTGTGTAGAAGCTTTGATCATAGCTTCTAAACCCTTTTCTAAGACACTCAAACGTTTGTCATGATCGGAATTTGTAGGCTGTTGAGGATGAGGATGTTGGTTTGAAAAAGGTGGGTTAGAAAAATTGTTCGGTGTATTGAACGGGACAACGTTTCCCCTAGGGAATTGTTGGTTCAATGCGGGAATGAAGTTTTGGTTTCTATGAGAATTTCCTTGGTTCCAAGCAAAATTAGGATGATTTCTCCAACCTGGATTGTAGGTTGGAGAAAATAGATCATTTCTGGGACGCTGGAATGCAGCGTTCATCTGTTCTAATGCATGGTTGTTTTCTAGAAGAGGACATTCCTCTAAAACGTGGGTAGGAGACTGACAGTTATGACATCCCAGGGCAGAAATATGATTGATTTGAGCCGGAGCTCGAAACGTGGGTAGGAGACTGACAGTTATGACATCCCAGGGCAGAAATATGATTGATTTGAGCCGGAGCTCGTTCCTTAACTTCTAAGGCTTCTAACCTCCGCAGAATCGTCGCCATCTTTGCTTCAGAAGCAATATTTGACTCCAAGGAAAAACCACTAGACTTAGATTGGGGAACAGATGAAACCCTATCATCACAGTTTTCCCACTGTATTGTTTTCTCGGATAAACTCTCTAGAAATTCCCAAGCTTCATCTGCATTTTTTCTCATAAAATCTCCCTGACACATCGATTCTAAAGATGTTTTTGAAGAATAGTCCAATCCTTCATATATGACTTGGCACAATCGCCATTTTTCTAGACCATGATGAGGACATTGGATTAAAAGATCTTTAAATCGGTCAAAGTATTTTTAGAATGGCTCTCCCGGGACAATTTTGAAATTCTGAATGTTGTTCCTAAGCTTTACTGTTTTGTGAATATGGAAAATTTTCTTAAGAAAAACGGTGACAAATTCCTCCCAAGTTGAGATGGAATTTATCGGTAAGCTGTACAGCCATTTTTTAGCTTTGTCCTTAGGAGCAAATAGAATAAATCTAAGCTTAATCGCATCTTCGGTTAATTCCCTCATTTTAATCATAATACATACTTCCTCAAATTCCGAGATAAATATATATGCATCTTCTGTTTTATTACCTAGGAATTTGGGAAGCATGTTTATGAAATACGGTCTAAGCTCAAAATTTGCTCCATTTACTTCGGGGAGTCTTATGCAAGATGGAATTGCATTTCTGGTGGGGTAACACATATCCTGAAGAACTGGTTGATTTGTCATTTCTTGGATTGGTTCAACACGGATTAAGCGATGAAAATTATCCCGAACCCAAATTTGCATACACCAAAACAATTTTTTTTTTTTAAGGAAAGAAAGAAAATTAGTTTTTTTTTAGAAAAGAAAGAAAGAAAAGTAGTTTTTTTTAGGAAAGAAAGAAAGAAAATTAGTTTTTTTTAGAAGATAAAGGAAAAGAAAAAAAAATTCTAACTAAAACAAATCAAGGCAATCACTTTTCAATCAACTCTAACTCTAGGGTTTAGCCTAACTCAACTAGACCAGCTCCTAACCAAAAACTCCTACAATGAAAAGATCAAAGTTTTACCCAAGTAGTTAGCCAGGTAAGGATAGTACTAGAGGGTGATCAAAGATCAATTAAGTACCTCTTTCCTTGCGGAGCGCTTTACGCAACCCCTAAACCTTGCCTTAGACACCAACTAATCTGAGAAAACTTAAACCGGTTCACTTAAGGATTTCTTGTTCCTTATTGAGCTCGAATCCTTAGGGGCCAACGTCTAATGAGTTTTAGAAGGCTTGGGTTTGTGAAGTGAGGAATTAGTGATTTGTGGGCTAAGGAAAGGGTGATGAAATCCCTTACCTTATCTTGATTGGGGTTTTGCCCTTAAGAATGATTTAAGTGTGTGCCAAATCAAGTGCTACAATCACTTTGGTGAATTCCTACACTATATGAAATGCAACCCTAGAAATTAAAAGCGACTAAAAAGGATGATAAAAAGAAAATCTTTTTTTTAATTATGGTCAACAACAATCAAATGTGAGAAGATGGCTCATGTTTGAATTTATTATCTTGTTAGTTAATGTCCAAGTGAAAGATGAATCTTATTATGGTCAACAAAAATAAAATCTTTTTTTTAATCCTAATTGTCTCTAATTGTGAAGCTAACTAAAGAGGGTGGAATTGAAAACTATAAAGAAGACTTACCCGAAAGCAATGCTACAAATTCTTGATCTACAATCCAAGATTTTCAAGCTCCAAGCGGTTCCTTCACAAGAAAAATACACAAGTTAAAGAATCAAGTTAATAAAATCATATTTTAGCACCTTCCCCGGCAACGGCGCCAAAAACTTGATGCGGCATAATTATGTACCAAAATTGCAAGTGCACAATTTATCAAGTTATAGTATAAAAAGATATCGATCCCACGAAGAAGGTGATTTTAAGAGATTATTAAACTTGGTTCTTATATTTTGTGCGTGACAATTAGGAATAAAGAATAAGTGTGAATATGATGAGTGATTGTTGTGAATATTTGCAAAAGATAATAAATTGAATTTTAGAGGAGAGAAGGAAGAATTAAAGAATAAATGAAATCATAAGGCAAGAAATATGAATTAATAAAATCAAGAAATAAAACCAAAAATGAAAAGAAAATTTAAGAAAATTAAGATGAAGGATTCAAAAGAGGTAAGAAATCTAGAATATAATCCACTAACCAATTTCAATTACAAAATATAAACTATTCTCTTTTTATCATATTTCAACTTAGATTTATTAAGCATAGATTATCAAACCATTTAAGGAAAGTGTAACCTATCAAATTATCATCTAAGTTAAAATTACTATTCATGATAAGAACAACAACATGATAATAATCCTAGAATTCATAAGCATAACCTATCAAACCATTTAAGATAAGCATAGATTATCAAATTCTTCTTCTACCGATTAGTTCTCTAGTTGATTATCCTAAACATGAACATTTTAAGTGCAAGAGAATAATTCATACAATATAAAGGAAATTAGACTAGTTTCATATAATTCTAAACTTCCTACAAGAATTAAATTCACATCTTTAAGAAATAAAAACAAGAAAAAGAACTAATTACAAAAATAAAAAGAAAAGAAAAATCTAAACTATGAACAAGAAATAAATCTAACTACAAAGAAAATAAAAATCTACACTACAAAATATATTACAAAAATTAAATGCGAGAAAATAAATCTATTCTACAAATTAAAGTGCAAAAAGAAATAAAAAAGACAAGAAAATAAATCTACACTACAAGCATGAATTTAAATCTAACTAATAAGCAATAATAAAGAAATTACTAAAAAGAAATAAAAGAGAAAAGAAATGCAAACCTTCAAATTGCTCTTCATCTCCATCCTCATCATTCAACAAAGAGGAGAAAGAACAAATTTAAAGAGGAAAAAATTATTTTTATTAATTGCAACTAAAGTTACAATTTTTGGAAGGCCTTCTCAATTAAGAGTAGCCCTCCTCTCCAAAAGGAGTTTACAAAATTTTCACACCTCTAACCCCTCACTCTCTACCCCTATTTATAGTAATCTTCAATGAATATGAGTCATTGGATTTGTCTTGAGCTCCAAGCAATAATCTCCACCTTTGAATTTGCTTTTTGTTCTTCTCTAGCCCAACATTCATTTAATTTTCCAAGGCCCAATCTTTATTTGATTTTCCAAAGAGAAAATGAACATTGCAAGTCCAATGAAGCAGATCCGGCCCACATTTGATTCATAAATGAAAATTCAAGTTCAAAGGCTAAGTCTTGCATTAGGTCCAGCCCATTGGAGATTTTCAAAGTTAAAATCCAATCTCTAAGTCCAGTCCGGTCACATAAATTCCAAATGGTTTTCGGCCCACACAAATCCAGCAGTCCAATGAAATTTTCTGGAGCAAGTCATAGTAGTTGGCCCATTGGGGATTAAATCCTTCAGCCCATTCGGTCCATTATATCAAAGTCCGGTTATTTTGGACTTTATTTGATTTTCTTTTGTGATTCAGAGCTGCAGCTTATCAAGATTTGAAGTCCGGCCCAAAGAAAAATCAAAGTCTCATTTCAGCAGCAGGTCCGTAGGTGAATTATTTGTTGATGGGCCATCATTTTCTTGATTTTTTTTGTCCAAAGTCCGGTCTTCAATGCTTTAGAATTTCAAAATCAAGTTCGGTCTTCAATGCTTCAAAATCAAGTCCGGCCATATTTGAACATGCAGCAATCAAATTCGGTCATGAGAATCACTTCAAAGCTTTGCATAAAAACCCAATTTATTCCAACTATTTGCAACCAAGTCCACGTTTGATTTCTTTGGTGTATTTTTTATGGGCTTTGCTCTTTGGGCTTCAATCATTTTCCTCTTTTAAGCTTTTGCTTCATGGGCTTCTAAAATGCTACAAAATAGAGAAAAGAGATTTTTAAGGGGTTTTTACATTTAATAATATTTATTTATATTTTTATTCATTTATGTGCAAACTAAGCTAACAATAATTATTAATGGTATATTTATTCATGTAAAATAGATAATGAGGATATAAAATTGTACAAAAAATATGATTATCAGATAAAAAATTAACACGAAGGGGTTTGACAATTCATCAAGGATTAGGACATTAAAATCCATAGTACCATATCCGGACTCTAATGATGAGGATGTTGAGTGCACAGATACATAGAAAGTTTGAGTGGATTTAACCAAAAAGAATTTCGGTGGTCCCACCGTCAATTAGTTTGATCGGTGGGGTTTTTTTTTGTGGTGGAAGACTGTGAGTTGTTAACAAAAGAGTGTTCGGAAATCACAGTTGGAGTTTAGTATTTATCACTTTATTTGTAATGATCGGGTTATCCCTAAGAATATTACATTTAACATTCTTCCGGGAACTTCCCGTTACATGAATTATCCACCCCCAGCTTTCTTTACAAAACTGGGTCTAATGAGGAGTACGTTATCCTTAGTAGCATGTACGGGTTATCCTTAAGAATATAAGATTCTCTAGGAACTTCCCGTAAAAGAAAGAAAATAGTTTAGACTCATATACCTATCGGAGTATTGAGAAGCAGTTTATACTCGTATACTCCTCGGAGTGTTCATTCGACTTAATCGAACGTTATGACACCGGCTTCAACCAATGTTTGGATGCTATTCTTGATAGCGAAGCAAGCCTTTGTAGGATGAAGGATCCTCCTGTGGTATGCACAGTACTTCGGATCTGCAGTATTATCAGCTTCCTCCTGATTTGCGATAGGTGGAAGCTTGATCTTGTTATTTTCAAGGAGGGATTCGAAGATGGTTGGAACATCTTCGTCCTTGAAGGAATACTCTTTTTGGAGTCTCGAACCCGAAGTCTTCTGCTGTCTTCGGGGTTGCTGTTGCAACGTCTGGTTAGCGTCAACAGCTACTGCAGGTGCTTTCTCTTTACCACGAGAGGCGAAATTTGATTTCGGAGGGTTAGCCGTCGGTTGGCTTCTTTCGGATTTCTTCCTTCTGAGGAAGCATTCGGCCTACTCTCCGTGCACCTTCAACTCTTTCCAGTTGTTGGACGGTGCTACTCCCATAACTTCCAACACGTCCAAGGAGAGGTTGTTGTGACAGGTTTGGAGGATAAAATCCTCCGTGATTGGATCTCGGCAGTTCATTTCCTTATTCCGGAAGCGTTTGACGAAGTCGTTGACTGTCTCGTCGTCTTCTTGTTTCTCATCAAGGAGTGTTCTGATTGATACCTCGGCATCATCATCAAAGAAGTGAGTGAAGAACAGATTCTCCAGGTCGTCCCAGCTGTTGATGCTTGCAGACTTGAGACAGTGGTACCAATCGAAGGCGGGCCCGTGAAGGGTGCCAACGAATGACCGAACCATCAAAGCTTCATTGCCGGAAATCATGCCCTGGTGGGATTTAAAGTAGATCAAATGCTGAGTGGGCGAACCCTTCCCGTCGAATGATGTGAAGTTGATCAGGTTAAACTTTGCCGGATACGGGATCGAATCCTACTCTCTCGGGTAAGGACACAGAATTCGGATTTTCTTTACCTCTCGATTAGACATCAGAGCGTTGATTTTGCTCTCGAGATCTTTCATTTTCTCATCCTCGCTCGTATCGGGCTTAGGACGATTCTTAAGAGGAATAACGGGGCCACCCCTAGTGTTGTCGTTTTCCGTGTGGCCACCCCCAGTGTTCTAGTCAACGGGAGGGTTCTCAGCATTAAGACGTTCATCCACATCTGAATCGCTACCTGATTGATGAGTAAGGTTGTGACGGCTGGATTCACCAAATTGATTGGATAGAGCCCGAATTTGTTGGTCAAGCTCTTCCCTCATCCGTAGCATAGACATTTCCATTTCAATCTTGAATGCCTCTTTCTGTTTGGTTAGAGCATCCTCAAGAATTTTGGCGATTTGCTCGGTGTTGATCATGAACACCTCGTGGGATTGTCCTGGGCTAGACACCGTTTTGTCAGAAGCGACTACAAAGTTGGCATCTGATGCTTCGTCATCTGAGGATAATCCCCTCTGCATTCTCTGATAATCTCTTTGTCTAATAGTTCCTGATCGCAATCGGGTTAGACGATGAGATATAAGTGGGTCAGAGCTAGAAGGTCGAATTGACTTTCCCTTATCATCCATATTTATTGTGATTTTCGGGAGTTCGTCACCTTGAACGGCCGATTGTTTCTTGCAGAAACGTCTTAGCTTGGACTTAGTCGCTCCGTTAAAGATCCTCTCAAATACTGAGACCCTCTGCGGAGCTGTCTTGGGGCAGATACACGCTGATAATACTGCCCTGATTATCTTGGCGCATTGACAGTGAGGGTCCGCTTCCCGGGTACTTCTCTTTTGAGATTTGTTCGTACCCCCAGCCCGATAGTACAACTCATCGATGTTGCTGTCAGAGCAACCTATCGGCTGTTAATATGAATCCTCAGGTATAACGCGTTCGTCTGTCTGACGCATTTTTTTCTGAGTAAATAACTCCTTGTTGGCGTCTGCAGGAGTCACACGTTTGGAATCACACTTTTCTAAGAGTGAAACTTTAACGGGTTCTTAGCCTTCTGTACGCACCCCAAGTGGGCGGTTATGGGAATCAACTTGTTAGGAGATCGCGTACGAGCCCCAGTCTGGACGTTTGCTCGAGGTTCCTTCAACGGTCCTAAGCGTTCCTTAACCGAGACTTTGCCTTGACCCGTGTGTGAAGGACCAAGATGCTCCGTGATTTTCATCTTAAATCGGGACAAATCCATGCTATCGCGGTGCTCCACCGGAGGTGCGGAACTCGAAGGGATCGACGAAACAAGTGCAGGACGTCTTTTGTCTTGACCCTGGCACGGGTCAAACTTGAGTGAACCGCGGGTTGGAGGGTCGGATCCGGGTAACCCGCGACTTAGAGGGTCGGATTTGGGTAACCCGCGACTTGGAGGGTCGGATCCGAGTGACCCACGACTTAGAGGGTCGGATCCGGGTGACCCACGACTTGGAGGGTCGGATTTGGGTGACCCGCAGCTTGGAGGGTCGGATTTGGGTGACCTGTGAATTGGCAGATCGGATTCGAGTGACCTGCGAATTGACGGGTCGGATTTGAGTGACCCGCGAATTGGCGGGTCGGATTCGAGTGACCTACGAATTGGCGGGTCGGATTCGAGTGACCCGTGTTTTTCGAATTTTGTGGCTTCTTTTCCACTTCTTCCCTCTGCAACCTTTTGGCCTCTTGCGTAAGAATTAGCGCGTTCGCAAGCAGTACGCGGCGCTTTTTAATCCGCTCTTCAAGAGTTGAACGAGTCCTTTTGACTTGTACCCATTCACTTGTTGGTGATTTGGAGGAGAGGGCATTTCTCTGTTGTTGGGGCGCTTGGCGTTGTCTAATTTTCAGATCCATCTCATGACGGATCCCGTCAATTGACTCCAAAGCGCTAACGAGTTGGCGTGCAAGGCGTTAGTGCTGCCTTTGGCGAGCTCTCTTCGATAAAGTGGGCGCGCCTTTTGTACTCAACTCCTTGATTGAGGAGGAGTTCAGATCTACAGATTCGGACTCGTTGGAGGCCGGAAGGGCGTTGCAAGATTCAGCTACCGCAACAACGGGGTCGTTGATCTTCCTGCACTTGTGAGAAGTGGAGGATCTGAAGGAGGAGGACGAGAGGTATTCTTCGTACTTCTGTTGGTAGAACTCGTATTCGACCACCTCTTCAACCGGGATCTTAATCATCGGTTGCGACATGATGGCCTCGGCAGCGAGACCGTTGCCTCCCACAGTGATCGCCAGTTTGTTTTCGTCAAAAATTGTTTTCTTCATTGTATAACTCATTACAACTTCGATCATTATAATAAGTTCAAAAAGATCGGTCTTTTTATAAGACCTTTACACAATGAAAATAAAAGATACAATTCTCTTAAAAATAAACGCAAGATCAGTTTATTATCTCCTGCTTGCGTTGGTGTCTTCGCCTGTGCCGAGGTTTATCCGTGGACCACCTTTGATCAGATCCGGTTGCTGAAAATTTGATAGAGCTCCTACCTCACCAAGGAGGTATTTGCTTAAAGCGCTGAAATCGACTAAGCGAAATCAGTAGCTCTTCTCGAGATTAAGACCAAGCCTAATCTCGAGGAACGGACGGGAACGGGCTTCAGATCCTTCGAATTGCTCCTTCTTTATGCCGGGATTCGCCAGGATCTGATTTGCCTTAGCTGAAATTTGTGCTCCTTGACTCCTCAATCCAGCAGCACCTCCTCGTCTTGATAATTAATCCATCCCGGTGAAATGAGCCCCTAGGCTTATATTTATAAGCTTTGGTTGGGGGGTTTTTGGATCAGAATAAATGATTTCTCTTTATCTTTAGTTAATAACTGATTAACCACGTTTGGGGATGATATCAGATCAGTTGGGATGCTCAGGAACCAAAAAATCCTAAGAAAAACTGTCAAAAACCGAATGGGAGTCGAAACAGTGCGGGGGAGGGGGCGAGTCGGCGGAATTCGACCCGCGCTTGCACGGGTCGGTTGAATCCGACCTGCAGATGCGCGGGTCAGTTTCAACCCGCGGGGCGCAGGTCAGTTTCAACGGACCC
>NC_033802.1:41580410-41585341 GCF_001876935.1 Asparagus officinalis | reverse complement strand
GATGCGCGGGTCGGTTGAATCCGACCCGCGGATGTGCGGGTCGGTTGAACCCGACCCGCGCGGGCGCGGGTCGGTTCGATCCGACCCGCGCCCCCCGCGGGTCAGTTCCGACTGATCCGCGCATGCGCGAGGAGTCTGGCTTTTTGCTGAACTTTTATTTTCTAACTTTTTGGGACTTGTATTTTCCACCATTTTGCGTAAATTAATCGTCTTGTTGACTTGTACGCTTCGTTACGGAACTGACCATCGAACGCGTGTTGATTGATGTACACGTGTTGATTAACGCACGCGTGTTGATTGACGCATGTGTGTTGATTGACGCACGCGTGTTGATTGACGCATGCGAGCTGATTAATGCGCACGAATTGGTTGACGCGCGCGTGTTGACCGACGCGTGCAAGCCGATTAACGTGCGCGTGTTGACCGACGTGCACGAACTGATTGTCGCGCGCGTGTTGATCGACGCGCATGAACTGATTGACGTGCGCGTGTTGATTGACGCAAGCGAGCTGATTGGCTCACACGAGCTGACTGTTGAGCGTACAGGTCACTTGATTTGCCGTTTCGCTTCAGGCGCTTGTTGGTGTCAGATAATCCTCTTAGACTCGGATAACGACGTTCGTCGTCTTCTCTCCGTCTCGAGCTGTGTGCGGAAACCTATAGGCATTTTTAGACGCTTACCGCTAGTACTCGACCATGTTATTGTATGTTGTTGGCCTTATGATTATCATGATTTAGTAGTGGATTGCATTTTAACTTGTTAGATTTCCAGATGCATGTATCTATTGTCATTTTTGTTATTGCATTTGTTATTGCAATGGTCATTCGACCATTCTATTTTCTTTTGTGGGGTCTTACCATGTTCCATGCATGCTAACGTACACCTATTTTCTCTGGTGTACGTCAGATTTAGGGGACAGACAGCCTTAGTTCGGAATCATGCTTGAGCCAGAGGATTCTCAGCAAGAGTGCTTTGCAGACGGTGTAGGCGTTAAAAATTATCCACAGATTCTCGTACGTGGCTTGAGATAGAGAGAAGATGATGAATATCACTATCCGAGTCATAGAATATTAATTGATATCGATAAACACATGAAGTAAGTCGACGAACCGTATGAAGCAACCGAAGTACAGAATAACGAAGATACGAACTGATCGGGAGCTCTGCTTCGCTTACGAAAGACGAAGCGCCCCTAGTGTACCATCTACTCCACATATGATTTAACTATAGGAGCTTATACATCTTCTTGTTGGCTTTTCTTCATACTTTGGATTGTACAATTCCGAGTTCGGATGACGAAGATACGACAGAAACAGACGGGACGCACAAAATAATGCCCCGGGCCTTAGTGGAGATGCTCCAAGTGTCTCAACATGGGTAGAGACTGTCTCACTTTAAATCTGAAGAAGCTCAAAAGATAAAGTTGTAGATTTCTTCTCCAGCTTTCCAAAGCATCTTGGATCAAACTTATTCTGATATCAGATGAGAGAGTTAGAGGCAAAACAGCAGAGAGACACTTGCACTGTCTCGGTCAAGGCCGAGACAGTTGGACTATCTCGGACTTTATAAAGTAGTTTTGATCATAATTCGCTTCAAATATGTCATGCCCCGCCCCCCTAAAATACCAGGGAATTGGAACGTGAACAAGCCCATGATGTATTAGACTGAGGAGAAATAAGTACTAGGCCCCTTCTGCTCAATCTAATACGCTAAGCGTCAAGCAAATGTATTAGACTGAGGAGAAATAAGTACTAGGCCCCTTCTGCTCAATCTAATACGCTAAGCGTCAAGCAAATATAAAGCGAAGGCACAGGTCCCCGATCACACCCTTCTGCTCAATCTAATACGCTAAGCGTCAAGCAAATATAAAGCGAAGGCACAGGTCCCCGATCACAATAGCGAGAATATAATAAACAACTCAGAACAAAATAATGCATATCACAACTGAAACATCATCCCAGACATAATATTCGGGCCAAACATGACCTTATACAAAATGATTTAATTGCTGGAAAACATAAAATACAACGATCCGGCGGAAAATAAAAGTACTACAAAAGTAAACTAGGGTCCTTAACTAACTAAAAGAGGTAACTAAGCTTCGACTTGTTCCTCTGCTCCGTCTGCAAAGCCTTCCTACGGAGGATCCTCTGGCTCCTGTACTACTCCGAACTGTAGCTGCCCGTCCTCTAAATCTGACGTACATCCCGAGAGGAAAGGAGTACCTCAGCGTGCATGGCACACGGCAAGATCCCAAAAGGAAGAATAGAAACGGTCGTGCAACCAATGCAATAATGGTAATAATAATGGAAACATGCAACTGAAATACTAATAATCTAAATATAATTTACTACTAGAATAGAATAATCAGAATAATCCAAAATCAATCAGGTAACGAGGTCATGCAGCTAGCGGTCAGAATAATCATCAAAGTACAGGGTCATACACTAGATGAAATTAATATTTAAAAATCTACAACTCGAGACGTAGTACGTCGAGCGAAATAATCCAAATAAGGAAACCCTCATGTATATACCATATGTCTCAAATTGTAGATAATTAAATATTAATTCTGATCTATGTATGAAAAGAAATATAATTGGTCTGTATCTCACAACAACTCTTAATCATCCAAGTAACGAGGTCATGTAACTAGCCATTCTATAACTAGTCACTGGTACATATCTCATAATAAATCCTCTACGTGCATCCAATCCCGCTACACATGCGGTCTAGAGGACTACACGCAATCCGTTTCTGTCTGGTCCAAACTTCAAACAGAACTCGGGTGACGAAATAAATTCCCACTGACCAAAGTGATGTACACACTTCACTTTAGCCCTACAAACCAACCCCAGTAGCGACACCGACCACTGGTACGAGCCTGGAAGATACATCAACAGCCTTATCCGATCACATGAACCATGACTTTCCCATCCCAACTCTCTTGTATTTTCTGAGTCAACAACACACAAGTCTCTAGGTCTTATTCATATCACACAGGTCACTATAGTCATAAACTCCTAACGATTCTCAATCACAACAAGGAACAATCAATGCAACTAATCATGTACAATAATATCATAGCATATCAGATAATCAAAATTAAGAATTTGAATTATAAAATTATTCTAAAATAATATTCTAAAATAATAAATTTATTTACTTCAAAATAATTCCTTTTACAATTTAAATTCTTTTAATTTAATTTCAAAATAATCCCTTTTTCCAAAATAAGTTATTTTCTTATTATATTAATTCTAAAAACAATCTTTTAAATGAATAACTTCATAAATTCAAAAAAAATCTTTTTATAAGATAAATTCTCATTAATTCAAAATAGTCTATTTTTCCCAAATAATTTCTTTTTTTAAAAAATATTTATCATTCTAAAATGATATCTTCCACTAGATAGTTTCTAAAAATTATTATAATTATTCTAAAATGATTCTTTTTTCCAAGATAATTCCTTTTAAAATTATTATAATTTTCCTAAAATGATTTCATTATCAAATAAATTCTTTTTCATTAACATAATTATTCAAAAAAATAATTCCGCTGACGAAATAAATTCTTTTGATTTATCATAATTACTCTAAAAATACTATTTATTACATAATTACTATTTATTTAATCACAAATTATCATAAGCAGATAATTCACAATTCCATCAACAAGTCCATGCAGATAAATATATCACAACTAATCTATGTAATCAATTAATAATAGGTATAAATATTGAAATGACAAGTCAAGAGAAGTAGGATCTTGCCAGTGAGGCCAAGGGGCCTGATGATGAGCAACAGTGTCACTGCGGATGCGGTACGGTGGATCTGAACAGCAGGGGCTGTCGTTGTCCGCTGCTCGCTGTTTTAGTGATGCGCGAATCGGGTCGAGGAGGCGACAGCGGTTGGCATCACTACTAGAGTGGCGATTAAGGGGTTCGTCGTGGTTAAGGGGGTAGGCAGCGGCACGGGGCGGCAGCTAGGGCCCCATAGCATGAAGCTCGGGGTTTTAGGGGAAGGTGGTTTGGCCACCAGGCCCGGGTTGATAAGGCGTCTCGGGTCGGTGCTTGTGGTATGGCAGGTGGCAGCGGGTGGAAGTTGGAGGGGTTACCGAGCGCGGCGGGTATGAGGGGCGGAGCTAATGTCTGCCGACGAGGCGAGCTTAGGAACAACAGTGAGAACACTGAGCGTGGATCCTGGGATGTCATCGGCGGGTCGAAGGCGACAGCGGAGGCGTTGCTAGCGTCGGAGTTCTGGCTGGCGCTGACGGTAACGTCGGGGACGGAGCGATCCGCTGTCGGCCGTGCAGCGGGCCGGCGGCGGCGAGCTTCGCCTGTCTTGCGGTGGTGAGCTCGAGCTCGGAAAGCACAGAGGACGAGGAGGCATATGCGATGATGTCGGAGGTAGCGCGCGGTCGTCGGTAAGAAGAAGGAGGATAGTCGGCCCAGAGGTTGGGAAGCTTAGAGCTCCGGGCCCGGTGGCGTCTTGAAGGAGCTGCGCGATGTGAGAGAGAGGTGAGGTGGTCGTGCTGAGTGTTTTGAATTAAGCCTTGAGAGAGAGAATGAGAGGGTGGGCTAGAGTTGGAGGTGGGTTTGAGAGAGAACGAAGGAGAATAGAAAGGGTGTGCGAGAGAGATGAAGTGAGAGTTGCTGTGAGATGGAGAGAGAAATAAATAGAAGAGAGAGAAGGAGAGGGGACAAGGAAGTGAGGGTGCATGTGAAGAGCATGTGGGGAAATCTTGGTAGGTGAGTGTGAGCGGAAAACATAGGGAGAAAATAGGGAAGGTGGGGTAGGGGAGAGAAGGAGAGTGAGAGATGAAGAGAGAGAAAGAGAGAGCTAAGAGAAAATGAGAGAGAGAGAGTCTGATTGGAGAGAGAGAGAGAGAGAGAGAGAGAGAGAGAGAGAGAGAGAGAGAGAGAGAGAGA
>NC_033802.1:41561220-41580400 GCF_001876935.1 Asparagus officinalis | reverse complement strand
TAGAGGCTGTCGTTTCTTGGGGAGGGAACAGCTAGAAAATTGATTGACTGCCGTGCTGACCAGCTAATAGCTAGCTATAAATAGATGTAGGGGATAAGGGTGCATGCTAAAAATTAATATAAGATAATTAATAACAAATAATAATAATAATAACAATAACAATAATAAATAACCAAATATTAATTAAAAGTTTTACCGTACCAATTAAATTTAGAATTAGTAAAACCTTTAAAATAAATATAAAACCAGATTTTTAAGTCATAGAAAATTATAGAAAACTGGGAAATATACAAATACTCTTTTTTAAAAAATAATATTTAATATTTAAATACCAGAAAATTATTTAAACCTGTATTAGAAATTTACAATCAATACATCCTAACCCCCCCCCCCTCTCCCTTAAAACAAATTTCGTCCTTGGAATTAAAACAAGGACGAAATATAAAGACAAATTCATCTCAACTCATATAAAGTTCAAAATATATTGCATATCCATAAATAGGAAAAGTCATACAAGGCGTTTCCAAATAAGATACAAGATAGGGAAGCTAAGATTTAGGAAATAGATGAGGGTATCACTTTCGCATCTCAGACTCAGTTTTCTTAGTCGACTCTCCAGGAGAATCTAGGTGCCACATCACAAGAACAAGCGGAACGGTCTTGTTCCGGAGGATCTTTTCCCTTCGGTCCAAAATCGCCACAGGCTGCTTCTCGTATGTCAAATCGGATCGTACCTCAATCTCCAAGAAATCTACAACATTACTCGGATCTCCAATGTATTTTCGTAAGTGAGAAACATAGAATACGTTATGCACTCCAGCCAGGGCGGGTGGTAATGCAAGTCGGTACGCCACTTCTCCAACTCTC
Organism: Asparagus officinalis; assembly: GCF_001876935.1. Lineage (NCBI taxonomy): Eukaryota > Viridiplantae > Streptophyta > Magnoliopsida > Asparagales > Asparagaceae > Asparagus > Asparagus officinalis. Next base: position 41,579,533 of record NC_033802.1, on the reverse strand, counting down.
TCTAATACGTCGAAAGGTCTCACATATCAGGGACTCAACTTCCCATGCCTTCCAAAGTGAATGATGCCTCGGTTGGGGGAAATCTTTAGGAACACATGATCTCCTTGCTGAAACTCTAAGTGCATGCGCTTCGCATCTGTCCAATGCTTAAATCTGTCATGCACTATACGAAGTCGCTCCCGGATGATCCTGACTGCATCAACTGATCTCTTAATCAACTCTGGTCCAAAAATATCCTATTCACCAATATCATCCCAACTCAACGGAGAACGGCACTTCCTACCATATAGTGCTGCAAAAGGGGCCATTCCAATACTAGCCTGGATACTATTGTTGTATGCAAACTCCAGCAAATGCAAGTGATCTTCCCACGATCCGTGAAAGTCAAACATACAAGCTCTAAGCATATCCTCCAAAATCTGAATGGTCCTTTCTGATTGCCCATCAATCTGAGGGTGATAAATTATGCTGAAACTGAGACTGGTCCCAAGACTCGCCTGTAAACTCTTCCAGAACTCTAAAGTAAATCGGGTATCGCGATCCAAAATAATACACACTGGAACTCCGTGCAATCGTATGATCTCCTACAATACTAGAGATTTACTAACATTCTTAGGAAAGAGAAACTCATCGAACATATAGAGATAGATACTTTACCTCCATGTATCTCTGAGCAAGATGCTCTGTCGACTGTCCCACTCAGAATGGAATGAAGTGAGCCGATTTGGTTAATCGATCTGTAATCACCCAAACAACATCATTCTGTCTAGTGCTCTGAGGTAAGCCAGTAACGAAGTCCATGGTAACATGCTGCCACTTCCATTCCGGAATAGGCAATGGCTGCAAAAGACCTATAATGCGCTGATGCTCTGCCTTCACATGCTGACATACAAGGTACTTAGCCACACTACGAGCCAGATCTCTCTTTAGACAACGCCACCAAAAGTTCAACTTTAGATCCTTACACATGTTCATACCTCCAAGGTGAATAGAATACAGTGAGCTATGAGCTTCCCGTAATATCTCCTCTTGCACATCTCCTCCTGGTATGCAGATACGACTCCCAAATCATAAGGATCCGTCCTCATGAACAATAAATTCCGATCGAGGACCAGCCACTGCTAACTCTCTGTAGTTTTGAAGAAATGAGTCACCTGCTTGTGCAGCCTTGATTCGCTCGACCAATGTCGATTGAATTTGAAGATTCATCAAAGAAGGGGTGACTCCTAGAAGAAGAACTTCTATACTCATATCCCTTACTTCCTGCTAAAGTCTCCACTGAGCTGTGAGGGTCATGATCATCGGCAAATGGCTCAAAGCATCTGGTACTATATTAACCTTGTCAGGGTGGTACTAAAGGTCAATGTCGTAATCTGCCATCAGTTCTAACCATCTACGCTATCTCATGTTGAGCTCCTTCTGCGTGAAGATGTACTTCAAACTCTTGTGATCCATAAACACCTTCACTTGCTCTCCCAACAAATAATGCCTCTAAAGCTTGAGAGCAAAAACCACAGCTGCCAACTCCAGGTTGTGGGTAGGGTAATTCTGCTCATGCTTCTTCAACTGACGAGAAGCATACGCTACCACATGACCACCTGCTGAAGAACGCATCCTAATCATCTACCTGATGCGTTGTAAAACACCTCAAAGTTCCTGATCTTATCCGGTATCATCAGGACTAGGGCCAAAATCAATCGAGACTTTAACTCCTCAAACGCCTGCTCACAAGCATCAGACCAGACAAATCTAATATCCTTCCTTGTAAGTCGCGTCATCGGCTTCGCGATCTTTGAGAAATCCTTGATGAAGCTCCAGTAATATCCAGCTAGCCCAAGGAAGCTCTTAATGTCAGATATTTTCCTAGGGGTAGGCCAATTTCTCACTACAGATACCTTCTCCGGATCTACTGATATGCCGTCTCCTAACACCATGTGTCCCAAAAACGCTATACGATCTAGACAGAACTGGCACTTGCTATACTTGGCGAACAGCCGATGCTCTCTCAGGGTCTGCAACATGTACCGTAAGCGCTCTTCATGCTCCACTTCACTCTTAGAGTATACCAGGATATCATCAATAAAGACTTCTACAAACTTGTCCAGCACATCATAGAATATCAGATTCATCAGGTTCATAAATGTCGCTGGTGCATTAGTCACACCAAACGACATCACTAAGAACTCATAATATCCATATCTCGTCTGGAACGCAGTCTTGGGAACATCAGAGTCCTTGATCTTCACCTGGTGATATCCACGTCGCAGATCCAGCTTAGAAAATACTCTCGATCCTCCTAATTGGTCGAAGATATCATCGATACGGGGAAGTGGATACTTATTCTTTACTATCACGACATTCAACTCCCGGTAGTCAATGCACATCCGCTTGGATCCATCATTCTTACCTACAAGCAACACAGGTGGTCCCCAGACCGATACACTACGTCGTATCAAGTCTCTCTGCATAAGATCATCCAACTGAGTCCAAAGTTCGGCCAACTCAGCCGGAGGCATACGATAAGGAGTCTTGGAGATCGGAGCAGTTCCAGACTTCAGTTCTATGGAAAACTCAATTGCTCGATCCGGTGGCAACCCGTAAATATCATCGAGAAACACATCTTCAAATTCCCGAGCTACAATTGGCTTCTCGTGTTCCACCTGTGAGACCCTAAAGGGGGGTGATTAGGGTCTTATGCTAATCTAATCTGATTTTATACCAATTAAAACTAATTAACAAATTATTCTTACAAGAGAGATATACAATATGTTACAGGCAAGAATAATCAATATGAACAAAGAGCAATATCCTAGCAATGATATATACTATGAGATATATGCGAGAATATACTATGAACACAAAGGTAAACAATCTAAACTAGATAGTGGGCAATATAAACAACAAGCAATGTACAAAGGCGATATAAGATATGAGCATAAGAAAGGTGCACCAATGCAATCACAAACAAATGATATGATCACGGAGTTCGGACCTTTCGTCCTATGTCTCCGCTCCCCACTCCTGGGAAGAAATCCACTATTACAACCGGGTTTTCTACGCTCACCCGAATAACGTTTATCCCTCACAATTTCATTCACGGAGTTCGGTCCCCACGACCTATGTCTCCGCTCCTCACCTCGAGGAGATCTCTTCACGGAGTTCGGTCCCCACGACCTATGTCTCCGCTCCTCACCTCGAGGAGATCTCCACTACACACTCGGTTTTCTAGCTAACCGAAAACTTTATATGTCTCCGCTCCTCACCTCGAGGAGATCTCCACTACACACTCGGTTTTCTAGCTAACCGAAAACTTTATAATCTCACAATATAATAAATAATTTGTTCTCTACAATAGATAAGAACTCAATGTAAGCTCACTCTTAATTGTTACGACTCTCACCAACCCAAATATACTATATATGAAAATACAATAAGCTCAATTGGATGTGTGTAAACAATAAGTGAAATTAAATCAACTAAACTCAAATATAAATACTAGCTTAATAGAATGATAATCAAACAATATAAAAGTAAAGCTAGATTGAGTTTAGAAAACTTCTCCAATAAATGATAAGAGTGAGAGAGAGATGATTTGTAGATCAAACACCAAGTGATGATCTCTTCTAGCTCTTGTGAAATTGATTTCACAAAATTAAACTCTCAATTGCTTAAAAGCTTTTAAAACAAACTTAAACCAAACATAAACCCTTGTTTAAAACTTTCTTAAACTTGTTTAAAACACTCTCATTGCCGGTGGGAGAAATGAATACAATGAGGTATTTATACCCACTCAAAACTACAGTAAAAACCCCACTAAAATGACACAAAAGCCCTCAGAAAAACAGCTCAGGAACTAGCCGTTACCAGCCAACGGTAACATCGACGGTCGACCGCGAGCACCTGAGGAGAGAGAAAAGTCTCTGGACATCAGTCGGTCGACCGTGACGGTCGACCGCGAGACTCTCTGGACTGCATCTGGTGGACCGCGACGGTCGACCGCGAGTCACCAAAACACAATCTGAGTCTCTGGACTCAAGGCGGGCGACCGTGACAGTCGACCGCAAACAGACACAGAAAAATGACAGGTTTGAAACAGTTTTCTGATTTTAAAATCCTGTTTAAAAATATCAAATAAATTCCAAAAATATAAAACTTTGGAAAATGATTGTAGACATGATAATATACATACTACAAAAACTGGTTTTCAAAAAGGACCTCCCAACTAAAAAATATCATCATTTTACAAAATAGTCCAAAACATGAAAATGTGAACATATGAGTTTTGACATTTTAGCTTAACCATGTTTTGAAACAATACAAAATGATTTTATAGACTTGAAGAAATATGTAAACTATTGTTATGAAGTCTATAAACAATGAATATAGTATTTTATCAAAATACACATATAATGCACTAAAACATGATTTCATTGAACTAAATAAAATTGATATTGATGAAAATATATATATGCATATAAGTATGAAACAAGAAATGTATTTTCAATTGTATTCAATTGTTTCATAGTAAAACTTGAAAACTATCAAACCAAAACATATACGTATATATATAACTATATATATACGAAACCAAAGCGTGTATGTGTGTATATGATGGAGCTTAAAGTACTAACACACATAATATAAAACCTAAAACAAAATATACCCAAGCTTGATTGATCTTCGATATAGCTCAACTTAGTACACTTGCGGATGAAGCTAGAACTTGGATCTTTAATTTGAATTGCATAGGCTTCACTCCACAATTCCGCCAACCTCCATTGGATATGATCGTGAATACGCAATTCCATCCATCCTCCAACTTGTTGTTTGTCTGTAATAAATAAATAAACACAAATACTAGACAAATAATATTAGTGGTAAATTGTTTGTTAAACATCATCAAAACAAAGAAACCAACACCACCTGCATTGCTGCTAATGTCGCCTTCTTCGGTCTAGCTCTATACTCTACAGATCCGGCCGATGTGCTGCCACTGAGGAACTCAAACCTCGGGTGATCCGGCATCTCAAATACTACGCTTCGACAATGAAAATCAATGGTGGCAAAGAATGACCCCAACCAATCCATCCTAAATACTGCATCAAAGCTCGGCAAATCAATCACTAGAAAGTCTACAAAGAGTTCCCTCTCACAGATAACCACAGGAGATGCTTCATAACCACTGGATGCTACTAAGACACCACTACCAGTGTTAATATTCCAGCCTGTAGCCAGAGGAGTTATAGGAAGAGAGTGGGCACTCGCAAATTGACGAGACAAGAAACAATGGGAGGCTCCAGAGTCAAAGAGTGATAAAGCAGGAACAAAAGAAACAAGAACCTTGCCTATTATAGGAGGAGATAATACAACTAACTTAGTACTCATAACAATCCTATTATGATATCATCAAGTAATGCTAAATAAGGAAGTTCATATGCAAATAAAACTAAGATGAACAATTCTTACCAGTGATAACCTGGTCGTTCTCTTCAGCTTCCACAGCTGACATCATAAACGTCTAACGCGGTGGTTGCTGCCTTTGTGCTTCCTAATAAAACTGCTTCTGAGGAAGAAGAGGTCCTGCTCGGGGATAGGGTCCCTGCTGAGCCGATGCTACTGGGACAGGTCGAGGTGGAGCTGGAAGAGCTGCCCGAACTGAAGGTAGGGGAAAGCGGGCCTGCTGTCTCTGCGGAAAGTCTCGACTGACATGACCGGGGGACCTATAGTTAAAGAACAGATGAAGACGCCTGGGGCAATCCTGCTGGGTATGCCCAGCGTGACCATAATAGGAACACTTCACCGAAGGTTGGCCGAGAGTCTGCACTCCAGGGCGCTGATAAGGGTGACTCTGAGTGAATGGTTAACGCTGAGAATCCTGCTGCCTCTGTGAGGCCTGCTGCTGCTGCCTCAAAGGGGGACTCTCGACATTCCAGGCCGGAGATGCTGGTGTCCTGCTCTGAGTCACGTGTGAGTCTTTAGGTTCCTTATGCACACTCTCGATCTTGCGTGCTACATCCAGTACTGCATCTTGGGTCGCCAAAGCTCTACCTGCTAGAGTTATCCTAATGTACTTGTCTAGACCCTTCTGAAACTGATGACATCTAAACATAGGGTCTGTAACCAAGTGGGGAGCATATCGGCTAAAACTCGGCCTCGTACTCATCAACTGATCGGCCTCCCTGCTTGAGCTCAACAAATCTACGTAGGAGTTCATCCCGAGCCGACTGAGGAAAATACTTCCTGTTGAAGCGCTCTATGAACGTCTCCCATAGGATTGGTCTCTCCAGATGAGTCTTCTCAGCTGCCCACCATATCCGAGCGGTGTTGGTGAGCTGAATATCCATAAGGTCTACCCATTCAGTAGGGGCAATACGGGTCACCATGAGAATAGTCTCTGTGACCTTCAAGAACTCCTCTGCTGCTAGATGTCCTTCGGCACCAGAGAAAGAAGGAGGCCGCATATACCGGAACTCCCTAACACTAGGTTCAGAGCGAGGAGGATGCTGGTGAGGCTCCCGTGACAATTTCCCGGCCAGATGCTGCTGATTCGTCGCCAGTCCCTGAATCATTGCCAGAAGTTGGCGAGGGTCCACTTCGGGCGGTAGGTCACAACTACCGGACGGGTTACCATTGCTATGTGTATCCACCATGGTTCTGAAGGGAAGCGAGGATCAAGAGGAAAACTAAGGTCAAAATCAAAACTAAAATTTAGTAAGACAGGAACTAAAACATAGTTATTAAGATAATAGGATAAGAGTTCAAATATAGTCTTACGGATGAAATATGATATGCGTCTAAATTATTCATTATATTCTCACTGGTGGGAACTCGGGACCGTGACCTGCGTGGGCCACCAACAAAAACTATCACGTCCCGCTTCCCAAAATACCAGGGAATCAGAATGTGAACAAGCCCGCGACATATTAGACTGAGGAGAAATAAGTACTAGACCCCTTCTGCTCAATTTAATACGCTAAGCATCAAGCAAATATAAAGCAAAGACACAGGTCCCCGATCATAGTAGTGAGAATATAATAAACAACTCAGAACAAAATAATGCATATCACAACTGAAACATCATCCCAGACATAATATTCGAGCCAAACATGACCTTATACAAAACGATCTAAATGCTGGAAAATATAAAATACAACGATCCAACGGAAAATAAAAGTACGACAAAAGTAAACTAGGGTCCTCAATTAACTAAAAGAGGTAACTAAGCTTCGACTTATTATTCTGCTCCGTCTGCAAAGCCTTCCTGCGGATGATCCTCTGGCTCTTGTACTACTCCGAACAGTAGCTGTCCGTCCTCTAAATCTAACGTACATCGTAAGAGGAAAGGAGTACCTCAGCGTGCATGGCACAAGGCAAGATCCCAAAAGAAAGAATAGAAACGGTCGTGCGACCAATGCAATAATGGTAATAACAATGGAAACATGCAACTAAAATACTAATAATCTAAATATAACTTACTACTAGAATAGAACAATCAGAATAATCCAAAATCAATCAGGTAATGAGGTCATGCAGCTAGCGGTCAGAATAATCATCCAAGTACAGTGTCATACACTAGATGAAATTAATATTTAAAAATCTATAACTCGAGACGTAGTACATCGAGCGAAATAATCCAAACAAGAAAACCCTCATGTATATACCATATGTCTCAAATTATAGATAATTAAATATTAATCCTGATCTATGTATGAAAAGAAATATAACTGATCTGTATCTCACAACAACTCATAATCATCCAAGTAACGAGGTCATGTAACTAGCCATTCTATAACAGGTCACTGGTACATATCTCACATAGAGTCAACGTTCCTGTCATCGGATAACTGACTGTTCATAAATCCTCTACGTGCATCCAATCTCGCTACACATGCGGCCTAGAGGATTACACGCAATCCGTTTCTGCCTGGTCCGTGTTTGCGGAAAAAGTTGCTGTATTCATTGCTGCATTCATTACAACTTCGATCGTTACAATGAAATAAAAAGATAGTCTTTTTATAAGACCGGTACACAATGAAAATAAAAGAAATGCAACTCCTTTCAAACAAACGCAAGAGCTGTTTGTCATCTCTTGCTTGCGTGGGTCTTTGGCCTGTGACGGGGACGTTGATATCCGTGGACCACCGGGGCAATCAGATCTGGTCCGAGAAAATCGGGCAGAGCTTCGTCTATCCGCGGAGGGATATAGAAGCAGAACTTCGTCGATCCGCGTGAGATCTAGAAGCTATAAGCGTATACCTCGGCTAAAGCGAGGTATTAGCTCTTCTTAGTATTAACGCTAAAGGCTAATACTAAGGCTCGGACGGGTGATGAAGGCTCTGATCAAGACCTCTCCTCCTCTTGTTGAAGCTCACGGCCACTCTTCACTGCAGCAGGGCTTCGCCAAGGCACTCCAAAGAAATCCGCCCCTGGGGTGTCTCGGCCATGGCCGAGACACCCCCCATGGGGTGTCTCGGCCATGGCCGAGACACCCCCCATGGGGTGTCTCGGCCATGGCCGAGACACCCCCCATGGGGTGTCTCGGCCACGGCCGAGACACACCCCTAGGGGTGTCTCGGCCACGGCCGAGACACCCCCCATGGGGTGTCTCGGCCATGGCCGAGACACCCCCCTTGGGGTGTCTCGGTTGTGGCCGAGACACTCCTTAGGGGGTGTCTCGGCTATTGGCCAAGACCTGTTTGGGTGTTCCGCCGTTGACTCGCGGTTGATTCGTCGTCCGGATTCGGATTTGAGTGATTCCGGGTGCGTTGGATGCGCGACGAAGAGTTTGACCCGCTCTGGTGATTGGATTATCTGTAGAGTGGTCGAGGCATGAAGGGCGTTGTCCTTTTTGTGAACAGTGCCGGGTTCCCGATTGGTCCGGGTCTTCGTGATTCCGAAGTCCTATCCGCTCATGTAACTCGTCGATTCACTTCAGTCGTTCGTCGATGTCGATTAGGCTCATGTGGATTGGATGGTGACGTTCATCGTCGCTCGTTAACACTGAACCGGTTGTGGAGAACTATAGGCAATTTTTGATGCCTACAGATACCCCCTCCAAAGTGTTCCTGACTCGTTTCTTTTATAGAAGAGGCTGGAATACTTTGGATGTGATTGATCTGGCCTTCAGTCGGCGTAGTTAGCTTCAATTCTTGACTCTTTCGATTTTCGATCTATTCGATGCTTTGACGAATAGCCGAGGTTCTTCCGGCGCTGCGTTTATCGTCTGGCCGTCGTCGGAGTCTCGAGTCTGCAGCTGATGAATTGAGTTTGGCTCGTGTCATTGAGTTGACTTTGAACTACCTTCGCCACATTGTGCTGGCTTAGGGTAACGTTGACTTGTGTTGCAACGCGTTGACTGGCGTTGACCTAGGGTTACGCGTTGACCGGCGTCCACCCTAGGGTTTTGAATCGTCGAACGTTGAATGGTGTGGATCTTGAATCCTCGAACGTTGACTTGTGTCGCAACGCGCTGACCGGCGTCGACCTAGGTTTACGCGTTGACCGGCGTTGACCCTTAGGGTTTGAATCGTCGAACGTTGACTTTGGTTGCAACGCGTTGACTGGCGTTGACCTAGGGTTACGCGGTGACCGGCGTTGACCCTAGGGTTTCGAATCGTCAACTGTTGACTTTTGTTGCAACGCGTTGACTGGCGTTGACCTAGGGTTACGCGTTGACCGGCATGACCCTTAGGGTTTCGAATCGTCGAACGTTGACTTTGGTTGCAACGCGTTGACTGGCGTTGACCTAGGGTTACGCGGTGACCGGCGTTGACTCTAGGGTTTCGAATCGTCGAACGTTGACTTTTGTTGCCACGCGTTGCTTGGCGTTGACCTGGGGTTACGCGTTGACCGGCGTTGACCCCTAGGGTTTCAAATCGTCGAACGCTGACTTTTGCTTGCAACGTGTTGCTTGGCGTTGACCTAGGGCTACGCGTTGACCGGCGTCCACCCTAGGGTTTTGAATCGTCGAACGTTGAATGGTGTGGATCTTGAATCCTCGAACGTTGACTTGTGTCGCAACGCGCTGACCGGCGTCGACCTAGGGTTACGCGGTGACCGGCGTTGACTCTAGGGTTTCGATCGTCGAACGTTGAATGGTGTGGATATTGAATCCTCGAACGTTGACTTTGATTGCAACGCGTTGACTGGCGTTGACCTAGGGTTACGCGTTGACCGGCGTTGACCCTAGGGTTTACGGATCGCCATTAACACAGTTTATACTCGTACGTTTGCTGGAGTATACACAGTTTAAGCTCTTAAGGTATTGGAGCATAGCGGTTTCAAGTGTTGGGGCTGCAGGACCAACTGTTAAAGCTGATTCATCTGCATGTGTGGATTTTATCCTGAATTTGTTGGGTGCTCGAGTCACGAGACCAACCAGTGGAGTTGATGCGTCAATGACTCTCAGTTATAGAATTTTTGGCAAATCCTCAGCCATCAACGGATTTGATTAGCCTTTACCGACTACCGTTTGAGTCGGGCTAGCATGCGGATTGTTTAAGTCTGCTCCTATGTGACGTTTAAGCTAAAAGAGTTAACCCTTTTAGTGCTACGATATTGAATACGTAGACTTCGTCTTTCTCACGGGAATAGACTACCCGGCGACGCGTGTTAGGCGTTGACTTTAGGATTTTTGGCTAATCCCCAGCCTTCAACGGATTTGATTAGCCTTTACCGACTACCGTTTGAGTCGGGCTAGTATGCGGATTGTTTAAGTCCGCTCCCATGTAACGTTTAAGCTAAAAGAGTTAACCCTTTTAGTGCTACGATATTGAATACGTAGACTTCGTCTTTCTCACGGGAATAGACTACCCGGCAACGCGTGTTAGGCGTTGACTTTAGGATTTTTGGCTAACCCCCAGCCTTCAACGGATTTGACATGCTTTTACCGATTACCGTTTGAATCGGGCTTACATGCGGATTGTCTTAAGTCCGTTCCGCATGTGACGTTGTGCTAAGAGAGTTAACGCTCTTAGTCGTTCCGCATGTAACGTTGTGCTAAGAGAGTAAACTCTCTGAGACTTTGTGCTATGACGTTGAATACATAGGCTTCGTCTTTCTCACGGGAATAGACTACCCGGCAACGCGTGTTAGGCGTTGACTTATCCCTACCCGTGCATCGAGTGTCCGGATTGGAAGTTGAGAATCGTGTCTTTTCTGAAAGCAAAGACAGATTGAGAAACGGGAGAGGAAGAATTTTATATTCTATCTCCCGGTGCTGAAGAGGAAGAATTTTATATTCTATCTACAGCTGGAAAGGAAACTCGAGGTGGGATCCCCACCCCCAGAATCCGGGATGATGAACTGGGAGTGGGTTCTCCACTCCGAGCATCGGAAAGGAAACGAGAGAGGAAGAATTTTATATTCTATCTCCCGGCGCTAAAGAGGAAGAATTTTATATTCTATCTTCAGCTGGAAAGGAAACTCGAGGTGGGATCTCCACCCCCAGAATCCGGAAGGATGAAACTAAGAGTGGGATCTCCACTCCGAGAATCGGAAAGATTCGGATAACCCTAACTGTCGGAAAGTTTGATTATCGAACTGAAAGTGAATTTCTCGTTTATCGAGAGTGAATTGTGTTTTTGGTCCTAACTGTAGGAAGGTTTGACCAAGTGGGAGTTTGTGATGACCCTAACTATCGGAAGGTTTGATCACTCGATTTGAAAGTGGACCTCTCGTTCATTGGGGGAATCGAGAGGGGATTGTGGCTTTGGCCCTAACTTTTATTAGGTTTGACCAGAAAGCAAAGAAAGTGGAATACGGGTAGCAAAGAGAGTGCCAACTCGTATTATCACTCAAAGGTAGACTTTAATGCTAGGTGATTAGGTCCTAGCACGTTAAGTCTGAGAAATGCCAATGACGGGCGAATGGAAATGTTAGTGGATCCCCTGTCGTTTAATTTGATCAGCGGATGGTTTGGTGAGGAAAGATTAACCCATCAGAGGATTGGATTTCATCTCACGAAAATAACTCATAAGAGTTAGAGAATTTTGATGAGAATAAGAAAAGATATTCTGACCTTCAGAGTTCGAATGTGAATTTCTTATTCATCAACTCCACAATGACCGGGTTATCCCTAAGAATACCCATGTGGTATTCTTCCGGGAACTTCCCGATTCATTGGTTATCCACCCCCAGCCTTTCTCTCGGAACTGGGTTTGACTTTGTTATCCGACCGGGTTATCCTTAAGAATATTAGCGTAATATCCTCCAGGAACTTCCCGTCAATGGTAGGAAATAGTTTCGACTCATATACCTATTGGAGTGTCAGGGAGCAGTTTAACCTCTTATACCGGTCGGAGGATTGAGAAGCAGTTTATACTCGTATACTCTTCGGAGTGTTGAGAAGCAGTTTATACTCATATACTTATCGGAGTTTCAGGGAGCAGTTTAACCTCTTATACCGGTCGGAGGATTGAGAAGCAGTTTATACTCGTATACTCTGTCGGAGTTGTGAGAAACAGTTTATACTCGTGTACTCTTTGGAGTGTTGAGAAGCAGTTTATACTCGTATACTCTTCGGAGTGTTGAGAAGCAGTTTATACTCGTATACTCTTCGGAGTGTCAGGGAGCAGTTTAACCTCTTATACCGGTCGGAGGATTGAGAAGCAGTTTATACTCGTATACTCTGTCGGAGTTTTGAGAAGCAGTTTATACTCATATACTCTTCGGAGTGTTAGGGAGCAGTTTAACCTCTTATACCGGTCGGAGGATTGAGAAGCAGTTTATACTCGTATACTCTGTCGGAGTTTTGAGAAACAGTTTATACTCGTATACTCTTTGGAGTAATGCCGTTTTCAATTGGCTTACCCTAGCGTTATAACGCCGGCTTCAACCAAGGTCTGGATGCTATTCTTGAGAGCAAAGCAATCCTTGGTAGGATGGAGGATCCTCCTGTGGTACTCGCAGTACGTTGGATCCGCAGAATCGTCATCTTCCTCTTGATGCGTGATGGGCGGGAGTTTGATTTTGTTGTTTTCGAGAAGGGTCTCGAAAATAGCTGGAACGTCTTCGTCTTTGAACGAGTACTCGTTTTGGAGCTCCTCGTCCGAATTCTCCTGTTGTTCCCAGGACTGCTGTTGTGACGTTTGATCATCGTCAATAACTGCTGCAGGTACGTCCTCTTCATCATGAGGTACTCCAGAGGGTTGACCATCAGTTGGCTTCTCTCGGCCTTCCGCCTTCTGATGAAGCGTTCAGCCTGTTCTCCTCGAGCCTTCAACTCTTTCCAGGTATTGAGCGGCTCTATTCCCATCACGTCCAAGATGTTAATGGACAAGTTGTTCTGACAAGTCTGCAAGAGGAATTCCTCCGTGACGGGATCCCTGCAGTTCATTGCCTGGTTGCGGAAGCGTTTGATGAAGGTATCCACTGGCTCTCCGTCTTTTTGCTTCATATCGAAGAGTGTCCTGATCGACACTTTGATGTCATCATCGAAGAAATGGGCGAGGAACATGCTTTCCAGGTCCTCCCAGCTGTTGATGCTTCCGGGCTTGAGACGGCGGTACCAATCGAAGGCGGGCCCGCGAAGGGTGCCAACGAATGACCGAACCATCAAGGGTCCGTTGCCAGAGATCACCCCCAAGTGGGACTTGAAGTAGATTAGATGCTGAGTGGGCGAGCCCTTCCCGCCGAACGGCGTGAAGTTGATCAAATTGAACTTCGCCGGATACGGGATCGAATCCCATTCTCTTGGGTAAGGACACAGAATGCCGGTCCTCTTCACCTCTCGAGTAGACATCAGGGCGTCGATTTTTCTTTCGAGATCCTTCATCTTTTCGGTCTGATTTGTGTCCTGTTTTGGACAATTGTCGAGAGGAATGATACGGCCACCCCCAGTGTTGTCATCACTGGTGGGTCCACCCCCAGCGTTGTTATTTTTAGTGGGGCCATCCCCAGTATTCTTGGGCGGTGCGTCGGCCATGACGATTTCGTCCACTTCCGGATCGCTGTCAATTGCGGCGTTCTGGGTGCGACGGTCGGACTCAACTAGTTGGTTCGACAAAGCTCGGATTTGTTGGCCGTGCATTTGTCTCATCTCTTGCATAGCCATTTCCATTTCGAGCTTGAAGATTTCCTTCTGCCTAGCCAGGGCCTCTTCAATGATTTTGGCTATCTGATCTGTATTGACCATGAGCACCTCTCGAGTTTGGCCTATGCTAGACGTTGTATCGTCAGAAGCGAGAGCGGAATAGGAATCTGAGAGTTCATCATCGGAATGGACTCCCTCATGGATCCCACAGTAATTGTCATATCTGACGGCTTCTAGCTGAAGCTGAGCTATTCTCGAATTGACTCTGCTTCTTGGAGAGAAATTAGGGTCGGAGCCATTTGGAACAATTGGAGATTTTCCCTTGTTGACCGTTTTGATGGTAACTTCTAGGAGTTCATCATCTCGATCAACCGATCCTCCTTGGTGGGAGTTTGATTTGGGCTTCGTTATCCCATCGGAAATTCCCTCGAATATCGAGACCCTCTGCGGAGCGGTCTTGGGGCAGCTACAGGTTGATAATACTGCCCTGATGAATTTGGTACACGGACAGTGAGAATCCGTTTCCCGGGTGTTTCTCTTTCGAGATTCATCCGCACCCCCAGCCCTCACAGGGGTTCTCAGGTATAACGCGTTCGTCTATCCGACGCGTCTTCTTCTGAGTAATCGTTGCCTTGTTGGCTCTTACAGGAGTCACACGTTTGGGATCACACCTTTGTGAGGGTGAAACCTTAACGGGCTCTTGGTCTTTTGCACGCACCGCCAAGCGGGCCGTTGCAGGAATCCGTTTGTTAGGAGGTCGCGTACGACCCCCAGTCCGGGTATTGGCTTGCGGCTCGTTTGATGATCTCGAGCTCTCCTTATCAAGCGCTTTTCCTCGATCCTCGGGTAGAGCACCGATACGATCCTTCGGAGGATTCTTGAACTTGGGGAAATCCGCGCTGCGGTGGGGCTTTTCCAGAGGTTCGGGATCTGAAATTGATGAAGGTTGGAGAGCAATATTACCTGCTTTTACCTTAGGCGTTGATTTGGCCTTCGGCATCCAAACTCGTTCGGATCTCGGCGATCTCTTAACGGCCTCTCCCTTTAGCATTTCTCGTGCTTTTTGGACCAGGGCTCGGGCATGCGCACGCAAGGCGCGGCGCTTCTGGATTCGCTCCTCGAGAGTAGAACGGGTTCTTTTGACATGAACCCATTTGTTTGTTTCTGCTTCGGAGGAGGGGATGGTTGTTTGCCGTGGTTGCTCCTGGCGTTGCCTGGATTTTAGATCTACGTTATAGCGGATCCCATCCATCGGCTCCAAAGCCTCGGCCAGCTGTCGAGCAAGACGTTGACGCTGTCTTTGTCGTGCTCTCTTTGATAATGCTGGAGCATCTTCAGAAGCCATCTCCTCGGCGGAAGAGGAGTCCGGATCTGCGATCTCGACCACGTTGGACGACACGGGGACGTCACGTGGTGCAAGTGCAGAGGCGGCAACGGGGTCTTGGATTTTTGAACCGAAGGACCTGCAATCATTTATGAAAGAGGTTACCTTTCTGTACCCGTTTGGAGAGGCGGATCTGGAGGAGGAGGAAGAGAGGCCTTCTTTGAACCGTTGTTGATCGAGCTCGTGTTCTTCATTCACCCCGATCTTGAGTGCTGGTTGCGTCACGACGGCGTCGGTTGCGATGCCGTTGGCTCCCACTGTGGTCGCCAGTCTGTTTGCGGAAAAAGTTGCTGTATTCATTGCTGCATTCATTACAACTTCAATCGTTACAATGAAATAAAAAGATAGCCTTTTTATAAGACCGGTACACAATGAAAACAAAAGAAATACAACTCTTTTCAAACAAACGCAAGATCTGTTTGTCATCTCTTGCTTGCGTGGGTCTTTTGCCTGTGACGGGGATGTTGATATCCGTGGACCACCGGGGCACTCAGATCTGGTCCGAGAAAATCGGGCAGAGTTTCGTCTATCCGCGGGGGGATTTTAGAAACTCTGAACCCCGTCGATCCGCGTGGGATCTCAGAGGTGTAAAGCTTATGTCTCGGCTAAAACGAGGCACTAGCTCTCCTTTGTATCACCGCTAAGGGCAACACTAAGGGAAAAGAAGGTGGGGAATGAAGAAGAAGACTCCTTTGCTGCAGAAGGCTCGCTCACTCCTCGATCCGGCAGGGCTTCGCCGCTCTCTTAGAAAACCCCGACTCCTTCCTCCGGCAGGGCTTCGCCGCTCCTCTCTGGAATTTCAGATCTCAAAGGCTAGAGCTCTAGATCTGAAATTCCTCTCCCAAAACCAAGGCCAAGAGAATGGAGGCCCTAGGGGCCTATTTATAGGAAAAGCAAGGGGTAGGGGTTGGTTGAGGACACCCCTAGGGGGGGTGTCTCGGCTCCAAAACCGAGACACCCCTTGGGGTGTCTCGGCCATGGCCGAGACACCCCCAAGGGGTGTCTCGGTTTTGGAGCCGAGACACCCCCCTAGGGGTGTCCTCAACCAGCCCCCACCCCTTGCTTTTCCTATAAATAGGCCCCTAGGGCCTCATTTCTCTAGGCCTTGGTTTTGGGAGAGGAATTTCAGATCTAGAGCTCTAGCCTTTGAGATCTGAAATTCCAGAGAGGAGCGGCGAAGCCCTGCCGGAGGAAGGAGTCGGGTAGGGTGTCTCGGAAATTCCGAGACACCCTTGGGGTGTCTCGGATTTTCCGAGACACCCTAGGGTGTCTCGGAATTTCCGAGACACCCCTGGGGTGTCTCGGAATTTCTGAGACACCCCTGGGGGTGTTTTGGAACTCCTGAGACATTCCGGGGTGCATTTGATTGTTTTGCCCGTAGATTCTTCGTCCGAACTCGGATTTGAGTGATTCCGGGTGCGTTGGATGCTTGACGAAGAGTTCGATCCACTCTGGTGGTTGGATTATCTGTAGAGTGGTCGAGGCACGAGGGGCGTTGTCCTTTTTGTGAACAGTGCCGGGTTCCCGATTGGTCCGGGTCTTGGTTGTTCCGAAATCCTGTAAGCTCACGTAGCTCGCCGACTTACTTCAGTCATTCATCGACGTCAATTGGGCTCCTATGGCTCGGATAATGATGTTCATCGTCGCTCTTTAACGTTGAACCGTTCGTGGAGACCTATAGGCAATTTTTGATGCCTACAGTCCGAACTTCAAACAGAACTTGGGTGACGAAATAAATTCCCACTGACCAAAGTGATGTACACACTTCACTTTAGCCCTACAAACCAACCCCAGTGGCGACACCGACCACTGGTGCGAGCATGGAAGATACATCAACAGCCTTATCCGATCACATGAACCATGACTTTCCCATCCCAACTCTCTTGTATTTTCTAAGTCAACAACACACAAGTCTCTAGGTCTTATTCATATCACACAGGTCGCTATAGTCATAAACTCCTAACGATTCTCAATCATAACAAGGAACAATCAATATAACTAATCATGTACAATAATATCATAGCATATAAGATAATCAAAATTAAGAATTTGAATCATAAAATTGTTCTAAAATAATCTTCTAAAATAATAAATTTATGAATTTGAATCATAAAATTGTTCTAAAATAATCTTCTAAAATAATAAATTTATTTACTTCAAAATAATTCCTTTTACAATTTAAATTCTTTTATTTACTTCAAAATAATTCCTTTTACAATTTAAATTCTTTTAATTTAATTTCAAAATAATCCCTTTTCCCAAAATAAGTTATTTTCTTATTATATTAATTCTAAAAACAATCTTTTAAAAGAATAAATTCATAAATTCAAAAAAATATTATAAGATAAATTCTCATTAATTCAAAATAGTCTATTTTTCCCAAATAATTTTTTATTTAAAAAAATATTTATCATTCTAAAATGATTTCTTCCACAAGATAGTTTCTAAAACTTATTATAATTATTCTAAAATGATTCTTTTTTTCCAAGATAATTCCTTTTAAAATTATTATAATTTTCTTAAAATGATTTCGTTCTCAAATAAATTCTTTTTAATTAATATAATTATTCAAAAAATAGTAATTCCACTATCGAAATAAATTCTTTTAATTTTTCATAATTATTCTAAAAATACTATTTATCACATAATTATGATTTATTTAATCACAAATTGTCATAAGCAGATAATTCACAATTCCATCAACAAGTCCACGCAGATAAATATATCATAACTAATATATTTAATCAATTAATAATAGGTATAAATATTGAAATGACAAGTCAAGAAAAGTAGGATCTTGCCAACGAGTCTAAGGGGCTTGATGACGAGCGGCGGTGCCACTGCGGATGCAGTACGATGGATCTGAACAGCGGGGGTTGTCGTTGTTCGCTGCTCTC
>NC_033802.1:41560550-41560891 GCF_001876935.1 Asparagus officinalis | reverse complement strand
TTGAGCTTGAGAGAGAGAATGAGAGGGTGGGCTAGAGTTGGAGGTGGGTTTGAGAGAGAACGAAGGAGAAGAGAGAGGGTGTACGAGAGAGATGAAGTGAGAGTTACTGTGAGATGGAGAGAGAAATAAATAGAATAGAGAGAAGGAGAGGGGACAGGGAAGTGAGGGTGCATGTGAAGAGCTTGTGTGGGAATCTTGGTAGGGGAGTGTGAGCGGGAAACATGGGGAGGAAAAAAGGAAAGGTGGGGTAGGGGAGAGAGGGAGAGTGAGAGATGGAGAGAGAGAGAGAGAGAGAGAGAGAGAGAGCTAGCTAGCTGAGAGAAAAAGAGAGAGAGTATGTT
>NC_033802.1:41545441-41560508 GCF_001876935.1 Asparagus officinalis | reverse complement strand
ATCGTTTCTTGCGGAGGGAACAGCTAGAAAATTGATTGACTGTCGTGCTGACCAGCAGATAGCTAGCTATAAATAGATGTAGGGGTTAAGGGTGCAGGCTTAAAATTAATATGAGATAATTAATAACAAATAATAATAATAATAATAACAATAATAAATAACAAAATATTAATTATAAGTTTTACCGTACCAATTAAATTTATAATTAGTAAAACCTTTAAAATAAATATAAAACCAGATTTTTAAGTCATAGAAAATTATAGAAAACTGGAGAAAATACAAATGCTCTTTTAAAAAAAATAATATTTAATTTTTAAATACCAAAAAATTATTTAAACCCGTATTAGAAATTTACGGTCATTACAAAATATAAAGAATCTCAAATGACAAAAGTTGTAGATCTCCTCAATAGATTTCCAATGCATCTTAGATCAACTCATTCCGAGATCAAATGAGAGAGTTAGAAGCAAAACAGAGGAGAGACACTTGCACTGTCTCGGCCAAGGCAGAGACAGTTGGACTATCTCGGGCCTTATAGAGTTGTTTTAACCATGATTCACTTAAAATATGAAAACTCTCAAAAAAACAAAAGATTTAGATCTCCATGTTAGCTTTCTAACGCATCTTGGATCAACCCATTCTGAGATCGTATGAGAGAGATAAAGCAAAATACCGAAGATAGTACAAACTACCTCAGAATTCCGAGACAGTGTTGGTGTCTCGGAGAAGAATGGAGATTTTGGCTATGATTCGATTTGAAAATGAAAAATCTCAAAAGATAAAAGTTGTATACCTCTTTGTTAGTTTTCCAACTCATCTTGAATCATTTCATTTGGAGGTCATATGAGAGAGTTAGAGGTAAAAAAATCAGAGACACATTGACTGTCTCGGCCAAGGCCGTGACACTCTGAGTATCTCGGCGAAGGCCGAGACACCTTGAGTGTCTTAGCCAAAGCTGAGACACCTTGAGTGTCTCAACCATGGCCGAAACACTCAAAGTATCTCGGCTAAGTCTGAGACACCGCGGGTATCCGCAGTCTCTAAAAAGCCATTTTACGTAGTTTTGAGCTGTTTTTCGACCGTTAACAACCTGGATTTCATAACTGTTTCTACCCCAGGATGTCATAACTGTCAGTCTCCTACCCACGTTTCAGAGGAATGCCCTCTCCTAGAAAACAACCATGCTTTAGAACAGATGAACGTTGCATTCCAGCGCCCTAAAAATGATCTATTTTCTCCAACCTACAATCCAGGTTGGAGAAATCATCCCAACTTTGCTTGGAACCAAGGAAATTCTCCTAGAAATTAAAACTTCATTCCCGCGTCGAACCAACAATTCCCTAGGGGAAATACACTTCCATTCAATGCACCAAACAATTTCCAACAAGCCGCGTCGAACCAACAATTCCCTAGGGGAAATACACTTCCATTCAATGCACCAAACAATTTCCAACAAGCTAACCTAGTTTTTCCAACCCAACATCCTCATCCTCACCAGCCTACAAATTCTTCAAATTCTGATCATGACAAACGTTTAAATGTCTTAGAAAAAGGTTTAGAAGCTATGATCAAAGCTTCTACACAAACTACCAACATGTTGACCCAGTCATCCACCACTCTAAATTCCTTCATGCAAATAACCGGCCAAGTGCTCAACTCGAACACTCAAGCCATAGCCCGGTTAGAAACCCAACTTGGGCAACTAGCCGCTGCCGTGAGTGAGAGAGAAAAAGGAAAATTTCCAAGTCAACCTGTCGCAAACCCTAAAGACACCGGATCCAGTTCCAACAATTGCCGTGAGCGAGAGAGAGAAAGGAAAATTCCCAAGTCAACCTGTTACAAACCCTAAAGACAATGGATCTAGTTCAAACCATCCAGCTCATGCGAATGCAGTTCACACACTGCGATCAGGAAAACAAATAGACAACCAAGTTAGAATGCCACCGGATCAAACCCCTTCTCCCATCCAACACACTCCTTCCGATGAAGCAATTCCTTCTGATGACCAAAATGCTGAACATGAGGTTGAGCCTGATCTAGATAGGTATAGGCCCGTTGCCCCCTTTCCAGATAGACTCAAACCTAGGAAAAACTCCTCGCAGGTTAAGAAAATCCTAGAAACATTTAAACATGTCAAGATCAACATCCCTCTCCTAGATGCAATCGAACAAATCTCCTCTTATGAAAAGTTCTTGAAGGACTTATGCACTAAGAAAAGAACCACCAATGTCCCCAAGAAAGTCTTCTTAGCTGCCAATCTCAGTGAAATTTTTTCAAAACCCATGCCGTTAAAATATAAGGACCCTGGTTGTCCCACAATTCCATACGTCATAGGTAACACTCACATTGATAAGGCACTTCTAGACTTAGGAGCCAGCGTCAACCTCCTTCCTTATTTAGTCTATCAACAGCTAGGTGTAGGAGAACTTAAACCGACAAGATGCACTCTACAGTTAGCTGATAGATCTGTAAAAATTCCCAAAGGAGAGGTAGAGGATGTTCTGATCAAGGTTGGAGAGTTTATTTTCCCTGTTGATTTTATTATCTTGGAAATGCAGCCCGTTTCTACTCTCAAAAGTCAAATCCCCGTCATTCTAGGAATACCGTTCTTAGCCACCTCAAATGCTTTGATAAATTGTAGAACCAGTCAGATGAAACTATCTTTTGGGAATATGACTGTTGACCTCAATATCTTCAACCTAGGAAGATAGCCTAGTGATCCATCTGATGAACCCATGGAAGTGAATTTCATTTAAGGAATATCGAGTGAACAACAAGAGGAAGAGTGTGAGTCTGATGCAAATACATCTGACTTAATGATTGATGAGTTTTCTGATGATGAACTAGAGTTAGAACCACTGGTCAATCATGTTTCTACTGTTGGCTGGCAACGAGAACCTTTGGAGATAGAACCCCGAGTCCAGCTTCGCCCATCTATGGAGGAACCCCCTAAGTTAGAGCTCAAACCTCTACCTGGAAATCTAGAGTATGTCTACTTAGGGGAGAACAAGTCTTTACCAGTTATCATTTCTTCTGACTTAACTACCTGTTAAAAGGAAGCTCTCTTAGATGTTTTAAGAGAGAATAGGGAAGCCATTGGATGGACCATGGCTGATATCAAATGGATTAGTCCAACCATTGTTCAACACCGAATCCATTTGATAGATGACGCCAAACCTACTAGAGATCCTCAACGTTGGTTAAACCCAGTAAAGAAAGAAGCCGTTAGGAAAGACATTCTGAAATGTCTCGATCATGGGATCATTTATCCCATTTCTGATAGTTCATGGGTGAGTCCAGTCCAAGTTGTTCCAAAGAAATCTGGGATCACCGTAATCCAAAATAAGGCTAATGAGCTGATTCCCACTCGAATCCAAACTGGATGGCGAGTCTGTATTGACTACAGAAAACTCAACTTAGCCACTCGGAAAGATCACTTCCCTCTTCCTTTCATTGACCAAATGTTAGAGCGTTTAGCAGGACACGAGTTCTACTGTTTCCTGGATGGATATTCAGGTTACAATCAAATCCCTATCGCTCCAGAAGATCAGGAGAAAACCACCTTCACTTGCCCGTATGGAACATTCGCATACCGACGCATGCCCTTTGGGCTGTGTAATGCACCTGCCACTTTCTAACGCTGCATGATCAGTATTTTTTCTGACATGGTAGAGAGATTCCTCGAAATTTTCATGGACGACTTTTCTATTTTTGGTGACACATTTTCCCATTGTTTGCATCATCTTAAACTGGTCCTAGAACGATGTAGGGAGAAAAAATCTGACTCTCAATTGGGAAAAAATGTCATTTCATGGTCAAACAAGGCATTGTCTTAGGACATGTAGTTTCAAATAGGGGAATCGAAGTGGACAAAGCTAAGGTAGATCTCATTTCCAATCTCCCTCCTCCCAAAACTGTCAAAGATGTCAGATCATTTTTTGGTCATGCTGGTTTTTACCGACGTTTCATCAAGGATTTCAGCAAAATTGCAAGACCCTTGACTAATCTCTTAGCCAAGGATACATCATTTGTCTTCTCTCTCGACTTCCTCAAAGCTTTTGAATATCTAAAAAAGGAGCTAACCACAGCTCCTATCATTCATGCACCGGACTGAACCTTACCCTTTGAACTGATGTGTGATGCATCTGATTCTGTGATTGGTGCTGTTTTAGGACAACAGTTTGATAGAAAACCGCATGTGATCTACTATCCCAGTAGGACTCTGAATGATGCCCAGTAAAATTACTCTGTCACAGAAAAAAGTTTTTAGCTGTAGTCTTTGCCTCAGAAAATTTCAGGTCCTATCTCATTGGTTCCTTAACCAAAGTTTTCACAGATCATGCCACACTAAAGTATCTTTTGACCAAAAAGGATGCTAAAGCACGGCTCATTAGATGGATTCTCCTACTTCAAGAGTTTGACATCCAAATTCTTAATGGAAGGGGAACGGAGAACCCCGTAGAAGATCACCTCTCTCGACTCCCAAATGCACCAACATCAACCAAGAAAAACAGCTGAAAAAATTCTCCAATCTGGGATATACTGGCCTACTCTTTTCAAGGATTCATATGAGTTTTGTAAAACTTGTAACCGCTGTCAGCTTTTAGGGAATGTCACTAGAAGAAATATGATGCCCCTACAACCCATCTTATCCGTTAAACTTTTTGATCTGTGGGGTATCGATTTCATGGGACCATTTCCAAATTCCTTTGGAAATGTTTACATTCTTGTAGTCGTTGAATACATGTCAAAATGGGTTGAGGCAGTAGCTTGCAAAACTAATGAAACAAGGTCGTTGTTAAGTTTTTAAAAAAGAACATGTTTGCACGGTTTGGAGTACCCCGAGCGATCATCAGTGACAACGGTACACATTTCTGTAACCGTTCTTTTGAGGCTTTGATGAGGAAATATTCATTCACACACAAATTGTCAACTCCTTATCACCCCCAAACCAGTGGTCAAGTAGAGGTCACAAACAGACAGATTAAACAAATCTTAGAAAAAATAGTTAATCATAACAGAAAATATTGGTCTATAAAATTATGTGATGCTCTGTGGACATAAAGAACAGCTTTCAAAGCCAATTTGGTGATGTCACCATATAGACTAGTGTTTGGGAAAGCTTGTCACCTACCAGTGGAGTTGGAACATCGAACAATGTGGGCGATAAAACAATTAAATTTTGACTCAGACTTGGCAGGTAAGAACAGATTGCTCTAAATAAATGAGTTGGAAGAAATTAGAAATGATGCATACATAAACTCAAAAATTTACAAAGAAAAAATCAAGACTTTTCATGACAAATCAATTTTACGAAAAAATTTCTCTCCAGGACAAAAAGTTTTATTGTATAATTTAAAATTGCATCTTTTTCCTAGAAAATTAAGATCAAGATGGACAGGTTGATTTTTTGTCAAACAAGTTTTTTCGCATGGGGCTGTAGAGATAGAAAATCCTAAAAATGGTAACATTTTTAAAATAAATGGTCAACGTCTAAAACCATTTTTAGAATTTTCTACGCTCGGAGAGGAAGAGGTGTTGGTTCTTCATGAACCTTATTATCTGTAAAAAATAATAATAATAACAAAAAAATAATAATTTATAATTTTTCTCTCTTATTTTGATTTCTTCATCCTCATACTAAAGTAATTGCAGATCCTTATCATCATTGTTGACCGAACAAATATAAGTTCTTCAATTCTTATCTGCTTTACATTGTGCATTAGCGAATTTGCATTGAGGACAATGCAAAATTTAGGTGTGGGGGTGGAAGTACATATTTTCCTCTTTATTTTATCATTTTGTTGCATTTTTGACATAGTTTTTGTTAAAAAAATAATAATAATAATAATAATAATAATAAAATATTGTCACTTGCCAAATTAATAGAGTTAAGTAATAATTGAACTAATTGATAGATTTTAAATTTTCTAATTCTAGTTAGTGACATACTCAAGTTTACCTTTTATGATAACTCCAAATAAAATTCTTAAGAAATAATTTTTCAACTAGTATACTTTACTTAAGTCTTACCTTAGATTTTTAATTAAAAATAATGAAATTTTTGCATGCTTAACTTAGAGTTGAAAATATTTTTTTTAAGTTATCTTGATTTACACATTTTTTTCAGACTATATATACTTACACACACATATATATATATATTAAAAAAACTAACATTATAAAAGAAGAGTGCGAAAAATGGGCACCAAAAAGAAAAAAACTCTTAAATTCAAGGTGATTCTATCTTATAAAACCTAAGTTGACCGTGTAATTAAGCCCAATGAGTATTTCTATACTTAATGACCTAAGCCCAATTGGGTTGGGATTCATTGGCCCAAAACTCATTAAATAGTAACTTAGAAAGCCCGTTAAAATAGAAAATAATCACCAAGAATTAGAGAGTGAAGAAAAAAAATTATATACATTTAACACTAACCATTTTTTTTATATATATTGTTGTTTTGTATATATGGTCTTGAAAAATAATTTTTGATCAAGAGACTTGAAAGTATTTAAAACAAAGAGTTAGCATGTTCTTTTCATAACTTTTAAATTAAATCTCTAAGATTTGACTTGGTTCTGTATTGCTATAATGAAAAAGATTTTCTAAAAAATTTACATTGGAGTTATATATAAAAACGTTTTCTTGATTATTAACTAGCTTCTATTAGAATGTCTAAATATATTAAAGAAAATTAGTTATTTACTGACTTATTTAACTTGACAAGTTGACAGAATTTTGTGGGTATATTCACTGCAAACCCTCACGAGACTACAACTCGTCCACTAGGGTAACCTAGGGGTTTAAAGGCTTGTTGTATACGCTAAATACAACCGCGATTCCAGCGAAAGTGAGTTAGGATTTTCTTTTTATTTTCTTTGCTAGAGGACTAGCAAAAGTTTAGGTGTGGGTGTATTTGATAATCATATTTTATTATTATTTTATACCCTCATTATCTATTTTATATAAATAAATATACCACTAATAATTATTTTTATCTTTAAATGCAGGTTAATGAAGAATAAATCTCAAACTCTCATCTCTCAATAAAAACTCATTGATTAAATGAAGAAATGGAGCAAAAAAGCCCATTAAAAAATCAATTTCCAAATTAGCCAAAAGCCTAAGAAATGCCAAAGCCCAAACAAATGCATGAAGAAATCAAGAAATTGTCCAAGGCCCAAGCCCAAGAGCAAACCCAAGAGGAATCTGCGGACAACAACCAGAGACAAGTTGATACAGATGCCAGCATCGATGGTGATACCGATGCCAGCATCGATGCCCGTATCGATGCTAGCATCGATACCCCTATCGATACTGGTATCGATACCTCCGTCATTCTTTTACAGATCTATGGCTGAAATTTATAGTTTTTGGATAAAATTTCAATCCAATGGCTCTTATTCACTGATGTTTACTATAAATAGGGGTAGAGAGTGAGGGGTTAGAGGGTAAAAAATTTTGTAATTTCATTTGGAGAGGAAGGCTACTCTTAATTGAGAAGGCCTTCCAAAATTTATAACTTTTATTGCCATTAATAATAATAATTTTTTCTCCACTTTAAATTGGTCTTTTTTCCTCTTTGTTGAATAATGAGGATGGAGATGAAGAGAAATTTGAAGGTTTGCATTTCTTTTATTTTCCTCTTTTATTTCTTTTTTATAATTTTTTTATTATTGCTTATTAGTTAGATTTACATTCATGCTTGTAGTGTAGATTTATTTTCTTGTTTTTTATTTCTTTTTGCACTTTAATTTGTAGAGTTGATTTATTTTCTTGCATATAATTTTTGTAATTTATTTTATAGTTTAGATTTTAATTCTCTGTAGTTGGATTTATTTCTTGTTCATAGTTTAGATTTTTATTTTCTTTTTAATTTTGTAATTAGTTCTTTTTCTTCTTGTTTTAATTTCTTAAGATGTGAAATTAATTCTTGTAGGAATCTTAGAATTATATGAAACTAGTCTAATTTCCTTTATATTGTATGAATTATTCTCTTTCACTTAAAATATTCATGTTTAGGATAATTGTAGGCGTATAAAATTGCTTATAGATCCCTTAGCACAGCTCAGCACAAACCGACGAACCAAGCCACCCTGAGGTGGCTCGGTGTGCCGGCCCAGATCTGTGCGCGGGCACAGTTCAGAGAGCCTATAAATAGGCCCCCTTGGTTCATTTTTCGAAGGTTGGAACTTTGAGAGCCGAAACTCTGCCGAATTGAGAATTGAACTTGGAGTTTTGAAGACTTGAGGACTTGAACATTCAGATCTGGTTCTCGATGAGCATCCACGTCACAAAAGGTAGGAGTTCGAGAGAGAGAAAGATCAGATCTGAGATCTACACGAGATCATACTCCGGATCAAAGCTTGGCCTTTGATCCTGAGAACTAAAGGCGATTATTTCCTTGGTGAATTAATCCCCCCCGGCTATTATTTCCTTCGCGAAATAATACCCGTCAAATCGTGTAGATCCGACCGGATCTAGATCGCGCGGTGGTCCACGGATTAACCCCGGCGTTGGCAAAGAACCCACACAAGCGAGCGACTGCAAAACAGGAGCTCGTGATTTGTTCGACACAAAAGGAGAAAGTTGTAATCTTTTTTTTCTTTTTCTTTGATTTTATTGTAACCGGATCTAAAAAAGACCGGATCTTTTGTAACAAAAAAGCAATTAGGGGCCCCCCGCCGATCTCGCTACCAAGATCGTCACGTCGCAGCCGCGGATCTCAATCCCGGTCGAGGAGGAGGTCGAGTATGAATTCGACCAGGCCAAGTTCGAGGAGTATCTCTCATCCTCGTCCGGATCTACCTCCCCCCGCAAGTTCAAGAAGCTCTCCTCCAGGAGAAAAGCTCGTTGGTTCGAAGAAGTTCAGAACGCCAACGAAGCTCTCAACCCGGCTGACGCCAAAGTTGCATCGGGTTAAGTTCCACCGACCTCCAACGAGGTCAAACCTATTCTTGCCGACGCCTCTACTATTCAGGGCGTTGTGACTCTCTCAAAGAGAGCCCGCCAGAGGCGACGTCAACGCCTTGCGCGGCAACTCGCTAAGGCGATGGAGTCTACAGACGGAGTCCGCTACAACGCGGATCTGAAGAATAGGAGAGGCAAACAGCCTCAACAACTGAAGAATGACGGTTCCTCCAAGCCGCCGACGAACGAATGGATCCGGGTCAAACGGAACCGTTCGACACTCGAAGAGCGGATTCACAAACGCCACGCCTTGCTTGCACAAGCAAAAATGCTGGTGCAAAAGGCCGAGAAATTGAGGGAAGGAAGAGTGGCCAAAAAGCCGCCATCAACCCGCCAAGTGTGGAGGCCGAAGCAGCCTCCAACCAAAGTTCAACCTCCGGTGAATCAACCAAAGTCGCCGGTAATCCCAATAGCTTCTCCGGGAGATCATGCAGAATCATCCCGAAGGAAGAAGCCAGTTTTGGAGCGCCTCGGTCCATCCAACCAAAGTTCAACCTCCGGTGAATCAACCAAAGTCGCCGGTAATCCCAATAGCTTCTACGGGAAATCATGCAGAGTCATCCCGAAAGAAGAAGCCAGTTTTGGAGCGTCTCGGTCCACTTCCCGATGAGCGAGTCAAGGCTCCAGTTCAAGAGCGTTTGGGCCCGATAAAGAAGCCCCGAACGACGCAACAGGCTGAAGGTCGCCGTTACCCTCAACATGACAAAGAGACTAGGGCAGCTACGCGCACCAACTTGCGCATTGAAGTCCAGGAGCCCGCCGAGAACTCACGCCCAAAAAGGCATGTTTCGAGGCGCGTCACTTTCGAAAGCCCTAAGAAAGCAATTCCTCCTCAGAAGGAAACATTATCGTCTGATGATGATAGCGTTATACCTGAGAAGTCGTGCCAACACACGATAGGTTACTCTGATCGTCAAGCAGACGAGTTGTACTATTGTGCTGGGGGTACGAATAAAACCAGGAAAAGGAGTCCCCGAGAACAGGAAACTCAGTGCCCCTGTTCCAAACTCATTCGGGCAGTATTGTCTGAATGTAGCTGCATCAAGGTGGTCCCTGAACGAGTTTCAGTTTTCGAAAGGCTCAGTACCGAAACGCCGAAAACAAGGCCTAGGCGTTTCCGACGAAGAAGAACGGTGGTTGAAAATGGAGAATTTTCGAGTGTCACCACCAATATGACCAGCAGAGGGACATCGGCACGGGATAATCTCGAGTCGATTCTGAAAGCATCTCGGCCTAGAACCCGTCTGCAGTCCGGAACCATCAAGCGAGCAACCTATGGTAGGGTTCGGACAAGACGCCCTTCAGAAGATGAAGAATCTGATGCCGGCTCCGCGGTGGCATCAGATAATACAGTATCCAGCGAGGGACAGCCTTAGCTAAGCAACAGAAAACCTTCAGGTTCGAAATGCAGATGGCCATGCAAAACATGAGAGAAATGCATGACCAACAAATCCAAGCATTGACGAACCAGCATGTTCCTCACCAATTTCTTCGACGACGACACAGAGATATCCATCGGGTCGTTGCTGGACGAGAAGCAGAAAGATGGGGAATTGGTGGACACCTTCGTCAAAAGGTTCCTGAACAAGGCGATGAACTGTCGGGACCCGATCACTGAGGAGTTTATTCTCCAGACTTGCCACAACAACCTCGCGCTGGACGTGTTGGAAGCAATGGGGACAGCACCGTCCAAGACATGGAAGGATCTGAAGGTCCGAGGAGAGCAAGCCGAGCGATTCCTAAGAAGGAAGAAGGCGGAGAGAGGCCAACAGGCGACGAATGCTCCAAAGCAGAATTTCGTCCCACGGGGGAAAGGTAAGGCACATGCTAATGCAGTTGATGCTAATCAAACCTTTCAATTGCAACCCCAGCAGCAGCAACAGTAGCAGCAGCAACAAGCACCACAACAAGCTCGGGGGCAATGGCAACAACGGCCTCAGAAGCAGAAATCTTCAGAGCCGAGGTTTCCTAAAGTGTACTCCTTCAAGGATGACGAAGTTCCCGGCATCTTTAAGTACTTGTTGGAGAACAACAAAATTTAGCTGCCAGCGATTGTGGATCAAGAAGGGGCTAACAAAGTGACGGATCCGAGGTATTGTGCATACCATAGAGCGGTCCATCACCCTACGAAGTCATGCTACCACCTCAAGGACAAGATCCAGGCGCCTAATTGATGTAGGCGTCATAACCCGAAGCCGTCCAAGAATGTTGGAGCAAACGCGGTTTCAATCAGCTTTGGATCAGTGCCCACAGCGTGATTTGAACCAAAACGCATCACCAAAGTGGGAATGAAGACAGTAAACGACGACCCGCATGGACAGCGCCAAAAAGGACTTGTGCCACATACAGTCCCAAACGGCGAAATCCTCTGGGTTCACCCCGACCTGATTGAAGATGAACAATGGGCCGGATCGTCATCCAAGAAGAAATCCAAAGGTAAAGGAAAGTCTTGCTGCGGAGTCTCTGCTATCCCAGGAGAAGATGACGAAAGAATCATAGCTTTCCCGCTCTCTGAAGAAGAACAAGAAGTTTTTGCGACCCGAAGCGGAAATGAGTATCACTACAACTATCCACCACCTAGTGAGCAGGGGGTGAATAAACGGGGACCAGCCAAAACTCTCACGAAGATGGGGGTGATTACAAGTCCTACACCGGGCGAAGAGGCTCGACGACAGAAAGAGAAGAATCCCCAGGAAGTTCGGAATCCGAAGCGGTCTCGTTTCAGTCGCCCG
Organism: Asparagus officinalis; assembly: GCF_001876935.1. Classification (NCBI taxonomy): domain Eukaryota; kingdom Viridiplantae; phylum Streptophyta; class Magnoliopsida; order Asparagales; family Asparagaceae; genus Asparagus; species Asparagus officinalis. The sequence goes on along the minus strand of NC_033802.1, from coordinate 41,548,802 downwards.
ATTGGAAAAGACAAACCGAAAAGCTCGAAGACTCCGCAAGTCTTCGATATCATGGCTCAATTAGCCAATATTCCAGCGCGGATAACGTTGTATGAGTTGCTGCGGTTGTCTATGGAAACTAGGGAAGCCTTACGAGAAGCCTTGGCTGATTCTGAAGCATTCCTCACTCGGGTCAAACCGGCACCTGAAGAGCTAGAACTGTCAATGCAACACTACAACATAGAGGCTAAGAACCTTCCCTGCATCACCTTCACCAAAGAGGATATGCAGACGAAGAATTCGAACCACGATCGACCGCTATACTTCATCGGGTACATCGGCTCCAGCAAAGTCAACCGAATCCAAGTGGATCCGGGTTCTGCTGTGAGCATTATGCCGCTTCGCCTTATGCATAGCCTTGGTATTCCAGTTAGCAAATTGGCGTCCACAGGCACGGTCATTTACGGATTCAACACCAGCGGGTCAAGGCCTTTGGGAAAGATCCGGATAAAGTGCCAAATGGGTGATCTGAAGACGGAGGTCACGTGTTACGTGATTGATGCTGAGACATCATATAACTTACTACTGGGTCGGCCTTAGATCCATAGTAATGTTATAGTTCCCTCCACCTTACATCAGTGTCTGAAATATGTCAACACCGATGGAAGGGTTAGAACGGTGGTCGCGGATAAGCAACCATTTAAAGGGTATGAGAATTATTTCACTGATTCTCTCCTTTATGGTAACGAATCTGATACTGAATCATCGGCCCATGGCACGGACAGCGGTGAAGAAGCTGATACCGAAGCCGGATTCGATTACAATGGTGGTTTTGTTTTAAATAACATTGTACCATTTGTAATCAATCTTGACGATGATCAATCGTCAGATGGCAGTTGTAACTGGCAACTTGCCACTAATGAAATAAATAATGATTTAGAGTACTCCCTGTCTCTTGATGATGTGATAACAGAATTGTACAATAATACTGATTTGTATATGCCGCTTTGATCGTCCTACGTAACAAAGGAGCACCTCCAGCATTCTTTCGGAACAACCATGATCATCCCGAACAAAATAGGAGGTGCAAAAGAAGTAATTTACGGTAAAGGAAAAAAGCTCTCCGTTACCAGATCATTTCCTAAGTGAAGATGAAGATGATGACAAACCTGGTCGGCATTTATCTAAGTATAGTCCAGAAGCGCGCAAGCTCATGGAAAAGCAGGGGTACGATTTCACACTCGGAGAAGGTCTATACTTCGATCGAGGTCCTCGTACTCCAGCCAAAGCGGTATATGTACCAAAAGGGAAATCCGAGGATTATTATAAATACGGGCGAGGCTTAGGCTATGTTTCCTCGTCTGATGATGAATGTGGTTGGCAAATTATCGATCAAATTGCTAACAAAACTAAGAACTGATACTCTTCTGATTCTTCAGCTGGGAATTCCGACACAAGTCTAGGGAGGCATTCAAAGCCCTAATGGTAAACATGGCTACAGTTGATCCATCTACAATGGAGGACGACGATCAAATGCCAACATGGGAAGATCCATGGGTTCATCACCTAAACATGCAGTATGGTGATAGGTTCGAACAGAGGGAACCCCCCACTGAAGATAAAATAGTCCAAGTTAACATGGGTGACGAGGCCAACCCAAAGCCTATATTCATCAGCGATAGTCTTCCCCCAAATGAGAAGGAGGAGTTAATTGCTCTCATCAGGGAGTATATTGACGTCTTTGCTTGGAACTATGAAGATATGCCAGGGCTTGACCCCAATGTGGCAATGCACCGCCTCGATATCAAGCCGGATGCCAAACCTGTCAAGCAACAGCAAAGACGGTTTCGTCCGCAGAGCAGATTATGGAAGCCATTGAGGCGGAAGTTAAGAAATTGATCGAATCAGGATTTATCCGAGAGGAGCAACATCCAGATTGGCTAGCCAATATCGTTCCAGTCATGAAGAAGAACGGTAAAATCAGGATTTGCATTGATTTCAGGGACCTGAATACGGCATGTCCAAAAGACGACTTTCCTCTCCTGATCACGGATGTCATTATTAACAATACATGCGGATTTGAGAGAATGTCTTTCATGGATGGGTTTTCAGGATATAACCAAATCAAGATGCACCCAGATGACGAGAAGCATACAGCGTTCAGAACACCTCTTGGTGTCTTTTGCTACACGGTGATGCCTTTCGGACTAAAGAATGCAGGCGCCACGTATCAACGAGCGATGACTAAGATTTTCCAAGAACATCTCAGGAAAACAGTTGAGTGCTACGTTGATGATTTGGTTGTGAAAAGTCGCAACAAAGAAGATTACATCAAGGACCTGAAGACGATGTTCGATCTCATGCGGAGCCACCAGTTGAAGATGAACCCTACTAAATCCTTCCTTGGAATGTCTAGCGGAAAATTCCTTGGATTCGTCGTCACCACTAAAGGTATACATATCGATCCTGACAAAGTGAAGGCGATACACGAACTGCAACCTCCTAGAAATCTGAGAGAGCTCAGAGGATTGCAAGGGCGGCTAGCTTACATCCGGCGGTTCATCTCAGACCTTTCTGGGAAGTGCCAACCATTCTCTAAACTAAACAAGAAAGGGGTGTCATTCATCTGGGACGACGCCTGCCAAAAAGCATTCGAAGATATCAAAACGTATCTGGCGAATCCTCCTGTTCTCGTTGCACCGAAATCAGGTAAACCGTTCTTGATTTACATCAAGGCGATGAACCACTCGATAAGTGCTTTACTAGCACAAGACGACGATAACGGTCACGAACAGGCAGTTTATTACCTAAGTCGGACCTTGATAGGCGCCGAGTCTCGATATCCGATGATCGAGAAAGAATGCCTCGCATTGGTATTCGCGATGCAAAAGATGCGGCATTACTTGGTTGGACAGACGATTTACGTCATTTCTAATGTTAATTCAGTACGGGTGTTTATGACGCAACCGGCCTCTATGAATTGGCGATTAGCGAAGTGGGCCCTTCTCTTATCCCAATATGATTTGCACTTCAAGCAACAGAAGTCGATCAAAGGACAAGCGATTTGCGATCTTTTGGCGGCAAACCCGACCACAGATACGGCAGAAGTATATGATGACTTGCCGGATGAAATCCACGAGGTTAACACGATGTCGCACCAACAAGTATGGCAATTATATTTTGATAGTGCTTCGAGGGCAGTTAATAGGGTGATAACCCCGGGAGATTCTACAGTTTCCTCCGGGGTTGGGGTTGTCTTAATCTCCCCGGAAAAGCATGTGATGCCTCGAGCTTATTCATTGACTAGTCCGTATTCCAATAACGTAGCCGAGTACAACGCGCTTCTCATTGGACTCAGTTTCGCCAAGGAGTTGGGGGTCGA
>NC_033802.1:41540809-41544441 GCF_001876935.1 Asparagus officinalis | reverse complement strand
CAAAGTTCTGAATGATCAAGAGGCTGGTCTATAGGGTAGATGTTACCTCCATCACTAGCAGGATCATCAATGGCCAAATCCATATCAGATGCTCGTGAAACTACACGCGGCTTGCGGGCTAATCTCTTCCGCCTAGCAGCAGGGACAATAATCGAAGGTCTCGCCTGGGGAGAAGGACGGAACTCTTCATCTTGGTCAGCTGTGGTCCCTAAAACATCAAACCATTGTCAGGCTTAATAATTCTGGAAGATAAAAGGAAAGAGTAAGAAACTGACCTCGTTCAGAACAGTCCTCGTGATCTTCAAGATCTCCGCCTGAAGCTTCATCAGCAGAATGAAAGATCTTCTTTCCCTCTTCGTCAATCCGACGAGTCTTGTGCCGTGCCCTTTGTGATCGAGCATTTTCCCAAATCATACGAGAATCAGCCTGAGAAGCCTCCTCAGCCTCTAGCTCTGCGATCGGCTTTACGGGGACAGTTTTATTAGCTGCTAACAACCACTTGCAGCTTAAGAAGGTGAGGTTCAACTGTCGCTCAGAACTCGGGAGACTGAACTTAGCACCAGTACAGCCCGTCACGGTCCAAAACCATGCACAAAGACCGTCCACCAAACCGCCGTGGGTACGAAGCTGCTGACGTGGATTCCCGACATAAAGCTGATCATAGCCAAACTAGCGAGCGAATCGGCAGGGGACACTCGCCGTATCGGCCGGAGAACTGCGGAAAACAAGTGGAAAACGTCCAGCACTTGTGGACCTGTAGCTGCTGTCTGACGTCAGGGAATCCTCGCCCCTCCCACTTGCCATTTTCAAACAACTGTAGTAGGGGAGCGGAGGGGTCTGTGGCATATGGTACTGACATCATATCGGAACGATGAAGGACGAACCAAGCCATCAAATAAGTGTACGGAAGCTCCACCTTAATGGTAGGAATCTGAGTCGGTGGTTCACTTTCCTTCCGTGTAAAAGTACTAGAAATCTGTCGAAGCCCTCGATGAATGTTAGCCACCATCACCGGAAGAAGCGAAAGTTCCTTTTTGTAGGCAAGCTAAACCGCTGGGTAGAGCACCTCCAATGGCAAGATATCACTAGACTGATATGGGACCACGCATTTCTTTAACCAGATAGCGAGGTAACCGGCGAGAAGGGTCATCGGTCGAATCGGCGCGGTCGCATGCCACAAGAATGCTTTAAACTTGGTCCCTGTAGGAAAACCACTCTCAGGACTGCTAATGGTATAGGAATGAGCATCAACCTTCTTCAGTAGATTATTAACCCTTGAAGGAGTGAGTGGTGCCAGCTCACAAATAGCCTCGCCAGAATTGCTCTCTAGATTCCTGAACAAATAAGACGCAAACTGTTTCTGGCTCACATGGGATTTAGCCCTCTTCGCTAAAGGTTCAGACTGCGCCAAAGCGATATGATAGTGGCATGTGAGGTCCCATAAAGTCTCGTAGCGGTCGGGCATGCGATCTTTCAGCTGACTTAATTCTTGGTTGGAGGGAAAATATTCCTGATATAGCATCTGTCCCATGGGCAAACCAGAAATCCTGTGCATCTCATGGAGGGCCAAGCCCAATTCCCCTTGCCGGGTTAGAAAAGTGTTCGAATCCGGGTTGTAGAGCTCGCACAAAGCGAAGAAATGCTTCGTGCTAACAGGCAAACCATACATGATGGCACGAATGGCTGCATACAGACCACAAACGTGCAACTCCTCACTCTATCGGCTCAAGACGTACTTCGTCATGCGAGTCCACCAAAGCTTGTCCAAAGAATGGACCCAACCATAAAATTTGTGACGTGTCGCAGGCATCTCCCGTCCTAAAGCAGCGAGGCGATTCTTCAAAGTAGAACCAGAGGCAAGAAGCTCGTTACGCGGCGGTGCATCCAACCCCAATACTCCAGGATGCAATCCAGTGATATGACTCCTGCTCGAACCAGGAGCTGCCTGATGAGTGATGTAGCCGCAGTGAACGCTCTCATGCTCCTCCGTCAAGCACCACGACATCTCCCGTGTCACAGCCTGACGCCTGAGCTCAGTCAACGAACGATGCCGAGGAATCTTCGGCAAATATATGAAACCACTGCCAGTTTTATGAAGCCACTGCTCGGCATCAATAAACACTGCATCCAAATCTCGGGCAGAGTCGCCAAATAAAAAGTCGGTCTTCCTGAGAGGCTGAATCGAACTGGCATCCTTCACGAGAGGCGCATCTGTAATCAACTGGCGAAGAGCTCGATGTCCACCTTCCTTTACCACTTGGGCAACCTCTGTCGACGTGCCCGAAGCAAACCGAGGAGTAACTGGAATAGGGGAAAAATCGTCGGAAGTCGAATAATACTCGCCACGACGCACGTACACTGCGTGAGATGAGAACGCCCCAGAAGGATATTCCACTGGAAGCAAACATTTAAACATTTGTCAGTCTCGATTATAAAAGGAAGTTGAACTCATCCTATGAATAGGTAGGATAGAGTCACTGCCTTATAAAGGGTGAGACGATTTGGCAATATCATGCACTTATAAGATAGGGTATATCGACAATATATCCCTGCCTTATAAGGTACAATGCAGCGTCAAAACGCCCCCTTTATATTGAGATATGGTTTTGACCAAGCAAAACCCATCTTTAAAGCGTCGATCCTCACCAAGGAGAATCAAGGCTCTTCCCGATTGCCTCACCAAGGAGAACAAAATGGGATAAAAAGGACCAATTTGCAAATTTCCAAGAAAAAATGGACTAATTTTTAAATTTCCAAAAATAGCTCACCAGCATAAGAGGGAGGCGCGCCATCAGCCGACGCGGTAGAGGATTGACCCCTCGCAATACGAGACATGGTGACCTGCAAAATAAATTAAGGGATCAGATCCAGAAAAAAAAAGTTCCCCTTTTTATTGCAATTCTACCCCCCTGAAAGGTGAGCTCGAGGCGCCAAATCTTAATCCTAACCCTCGCATGTGATCCCACAAATTAATAAATTGAATTAAGGATGAAATATGCTAAAATTATGGAGGATATACCTGAAAGAAAGCTCGAAGATCCGACAAAAATCAAATCTTGAAAGAGGCTCAGACCACGTGCTCGAGGGGCCTGAGAGGAATTTCTGTATGAAGATTTTTGAGGGATTCTTCAGTCAAAGATCCAAAGGAAGACTAGATCTAATGCAACTATGAAGTTTTGAGGGAGAAAGGATGCTCGAGGGAAGAGAAAAGTGAAAAAAAGATTAAGGGGGGGGGCGGCCCTAATGAGGAGAAAAAGACCCTCTTTTATAATGTTGAACCAAGCCTAGTTGAACCGGACCAGACCAAGTTGAACCGGACCAGACCTGGTTTGAACCAGAATTCAAATTGAAGTTGAATCGAGCATCGAAACAACTTCAAATCGACCGAGGGTTCAGTCCTTGGTTTATTCTTGCATCTCCCACATATTCGGAAGGATCAGAAGATTTTTTTTTAGCCTAATTACTGCCTTTTTTGGCTCATTATCAAGCCGGTTCAGCTCATTCGGGCACAGAAATTACTCCAATAAGGTATATGAGTATAAACTATTCCCTATTTTCGGTTGAGAAGTTCCTGGAGAATGTTTTTATAAATATTCTTAAGGATAACTCAACAACACTACACCGGACAACGC
>NC_033802.1:41518808-41540444 GCF_001876935.1 Asparagus officinalis | reverse complement strand
AGCCACCTCAGGGTGGCTCGGCCAAGGCCGAGCCACCCTGAGGTGGCTCGGTGTGCCGGCCCAGATCTGTGCGCGGGCACAGTTCAGAGAGCCTATAAATAGGCCCCCTTGGTTCATTTTTCGAAGGTTGGAACTTTGAGAACCGAAACTCTGCCGAATTGAGAATTGAGCTTGGAGTTTTGAAGACTTGAGGACTTGAACATTCAGATCTGGTTCTCGGCGAGCATCCACGTCACAAAAGGCAGGAGTTCGAGAGAGAGAAAGATCATATCTGAGATCTACATGAGATCATACTCCGGATCAAAGCTTGGCCTTTGATCCTGAGAACTAAGGTCGATTATTTCCTTGGTGAATTAATCCCCCCCCGGCTATTATTTCCTTCGCGAAATAATACCCGTCAAATCGTGTAGATCCGACCGGATCTAGATCGCGCGGTGGTCCACGGATTAACCCCGGCGTTGGCAAAGAACCCACATAAGCGAGCGACTGCAAAACAGGAGCTCGAGATTCGTTCGGAAGGAAAGTTGTAATCTTTTTCTTTTTCTTTGATTTCGTTGTAACCGGATCTAAAAAAGACCGGATCTTTTGTAACCAAAAAGCAATTACTTGAGATAACAATGAATTCAATGAAGGCAATTTTCACAGCGAATAGAAGAAGAATTTGATAATCTATGCTTATCTTAAATGGTTTGATAGGTTATGCTTATGAATTCTAGGATTACTATCTTGTTGTTGTTCTCATCATGAATAGTAATTTTGACTTAGATGATAATTTGATAGGTTATACTTTCCTTAAATGGTTTGATAGTCTATGCTTAATAAATCTAAGTTGAAATATGATAAAAGAGAATAGTTTGTATTTTGTAATTGGGATTAGCTAGTGGATTAAATTTTAGATTTCTCATATCTTAAATTGAATCCTACTTTCTTGAATTCTCTTTTTCATTCTTGATTTTATTTCTTGATTTTATTTCTTGATTTTATTCATTCTTCTTTCTTGCCTTGTGATTTTATTTATTCTTTAATTCTTTCTTCTCTCCTCTAAAATTCAATTTTTTGTCTCTTGCATATATTCACAACAATCACTCATCACAATCACACTTATTCATTAATCCTACTTTGTCACGCACACAACATAAGAACCTATTCTAATAATCTCTTAAAATCACCTTCCTCGTGGGATCGATATTTTTATACTATAACTTAATCAATTGTGCACTTGCAATTTTAGTACATATATATGCCGCATCAAGTTTTTGGCGCCGTTGCTGGGGAAGGTGCTAAAATAGGATTTTATTATTTTGGTTCTTTAACTTGTGTGTTTTTCTTGTGAATGAACCACTTGGAGCTTGAAAATCTTGGATTGAAGATCAAGAATTTGGAGAATTGCTTTCGGGTAAGTTTTCTTTCTAGCGTTTTCAATTCCACCCTTTTAATTAGCTTCACAATTAGAGACAATCAATTTAAAATAAAAAGATTTTATTTTTGTTGACCATAATAAAATCCATCTTTCACTTGGACATTAACTAACAAGATAATAAACTCAAACAATGTTCCCCCTTATCATAGTTGTTTGATTGTTAACCCTAATAAAAAATATAAAGATTTTCTTTTTATCATCATTTTTAGTCGCTTTTAATTTCTAGGGTTGCATTTCATATAGTGTAGGAATTCACCAAGTGATTTGAGCATCTTGATTTGGCACACACTTCAAAACAGTCTTAAGGGCAAAACCCCATAATCAAGATAAGGTAAGGGATTTCATCATCCTTTCCTTAGCCCACAAATCACTAATTCCTCACTTCACAAACCCAAGCCTTCTAAAACTCATTAGACGTTGGCCCCTACGGACTCGAGCTCAATAAGGAACAAGAAATCCTTAAGTGAACCGGTTTAAGTTTTCTCAGATTAGTTGGTGTTTAAGGCAAGGTTTAGGGGTTGCGTAAAGCGCTCCGCAATGAATGAGGTACTTAATTGATCTCTGATCTCCCTCTAGTACTATCCTTACCTAGGTAACTATATGGGTAAAACTTTAATCTTTTCACTGTAAGAGTTTTTGGTTAGGAGCTGGTCTAGTGAGTTAGGCTAAACCCTAGAATTAGAGTGATTGAAAAGTGGTTGCTTTGATTTGTTTTAGTTAGGATTTTTCTTTTTCTTCTCATAAAAAAACTAATTTTCTTTCTTTCTTTAAAAAAAAATATAAAAAGAAGTTGTTTTGGTGTATGCATACTTGAGTTAGGGATAATTCTCATCGTTTAATCTGTGTTGAACCAATCCAAGAAATGGCAAATCAACCTGTTCTCCAGGATATGTGTTACCCCACCAGAAATGCAATTCCATCTTGCATAAGGCTCCCCGAAGCAAATGGAGTAAATTTTGAGCTTAGACCGCATTATATAAACATGCTTCCCAAATTCCAAGGAAATGAAACAAAAGATGCATATATTTTTATTTAGGAATTTAAGGAAGTATGTATTATGATTAAAATGAGAGAATTAACCGAAGATGCGATTAAGCTTAGATTTATTCCATTTGCTCTTAAAGATAAAGCTAAAAAATGGCTGTACAGCTTACCGATAAATTCCATCTCAACTTGGGATGAATTTATCACCGTTTTTCTTAAGAAATTTTTCCCTATTCAAAAAACGATAAAGCTAAGGAACAGCATTCAAAACTTCAAATATATCCCGGGAGAGCTATTTTGAAAATATTTTGACCGATTAAAAGATCTTTTAATCCAATGTCCTCATCATGGTCTAGAAAAATGGCGATTGTGCCAAGTCATATATGAAGGATTGGACTATTCTTCAAAAACATCTTTAGAATTAATGTGTCAGGGAGATTTTATGAAAAAAAAACGCATATGAAGCTTGGGAATTCCTAGAGAGTCTATCCGAGAAAACAATGTAGTGGGAACACTGTGATGACAGGGTTTCATCAATTCACTAATCTAAGTCTAATGGTCTTTCCCTGGAGTCAAACATTGCTTCTGAAGCAAAGATGGCGACGATTCTGCGGAGGTTAGAAGCCTTAGAAGTTAAGGAATGAGCTCCAGCTCAAATCAATCATGTTTCTGCCCCGGGATGTCATAACTGTCAGTCTCCTACCCACGTTTCAGAGGAATGACCTCTCCTAGAAAACAACCATGCTTTAGAACAGATGAACGCTGTATTCCAGCACCCTAGAAATGATCTATTTTCTCCAACCTACAATCCAGGTTGGAGAAATCATCCCAACATTGCTTGGAACCAAGGAAATTCTCCTAGAAATCAAAACTTCATTCTCGCGTCGAACCAACAATTCCCTAGGGGAAATACACTTCCATTCAATGCACCAAACAATTTCCAACAAGCTAACCTAGTTTTTCCAACCCAACATCCTCATCCTCACCAGCCTACAAATCCTTCAAATTCTGATCATGACAAACGTTTAAGTCTCTTAGAAAAAGGTTTAGAAGCTATGATCAAAGCTTCTACACAAACTACCAACATGTTGACCCAGTCATCCACCACTCTAAATTCCTTCATGCAAACAACCGGCCAAGTGCTCAACTCGAACACTCAAGCCATAGCCCGGTTAGAAACCCAACTTGGGCAACTAGCCACTGCCGTGAGCGAGAGAGAGAAAGGAAAATTCCTAAGTCAACCTATTACAAACCCAAAAGACAATGGGTCTAGTTCAAACCATCCAGCTCATGTGAATGCAGTTCACACACTGCGATCAGGAAAACAAATAGACAACCAAGTTAAAATGCCACCGGATCAAACCCCTTCTCCCATCCAACACACTCCTTCCGATAAAGCAATTCCTTCTGATGACCAAAACGCTGAACATGAGGTTGAGCCTGATCTAGATAGGTATAGGCATGTTGCCCCCTTTCCAGATAGACTCAAACCTAGGAAAAACTCCCCGCAGGTTGAGAAAATCCTAGAAACATTTAAACATGTCAAGATCAACATCCCTCTCCTAGATGCAATCGAACAAATCCCCTCTTATGCAAAGTTCTTGAAGGACTTATGCACTAAGAAAAGAACCACCAATGTCCCTAAGAAAGTCTTCTTAGTTGCCAACCTCAGTGAAATTTTTTCGAAACCCATGCCGTTAAAATATAAGGACCCTGGTTCTCCCACAATTCCATGCGTCATAGGTAACACTCATATTGATAAGGCACTTCTAGACTTGGGAGCCAGCGTCAACCTCCTTCCTTATTCAGTCTATCAACAGGTAGGTGTAGGAGAACTTAAACCGACAAGATGCACTCTACAGTTAGCTAATAGATCTGTGAAAATTCCCAAAGGAGAGGTAGAGGATGTTTTGATCAAGGTTGGAGAGTTTATTTTCCCTGTTGATTTTATTATCTTGGAAATGCAGCCCGTTTCTACTCTCAAAAGTCAAATCCCCGTCATTCTAGGAATACTGTTCTTAGCCACCTCAAATGCTTTGATAAATTGTAGAACCGGTCAGATGAAACTATCTTTTGGGAATATGACTGTTGACCTCAATATCTTCAACCTAGGAAGACAGCCTAGTGATCCATCTGATGAACCCATAGAAATGAATTTCATTCAAGGAATATCCAGTGAACAACAAGAGGGAGAGTGTGAGTCTGATGCAAATACATCTGACTTAATAATTGAGGAGTTTTCTGATGACGAACTAGAGTTAGAACCACTGGTCAATCATGTTTCTACTGTTGGCTGGCAGCAAGAACCTTTGGAGATAGAACCCCGAGTCCAGCTTCGCCCATCTGTAGAGGAACCCCCTAGGTTAGAGCTCAAACCTCTACCTGAAAATCTAGAGTATGCCTACTTAGGGGAGAACGAGTCTTTACCAGTTATCATTTCTTCTGACTTAACTACCAGTTAAAAGGAAGCTCTCTTAGATGTTTTAAGAGAGAATAGGGAAGCCATTGGATGGACCATGGCTGATATCAAACGGATTAGTCCAATCATTGTTCAACACTGAATCCATTTGATAGATGACGCCAAACCTACTAGAGATCCTCAATGTAGGTTAAACCCAGTGATGAAAGAAGCCGTTAGGAAAGACATTCTGAAATGTCTCGATCATGGGATCATTTATCCTATTTCTGATAGTTCATGGGTGAGTCCGGTCCAAGTTGTTCCAAAAAAATCTGGGATCACCGTGATCCAAAATGACGCTAATGAGCTGATTCCCACTCGAATCCAAACTGGATGGCGAGTTTATATTGACTACAGAAAACTCAACTTAGCCACTCGGAAAGATCACTTCCCTCTTCCTTTCATTGACCAAATGTTAGAGCGTTTAACAGGACACGAGTTCTATTGTTTCCTGGATGGATATTCAGGTTACAATCAAAACCCTATCGCTCCAGAAGATCAGTAGAAAACCACCTTCACTTGCCCGTATGGAACATTCGCATACCGACGCATTCCTTTTGGGTTGTGTAATGCACCTGCCACTTTCCAACGCTGCATGATCAGCATTTTTTCTTACATGGTAGAGAGATTCCTCGAAATTTTCATGGACGACTTTTCCATTTTTTGTGACACATTTTTCCCATATTTGCATCATCTTAAACTGGTCCTAGAACGGTGTAGGGAGAAAAATCTGACTCTCAATTGGGAGAAATGTCATTTCATGGTCAAACAAGGTATTGTCTTAGGACATGTAGTTTCCAATAGGGGAATCGAAGTGGAAAAAGCTAAGGTAGATCTCATTTCCAATCTCCCTCCTCCCAAAACTGTCAAAGATGTCAGATCATTTTTTGGTCATGCTGGTTTTTACCGACGTTTCATCAAGGATTTCAGCAAAATTGCTAGACCCTTGACCAATCTCTTAGCCAAGGATACATCATTTGTCTTCTCTCTCGACTTCCTCAAAGCTTTTGAATATCTAAAAAAGGAGCTAACCACAGCTCCTATCATTCATGCACCGGACTGGACCTTACCCTTTGAACTGATGTGTGATGCATCTGATTCTGTGATTGGTGCTGTTTTAGGACAACGGTTTGATGGAAAACCGCATGTGATCTACTATGCCAGTCGCATGTGATCTACTATGCCAGTAGGACTCTGAATGATGCCCAGCAAAATTACTCTGTCACAGAAAAAAAGTTTTTAGCTGTAGTCTAGGACTCTGAATGATGCCCAGCAAAATTACTCTGTCACAGAAAAAAAGTTTTTAGCTGTAGTCTTTGCCACAGAAAATTTTAGGTCCTACCTCATTGGTTCCTTAACCAAAGTTTTCACAGATCATGCCGTACTAAATTATCTTTTGACCAAAAAGGATGCTAAAGCATGACTCATTAGATGGATTCTCCTACTTCAAGAGTTTGACATCCAAATTCTTGACAGAAGGGGAACAGAGAACCCCGTAGCAGATCACCTCTCTCGTCTCCCAAATGCACCTCAACCGTCCCAATCAACGAACATTTTCTAGATGAACAACTCCTAGAAATCCAATTTGTTCCATGGTTCACCGACATTGTGAACTACATAGTCATGAACCAGATCCCTTCTCATTGGTCCAAACACGATAGATCTCGTTTTCTCTCCCAAGTAAAATACTTTTACTGGGATGATCCATATCTGTTCAAATATTGTCCTGATCAGATCTTTAGGAGGTGTGTTCCCACTGAAGAAACTAGGAGTGTTCTATCATTTTGTCATGAGCAAGCATGTGCGGGCCACTTTGGCCCAAGAAAAATAGCTAAAAAAATTCTCCAATCTGAGCTATACTGCCCTACTCTTTTCAAGGATTCATATGAGTTTTGCAAAACTTGTAACCGCTGTCAGCTTTTAGGGAAGGTCACTAGAAGAAATATGATGCCCCTACAACCCATCTTATCCGTTGAACTTTTTGATCTGTGGGGTATCGATTTCATGGGACCATTTTCAAATTCCTTTGAAATGTTTACATTCTAGTAGCCGTTGAATACATGTCAAAATGGGTTGAGGCGGTAGCTTGCAAAACTAATGACAACAAGATCGTTGTCAAGTTTTTGAAAGAGAACATTTTTGCACAGTTTGGAGTATCCCGAGCGATCATCAGTGACAACGATACACATTTCTGTAACCGTTCTTTTGAGGATTTGATGAGGAAATATTCAATCACACACAAATTGTCAACTCCTTATCAACCCCAAACTAGTGGTCAAGTAGAGGTCACAAACAGACAGATCAAACAAATCTTAGAAAAAACAGTTAATCATAACAGAAAAGATTGGTCTGTAAAATTATGTGATGCTCTGTGGGCATATAGAACAGCTTTCAAGGTCAATTTGGGGATGTCACCATATAGACTAGTATCCTACTAGTGGAGTTGGAACATCAAGCAATGTGGGCGATAAAATAGTTGAATTTTGACTCAGACTTGGTAGGTAAGAACAGATTGCTCCAAATAAATGAGTTGGAAAAAATTAGAAATGATGCATATATAAACTCAAAAAATTACAAAGAGAAAACTAAGATTTTTCATGACAAATCAATTTTACGAAAAAATTTCTCTCCAGGATAAAAAGTTTTCTTGTACAATTTAAAATTGCATCTTTTTCCTGGAAAATTAAGATCAAGATGAACAGGTCCATTTTTTGTCAAACAAGTTTTTTTGCATGGGGCTGTAAAGATAGATAATCCTAAAAATGATAACATTTTTAAAATAAATGGTCAACGTCTAAAACCATTTTTAGAATTTTCTACGCTCGGAGAGGAAGAGGTGTTGGTTCTTCATGAACCTTATTATCTGTAAAATAATAATAATAATAATAACAAAATATTAATAATAATAATAATAATAATAATAATATTTATAATTTTTTCTCTTATTTTGATTTCTTCATCCTCATACTAACAGTAATTGTAGATCCTTATCATCATTGTTGACCGAACAAATGTAAGTTCTTTAATTCTTATTTGCTTTACTTTGTGCATCAGTGAATTTGCATTGAGGACAATGCAAAACTTAGGTGTGGGGGTGGAAGTACATATTTTCCTCTTTATTTTATCATTTTGTTGCATTTTTGACATAGTTTTTGTTAAAAAAAATAATAATAAAAATAAAAAAAATATAAAAATATTGTCACTTGCCAAATTAATAGAGTTAAGTAATAATTAATCTAATTGATAGATTTTAAATTTTCTAATTCTAGTTAGTGACATACTCAAGTTCACCTTTTATGATAACTCCAAATAAAATTCTTAAGAAATAATTTTTCAACTAGTATACTTTACTTAAGTCTTACCTTAGATTTTTAATTAAAAATAATAAAATTTTTGCATGCTTAACTTAGAGTTGAAAATATTTTTTTTAAGTTATCTTGATTTACACATTTTTTTCAGACTATATACTTACACACATATATATATTAAAAAAACTAACATTATAAAAGAAGAGTGCGAAAAATGGGCACCAAAAAGAAAAAAAAAACTCTTAAATTCAAGGTGATTCTATCTTATAAAGCCTAAGTTGACCGAGTAATTAAGCCCAATGAGTATTTCTATACTTAAAATAGACCTAAGGCCGCAATTGCGGTATGGGATCATTGGCACGAAAACTCGTTAAATAGTAACTTAGAAGCCGTTAAAATAGAAAACAATCACACAAGAATTAGAGAGTGAAGAAAAAAAAATATATACTTATAACACTAACATTTATATAATATTATATATATATATATATATATATATATATATATATAATATTATATTATATATATATATATATATATATATATATATATATATTATATATATTCGTTGTTGTTTTGTATATATGGTCATGAAACAATTTTTGATCAAGAGACTTGAAGTATTTAAAACAAGAGTTAGCATGTTCTTTTCAAACTTTTAAATTAAATCTCTAAGAATTTGACTTGGTTTCTGTATTGCTATAATGAAAAAGATTTTCTAAGAAATTTACATTGGAGTTATATATAAAAACGTTTTCTTGATTATTAACTAGCTTCTATTAGAATGTCTAAATATATCAAACAAAATTAGTTATTTACTGACTTATTTAACATGGCAAGTTGACCAAATTTTGTGGGTATATTCACTACAAACCCTCACGAGACTACAACTCGTCCACTAGGGTAACCTAGGGATTTAAAGGCTTGTTGTATGCGCTAAATACAACCGCGATTCCTACGAAAGTGTGTTAGGATTTTCTTTTTATTTTCTTTGCTACTGGACTAGCAAAAGTTTAGGTGTGGAGGTATTTGATAATCACATTTTATTACAATTTTATACCCTCATTATCTATTTTATATGAATAAATATACCACTAATAATTATTTTTATCTTTAAATGCAGGTTAATAAAGAATAAATCTCAAACTCTCATCTCTCAACAAAAACCCATTGATTAAATAAAGAAATGAAGCAAAGAAGCCCATTGGAAAATTAATTTCTAAATTATCCAAAAGCCCAAGAAATGCCAAAGCCCAAACAAATGCATGAAGAAATCAATAAATCAAGAAATTGTCCAAGGCCCAAGCCCAAGAGCAAACCCAAGAGGAATCTGCGGATAACAACCAGAGACAAGTTGACATCGATGCCAGCATCGATGGGGGCATCGATGCCCGTATCGATGCCAGCATCGATACCCCTATCGATGCTGGTATCGATACCTCCGTCATTCTGTTACAGATCTATGGCTAAAATTTATTTTTTTTGGATAAGATTTCAATCCAATAGCTCTCATTCACTGATGTTTACTATAAATAGGGATAGAGAGTGAGGGGTTAGAGGGTGAAAAATTTTGTAACTCCATTTGGAGAGGAGGAGTACTCTTAATTGAGAAGACCTTCCAAAAATTATAATTTTTGTTACAATTAATAATAATAATTTTTTCTCCACTTTAAATTTGTCTTTTCTCTTCTTTGTTGAATGATGAGGATGGAGATGAAGAGCAATTTGAATGTTTGTATTTTTTTATTTTTCTCTTTTATTTTTTTTTGTAATTCTTTATTATTGTTTATTAGTTAGATTTACATTCATGCTTGTAGTGTAGATTTATTTTCTTATCTTTTTATTTCTTTTTGCACTTTTATTTGTAGAGTAGATTTATTTTCTTGCATATAATTTTTACAATTTATTTTGTAGTTTAGATTTTAATTCTTTGTAGTTAGATTTATTTCTTGTTCATAGTTTAGATTTTTATTTTCTTTTTAATTTTATAATTAGTTCTTTTTCTTCTTGTTTTTATTTCTTAAGATGTGAAATTAATTCTTGTAGGAATCTTAGAATTATATGAAACTAGTCTAATTTCCTTTATATTGTATGAATTATTCTCTTTCACTTAAAATATTCATGTTTAGGATAATCAACTAGAAAACTAATCGGTAGAAGAAGAATTTGATAATCTATGCTTATCTTAAATGGTTTGATAGGTTATGCTTATGAATTCTAGGATTACTATCTTGTTGTTATTCTTATCATGATTTTTTTTGACTTAGATGATAATTTGATAGGTTATACTTTCCTTAAATGGTTTGATAATCTATGCTTAATAAATCTAAGTTGAAATATGATAAAAAGAGAATAGTTTGTATTTTGTAATTGAGATTAGCTAGTGGATTAAATTCTAGATTTCTCATATCTTAAATTGAATCCTACTTTCTAGAATTCTCTTTTTCATTCTTGATTTTATTTCTTGATTTTATTCATTCTTCTTTCTTGCCTTGTGATTTCATTTATTCTTTAATTCTTTCTTCTCTCCTCTAAAATTCAATTTATTGTCTCTTGCATATATTCACAACACCTCTAAAATTCAATTTATTGTCTCTTGCATATATTCACAACAATCACTTATCACAATCACACTTATTCTCTAATCCTACTTTGTCACGCACACAACATAAGAACCTATTCGAATAATCTCTTAAAATCACCTTCCTCGTGGGATCGATATTTTTATACTATAACTTGATCAATTGTGCACTTGCAATTTTGGTACATAATTATGCCGCATCATCTTGTGACTTAAGAATCCGATAATTTCAAGATAAGATCCATACATGCAGATATCAGCTTTAATAGTTGGTCCTGCAGTCCCAGCATTTAGGATCGCCATGCTCCAATGCCTTAAGAGCTTAAACTGTGTATACTCTAGCAAACCTACGAGTAAACTGTGTCAACACTGATCGATGCGAAACCCTAAGGTCAACATCAGTCAACGTGTAGCCCTAGATCAACGCCAGTTAACGCGTTACGATGAAAGTCAGCGACGATCAATTCGAAACCCTAAGGTCAACGCCGGTCAACGCATAGCCCTAGGTCAACACAAGTCAACGCCGATCGATACGAAATCCTAAGGTAAACGTCGGTCAACACGTAGCTTTGAGTCAACGTTGGTCAACGCATAGCTCTGAGGTAACGTCAGTCAACGCGTTGTGATGGAGATAGTCAGTTCACAGTCAACTCAATGACATGAGCCAAAATCAACTCACTAATTTGATTCGAGACTTCGACGACGACCAGACGATAAATGTAGCGCCGGAGGAATTTTAGCTATTCGTTAAAATATTGAATAGACCAAAAATCAAAGAAGTCAAGAATCGAAGCTAACTATAGGTCCTTTGTCACCGACTAAAGGTTGGACAGATCACATTCAAAGTATTTTAGGTTTTTCTATAAAAGAAACGAGACTGAAACACTTTGGAGGGTGTATCTATAGGCGTTAAAAATTACCCACAGATTCCTACACGTCACTTAAGACAGAGAGAAGATAATGAATGTTATTATCCGTATTACAGAAGCTTAATTGATATCGATAAACACATGAAGTAAGTCGATGAACCGTGTGAAGCAACGAAACTGCAGAATAACAAAGATACGAACTGATCGGGAGCTACACTTCGCTTATGAAAGACGAAGCGCTCCTCGTGTCTTATCTACTCCACATGTGATTCAACCATGGGAACTTATAGATCTTCTCGTCAGATTTCCTTCGCACTTTGAATCACGCAATTCTGAGTTCGGGTGACAATGATATGACGGAAACAGACGGGATGCACAAAACAATGCCTTGGGCCTTAGCGGAGACATTCCAAGTGTCTCGGCCTTGGTAGAGACTGTCTCGCTTTGAATATGAAGAAACTCAAAAGATAAAAATTGTATATTTCTTCTCCAGCTTTCTAATGCATCTTAGATCAACTCATTCTGAGATCGGATGAGAGAGTTAGAGGCAAAACAATAGAGAGGCACTTGTACTGTCTCGGCCAAGATCGAGACAGTTGGAGTGTATTGGGCCTTATAGATCTATTTTAACCTTGATTAACTTCAAATATGAAGAATCTCAAAAGACAAAAGTTGTATATCTCCTTGTTATCTTTCTAATTCATCTTGTATCAACTTATTCCGAGATCGTATGAGAGAGATAAAGCTAAAATACCGAAGATAGTATAAACTGCCTCAGAATTCCGAGATAGTGTTGGTGTCTTAGAGAAGAATGGAGATTTTGGCTATAATTTGATTCGAATATAAAAAAAACTCAAAAGATAAAAGTTATAGATCTCTTCGTCAGATTTCCAACTAATCTTGAATCATTTCATTTGGAAGTCATATGAGAGGGATAGAGGAAAAACAAACAGAGACACTCTAACTGTCTTGGCCAAGGCCGAGACACTCTAACTATCTCGGCCAAGGCTGAGACACCTTGAGTGTCTTGGCCAAGGCCGAACACTCCAAGTGTCTCGGCCAAGGCCGAGACATCGCGGGTGTCTGCAGGCTCTAAAAAGTCGTTTTATTTAGGTTTGAACCGTTTTTCAACCGTTAACCACCTGGATTTATTTTAACTGATCTAATATCATCCAAGAACGTGATAAAGTAGTTATAACTGAGGATAAGATAAAATTGTTTATTCTTATCCGAAAACAGGGCTCCTGAAGCCTATAAATACAGCCCTAGGGCCTTCATTTGCACAGATCTAAAATTCTCGAGCCTTGGCGAAGCTCTGCTGAATCAGAGACTGAGGAGCACGAATTTCAGAGAGGAGGAGGAGATCGGACCGAGTTCTTCGACATAAGGAAGTGGAGTTCGTCAGATCTATAGTCTGGTTCCTTCCCTTGAGATCGTACCTAGCTGCGATCTCGAGAAGAGTAGTTATATCGCTGTTGCCGAGATAATTGCTTCGGTTTCTTGATTCCTTCAGGAATCAATAAAACTCTAAATTCATCTGATAACTTGGTGGTCCACGGATAAACCCCGGCACAGGCAAAAATCTCACGCAAACAGCGGGTGATAAACGTCCGTTGTGTTTGTTTTGACGAGAGTTGTAATTTTTCCTTTTCATTTTGTAAAAGTCTTATAAAAAGACTATCTTTTTTGTTTTCATTGTAACGACTGAAGTTGTAATGAATACCTCAATGAAGATGTCAACTTTCACCCAAACAGACGGAGCAGAAGAACAAGTTGAAGCTTAGCTATTTCCTTAGTTATTTGATGGTCCTTACTTTATTTTTAGCAGTACTTTCCTTTTTTATGGACTATGTATTTTTATATTTTTAGTTGGACCGTTTGTAATAAGGGCATGTTTGACCCAAACTCTGTGTCTCGGATGATATTCTATTTTGTGATATGTCTCTTTTTCATTCTAAGTTGTTCATTATATTCTTGCTATGTGTGATCGGGGTCCTATGACTTTGTATTGTTTATTACTTGACGCTTAGCGTATTAGGTTGAGAAGAAATATTTAATTTATTTATTCTCCTCAATCAAATACGTTGCAGGCCTGTTCACGTTCTGATTCCCCAGTATTTTGGGAAGCGGGGCGTGACATGCATCGATCCTTAATAGGTTCAGCTATTATATGAACTCAGATGTGCTTGTTATGACTTTACATGTATAATTTGTGCTCAATTTACAGTTGGCAATAAAAATTTTCACTTACCCAAAAAAACACCAACTTCAATATGACTATAAAACACCACTTCAATAAGTCAAGATCTCATTCAACTCAATATTAAGTCCAATATGCATTCACAAGAATTTGAATTAATTCAAATAGAAGATCTTATATTAGAGATTACAACTATTCTGAAAATCATCTTTATCTAGTAAAGCAACAAAACTATGTCTTGCTTATGATTTTATTCCACTAATGCCTGTCACACATTTTCATAAACACTTCTTTACAAGTTATCCATTGCAAGTATCCTGACAAATCAAACATAGCTTGTCATCTTAGATATATTACTTTAGTAAGGTATTATTTCACATTTTTTTCTTAACCTTTTTTTTTATCTTTCACGTCCTTTCTATTGTTCATATTCTTTCTCACGCTTGTCGTACGCTTTAGCTTTAATGTTGTTTCCTTGGAATTTCCATCTTCATCACCTTTTAATGGTTTAAAATCTTCTGACTTGGCGATCTCTTGAGCAATTACTCTTCCTTCAATTCTCAATTCTTCATCTTTCTCATTTATCAATTCTCAGTTATTCATTGCAACAGTTCATCATTTCTAGTACATAGGCAATAAACGCTCGTTAACACATATATGTTTTGTTACCTTTTTTATTATTTCATGAAAATATTTCATTGTTTTCAACATTCCATGCATAGTAGTAATTTTTCCATAGTTACGCACCTTTTCTTCTTCATCAAATGAATCCACGTTTTCTTCAGTTGTTTAGCAAGATTGAAATTTAATTTCATCAAAGAGAGTAGTATATTGCCCTGTTGATATGGTCCTTTACTACGAATCGCATACGGTATCTTGTCATTAAAATTATCAAATTAATCCCAATCTAGAAAAGATTATAAAGGAATAGGAAATATAATAAGATTTGTCATTAAAATTATCAAATTAGGTGATATAAACCATCATTTCCTAGTGGTGGCACCTGTACTCTTATTAATGTTTCCAGTTCAGCATTCTTTTTCCCTTAAATCAAACTCAGCTTCATATCAAAGTAACAAGCTGCACAGCTACAGAAGGCATCAAAGAAACGTCAAACTGAAACTGATAGGAGCACAGAAACCAGAAAAATAATGACACAAGTAACAACAAACAAACTGGAGAGATGTCAAACATCATTTCCTAGTGGTGAAAACTGAATAACTAAAATTAAATATGATATATATATCGAGCCTCACTCACCTCTACATTGTCCATGATCAGCTGAAGCCCCCCACAACTAATTTTCCCTGCCGAGAATATGCGAATGTGACTTAAAAGATTGGAATTCATTCTATATAACCAGTCAAAGGCTTATGAATAGTAAATCATATTATAGATTAAGAAATAATATCAAATAATATTGCTTATCAAATATATAGTAAACTGCATTACTAATCCCAACTTCGTTTTCTTTAACCTGGTGGAGACAATTTATTAACTTACCACCTATAAGTTCATAAGCCTTCAATTGCATGTTTTCCCCTATCGTTCCAGTCAAGGTATGGCAGATGGATTTCTATTGCAGTAGCTATTTTCTCACTAACTTCATATATGATAAGTATTTGTATACAGTAATTTTTTAAGTTAATGATTTTATACCCAATTTTTATTCCAATGTAAATTGTTTAAAATATCTAATATATATTATGGACTAACTATTTAGTCCTAACATAGCAAATCGGTAAAATAAAAACTAAAGAAAGAAATCGCTCTTCATTATCAGTGCTAAAAAATTAGGCATCCTAAACGAAAAATTCCGTCTAGGATACACAAAATTCCGTCTAGGATGCGTATCCTAGACGGAATTCCGTCTAGAATATCGGTCTAGGATGTTTCCGTCTAGGATGTAGTATTCTAGACGAAAATTCCGTCTAGAATATATCATAGTTGGAATATTCTAGACGGAATTCAAAACCGTCTAGAATACATCCTAGACGGATTATTCTAGACGGAATTTCCGTCTAGAATAATTCATCCTAGACGGAAAAAATTTCCGTCTAGAATGAGTATTCTAGACGAAAATTTCCGTCTAGAATACTCATTCTAGACGGAAATTGATATTTTTTTAATTTTTAATTTTTTTTAAAAGCATTCTAGACGGAATTTGAGCATCCTAGACGGAATTTCCGTCTAGGATACTAAGCTACAGTTTTTTTTTTTTTTTCAGAATCCACTTTGGGTTCATGTACACAATATTGAACAACAAAAAATTATATTCATATCCAACACAATCTAATTATATTCCAATATCAAATCCCATTATATTCAATTAATACATTCACCAAAATAGTAAAGAGATATATAAATTGTTTACAAACTTTTACATAAATTATTTACAACGGCTATGACACTGCAGAAGCTTCTTCAACTCCTTCCCTATACATTTACTCAAGCCCTCTTCTTCTCCTTCTTCACCTTCTTCCTCATCACCTTCTTCCTCACCATATCTATAATAAGATTATAAGAATATTAAAAACGACAAGAAGAACAATAAATAGATAGACTTTGATTAAAAGTCAAAACCTTTCCTACTGAAAATCAATGATAGAGCATCAAATTAAAGATCGAACATGGTGAAACCTACATTATTAGCGTGGCTAAAAACCTAAAACCAAACTTTTGAAATTTTAAGCTTTCTTTCTCATGGATCAAGTGGCCGCAAAAATGAAGGGCTTAAATAACAAGTTGTGTAGTTTATGATCGAAAATGTTTCAACCCCATCAATATTGCATACAAAGATTTTGAACTATTACATCATGGGCCAATGTCTGGACTCTAAATTTGTATACTCCAAACTTAAAATCTAAACAATTGTCTACTTCTTACCATTCATTTTGAACATAGTTTATGATTCGACAAAAAACTTGAACATGACAATTTTTCTTTTCTAAATACTTTATACAGAGCAGATCAGCTTTAACAAATAGAGATACAGGGAAGCTCCATCATCAAAGATCTCAAAGAGAATTACTTCCTCATCATCCTAGAATCGAGCTTCTTGTTCAAACCTCTCTGTGGTGGGCGGAACTGGGGATTTCTTCATGGCACGTGGAATTCCCACCTTTAAGACATTGTCGGCAAGTTTGACATACTTCAAGGTCCAGATGGATGTTAAGCTCTATGAGTGTTATTGATTTTTTTTTCTGTTTGTGTACTTCTACGTTTGTGTATGGATCTCTGTTATGTTCTATGTATCAACTTGACATGCATGGAAGACCCAGGAATTAACTGACACGCTACATGATGTAGTTGTGAATACCAGTTTCCTTCGTATGGAATTTAATGCTTCATTAGTACTACTGGTCATGTATAGTTATTTTAGTCAAGCAACCGATATTATCATTAAAAAAAATGAGAAGAAAGCATTTAGGCAGGAGTTCCATTAAAAAAAGATTAACAAAACCTCCAAACATAAAGGGAAACAAATATATGTGCACATAATTTGGCCTTTAAGCTAGCATCAACTACGCTACATTTACAATCATCAGAACATGGTAAGCTTTCAATGAATTTATAAGAAATTCAAGCAATGAAAAAGAAAAAGAAAAAGAAAAAAAAATCAAGGTTTTAGGCACACCTCAGATTTATGGTCCATATGGATAATTTCCTGAACACCACCAGGCACTACTATGCAACTATAGCCAGCTTTCAGATACGAGTAAAAATTCTTTCTGGACGCTGGAACCAGCCCTAACCATGTCCATATCTGCCTCAAGAATGGTGTGTAAAACACCTGAATCATTATTATGAACAGACATATTAGTATTAGTGAAAGAGTAAAGGAGGTACTCTGATTTCAACACGTCGATTCCCAAAAGAAAAGAAAATGTTAATGGCAGAAGACCTTATAGCACTACTTGCAAGGACCTTGATCTTTGGCAATGGCATGAAACCAGTGTGATCAGCAAGCGCGCATACAGCAATAGGTAATACCGAATGTGGCTCGTACCCGAACACTGAAGTAGACACCCAAAAAAAAATCATAAGAATCTAAATGTTACCATCAAAAGAATCTGATAATACACTGCGTAATTGATCCCCAAAGGACGTAGGATCAAAGAATCATTTAACAATCAACTAATATTGGAAATTTATTGTGTAAATACAGTCGTACATCAGAAGAACTAGAAATGAGCAGTTAACATAAACGAAAGTTGGGATCAATGCCTAACAACTTAAGCTTTTGGATTAAATCATTCCTATATCTAATTTTGAATCAAAAGAATCTGATACTCTTTATTATGTGGGCTGTCCTCCAACCTCATTCAAAATGGAATATCTCCAATTATTCAACTACAAATGTATCCGCAAACTAGAAGAGAACCCATTTTAGAGCTTCACAAAAACCAAACTAAAAGTGATCAAAATCAAAGAAAAAAACTCAAAAATTTAACCATAAGCTCGGCTTGGATCAAAGGTCTTAATATCCTCCACATGAAGAGTTATTGGGAAATACCCACACGCATATTTACAAATAAACCTGTATATTCCCCCCGAAAAAGGAATCATCAAAAATTCAAAAAAATAACTAAAAAAATAATAGAAATATGGGTTTCTCTTCTCCCTCAAACCTCGATAATTTCCTTCCCCGTTTGTTCTTATCATTCAACGGAATCACCATGAACAGAAACAGCAACCCAAATACGCTGCAAAATGGCAACACGGTAAATAACCACAAAACCCAGTGGCGAAAACTAGAAATCTCAGAAGGGTACGCTACGCACGTGACGGCGAGGCGGAGGAGGAGGAATACGGCGATGAGGACGGCGGCGGCGTTGAAGTAGAAGGCGCCAAGCCAGACGGCGAGGGCGACGGTGGTTCGGATAGCGGAATATTCCGTCCCCGTGAAGACGGTCGGCTCGCTGGGTTTTGGGTTTGTGGGGGAGGCGACGACGGGACGACGATATCGGAGGAGGACGTCGAGGAGCTGAGGGGGAGGCGACGAATTGTCGACGGTGGGGTTTTCGAGGAGTTCGCCAGAGAGAGAAACAAGGGAAGAATGAAAAAGATGGCGCCTTTGGATGGAATTATATGGGGGAGAGAATTGGGGGACACGTGGCAGGACGTTAGATTGCCTTTCTCTTGATGATTACACCAGAGCTTTCTGGATGAAGGATTGGTTGGTTTCGCTGATGTTTTTTTCTTTTTCCTTTTTTTGGTGTTAGGTCAGGGGCTGTTCGTTTCGCAAAAATTTTTGGGAAATCAAAGAATAGGAAATCAAATAATAGGATTTCTTGAATTATGGTTGTTTGGTTGGTTAAATTATAATAAAAACTGATCTGAGTATCCTAGACGAAAATTTCCGTCTAGGATACAACCCAGACGAAAATTTCCGTCTAGGATGCTTAGCTAATTTAAAAAATAATAATAAATAAATAAATCCGTCTACAATACTATTCTAGACGGAAATTTTCGTCTAGAATAGTATATCCTAGACGGAATATCCTAGACGGAAAATTTCTGTCTAGAATATTACATCCTAGACGGAAATTTTTCCGTCTAGGATATTCCGTCTAGGAAATTCAAATTTCTACTAGTGTATAAATTATAAATTCGAAAAATAACAAAAGGGAAAAAGGACGTATGCTAGTTGCCTTGCAAGATGGGTTCTCCACCAAGAACTGTATAAAATAGAGAATAAAAATAAAAAATAATACTGTATACATGGGTAATAATCTGAACTTTTTTTTTGGCGGGGGGGGGGTGCGCGGGGTCAATACTTTACACTCACGAAAACTCTTTCTCTAGATAAATTACCTACAAAAGCCTTATATATAATCACTTTGATAATTACTGTTTCCAATTAAATTGCGAGTGAGAGAAATGGGGGAGTGTGTATGCCGACATTGTCATTTAATTATCAGCCACTAAAGTCGGTGCCTAATATGGAATTGATGTAAATATTTGGTTGAGAGAAATTAGGGAGGTTCGGAATTGTGTTAGAGAGAGGGATTGCAGCGGCATTGATTTTGATGAGTTCGCTAAAAAGGGGGGGGGTCCGGGGGGGGGGGGCGGCGCTTTTGCATGACATATGGAACCCCTGGAAATCAATGAGAATTCCATCAGGATGCTGTAGAGGAGAGGGTATTTGTAGGGTCCGATTATGACTTGATGCCATAAATGGTCTATAACTAATTTAAGCACAATTGCTCCAACGATTTCAAAGTTTAGAATTAGATTGGACTGCTAGCGATTTTTCTTCTACCAACCTACATAGTTTAATTTATTATCTATAATTATTACTTATAATACATTATATTATAATTACACATTATTTATAAATATATATACACACACGCATAAAGGAGGGATTTCCATGTCAAAACTTTTAATTGAGAGGGTAAAAATGGTAATCAAAAGTTTTGATATGAGAATCCTCTTTTATAAGAGGTATAGATTT
Organism: Asparagus officinalis; assembly: GCF_001876935.1. Lineage (NCBI taxonomy): Eukaryota > Viridiplantae > Streptophyta > Magnoliopsida > Asparagales > Asparagaceae > Asparagus > Asparagus officinalis. Next base: position 41,520,164 of record NC_033802.1, on the reverse strand, counting down.
TGTACTATCATCACCGTTACATGTCATACAGTTAATACCATTTATGCCTAATCATCAATTACAGCCTTAGTTACTATGAACTCCCCCTGAAGTCCTTTATGTAACCCTCCACATTCTTCCATTTTTGTTGGCATCAAATCAAATTAAAAGACATTGGTTTTTTTTTTCCTTCTATTAGACAAATTCAAGAAGACTGTGTATATGTTTATTGTTGGGGATATGTATTGATTGTATTAAGATTCCTCTCTTTTATATGATTTTTGACAAAATTGTAGGCGTCTAAAAATACCTATAGGTTCCCGTATACGGCTCGAGACAAAGAGGAGGCGATAAACGTCATCATCCAAGTTGAGAAGATTTGTCCGAGTGGCCTGCGTACTCATCGGCCACCTCCAAGCGGTCCGCACGTTCACGAAACACGCAGAGCGAATCGAGGAAGCATGCCAGTCAACGAAACAATGAAATACATGTAATCGACGGAAAAGGTCGAAGCACGGAAAACCAAGAAAGCCCCTGGCAGCCGAGTCGCGTCAAAACGACCAGTTTCGATCCAAAACCAGTTTTTTTGGGTTTTCGCGGATTCTTTCGGGATTTGTTTGTTCCTGAGCGTCGCAACTGATCTGATACTATGGTTAATCAGTTATTAACTGAAGATAAGGAGGAATTCCTCGTTTTGATCCAAGAACCCCTCAATCGGAGCCTATAAATACGAGCTCGGGTGCTCATTTATCGGGATCTGGAAATAAAGAGGACGAAGTGCTGTCGAATTGGAGATTGGAGCACGAATTTCAGAGAGTTAGCAGATCTTAGCGGAGTTCCTCAACAAAGTGAGAGTTCGAGAGATCTGAGACTTGTTCTTCCTATTCCTCCGGATTTAAGGTTAGTCTTTATCTCGAGAAGAGTCGTGATCTCGCTTGGTCGAGATTATCGCTGTTGCGATTACTTCCTTCGTGAAGTGAAAGCATTGATTATCCATCTTCTGCTAACCGGATTTGATCCGTAGGCGGTCCACGGATAAACCCGGCACCGGCAACGATCCCGCACAAGCAATAGGAGTTAGAACTACTATTGTGTGTAGTTTGAGAAAGAGTTGTAATCGTTGATTGAAGGTCTTATAAAAAAGCTAATTTCTTGAATTTGTTGTAACGTTTAAAGGTGTTATGGATTCTTCAACGAAATCAATTTTCTATCCAAACACGCTGGCGACCATAGTGAGAGCCGACAGCCTTTCTACGAAGGCTGATGTGTCGCAACCTTGGATCCGCATCCTGGTTGAAGAAGAGGTCGAATACGAGTTCAACCAGCAGAAGTACGAGGAGTACTTGTCCTCCTCCTCCAGATCGGCCTCTCCTCACA
>NC_033802.1:41472793-41518798 GCF_001876935.1 Asparagus officinalis | reverse complement strand
GACCCGTTGGACTTCAGCTTCAGAAGCCCAAGAAGAAGATCTTCCCGCCACCGCTGCACTTGTGGCTCACAATGCCCCGCCGACATCCGACGAGGCCAAAGTCGCAGATCTGAACCCCTTGAGCAAGGGATTGACTACTGATAATGCGCCCGTTCTATCAAAGAGAGCATGTCAGAGACGGCGACAACGCCTCGCGCGCCAGCGAGCTAAGGCCTTAGAGCCAGTTAATGGAATTCGCTATGAAGTGGATCTGAAGTCCAGGAGGCACCAAGCGCCGCAACAGCGGGCAGCCAACTCCTCCAACTCAACGACGAATGAATAGATCCGCGTCAAAAGGACGCGTTCAACCCTTAAAGAACGGATCCAGAAATGCCACGCGTTACTCGCGCATGCGCGAGTTCTCATGCAGGAAGTCAGATATTGAAACAAGAAGAGGTGGTCAAGATGCCACCAAGATCACGCCGAGTCTGGAGACTAGTGCCCGAAGGCATCGAAAAACTAAAAAAATTACTTGCTGGCTCGGTCAGAACCGAGCCACCAAATGGTGGCTCGACCAAATCCGAACCACCAAAGAGTGGTTCGAGCAAAAGTCAGACTGGTTCGGTCCGTTTCGCTGCTGGTTCACTTCATGTAGTCCCGTCTGAGTCTCCGACGACCCCTATTACTGTCCCGGCAAATCAAGACCTCCGGTGGAGCCCTATGGTAGTGTAGACTTATCCCGATTTAAGATGAAGATCACAGATCGTCTCGGTCCATCACACGCGAATCGAGGCAAGGCCCCGGTCAAAGAGTGTTTGGGCCCGTTGAAAGAATTTCGAACGGTGTATCAGGCTGGGGGTCGTAATAATTCTCCTAAGCAGTGGAAGAGATCGCATGACGGGAAAATACCCGTAAATGACCGCATTGGATTGTGTGTCGAGGTCCAGGAGCCTGTTGAAGGCTGACGTTCACGAAAACATAGCCTCAGACATGCGACTCCTGAAGACGCTCACGAGGCGTTGAATTCCCAGAAAAAAAAGTACTCGTCGGACAAGGACGCTACACCTAGGGAGTCATGCTGTTACACGATGGGTTGCTCCGATCATCAGACTAATGAGTTATACTATCGAGCCCGAGGTACGAACAAGTCTCAGAGAAGGAATAACCGAGAACCGGACTCCCATTGTCCGTGTTCCAAAATTATCAAGGCGGTGTTGTCAGAATGTTGTTGTTCCAAAGCTGCCCCAGAGAGAGTTTCAATGTTTGAAAGAATCTCCACCAGAACGTCCGAGTTCAAACCAAGGCGTTTCCGCAAGAAGAGAGCTGCCCTTCAAGACGATGAATTTCATGAAGTATCCGTCAATGTGAACGGTAAAGGGTAGTCGACACGACACTTTAGTCCCGATCATTTCTCAACGGTATCCCAACATATGACCTAATTACGATCGGGAACCATTAGGCAGAGGGATTACCAAAGAATACAAAAAGGACTACCCTCAGATGACGAAACATCAGATGCTTGCTCAGATGCCTGCTTAGCAATGGCTTCCGATGATACAACATCTAGCGCGGGGCAATCCTATGAGTCACTCATGATCAGCACAGAGTAGATGACTAAAATTCTTGATGATGCTTTAATCAAGCAGAAAGAGAATTTTAAATTTGAAATGAAAATGGTTATGCAGCAGATGAGGGAAATGCATGACCAACAAATCACGGTATTGACGAATCAGCAGGGAGAGCCCAGCCGTCGTAACAATCCCAACCAAATTAACAGTGATCGGGAAGCGGAAGAGAATACCAACATGGATCCCCCTCTTGTCGACAACGATACTGGGAGTGGTCCCTCGGATGATCACAATACAAAAGAGGACCACGTCACTTTTCCCCAAAATCGCTCGAAGAGAGATACGAGCGAGGATAAGAAGATGAGACACTTAGAGGGCAAAATCAATGCGTTGATGAGTGATCAGGAAATAAAAAAGTCCGGAATAACGTGCCCATACCCAAGAGAGTGGGAATCAATCCCGTATCCGGCAAAGTTTAATTTAATCAACTTCACGCTGTTTGCCGGTTTAGTCTTCCACCAAGTGAAAAAGACACTAGAATACAAGTCTGTGAACTTTTATCCCGAATCCTAAGTAGGGATGAGTCAGCACCTAATACCCGTTGCCGGGTGCTATATTCTCGTAAGAAATGGTGAAGTCTATGTAATCAAAATCATAACACCAAATCTAAGAGAATTAACTCTCTTAACACAACGTTACATGTGAAACGGGTTTTAATAATTCACATGCTAGCCTGATTCAAACGGTAATCGGTAAAGACACGTCAAATCCGTTGAAGGCTGGGGATTTGCCAAAAATCCTAAGTCTACGTCTAACACAGGTCGCCGGTTTAGTCTTTCACTGATTGAAAAAGACACCAGAGTCTAAGTCTGAGGAATTTTATCCTGAAGCCTAAGTAGGGATAAGTCAGCGCCTAACACGCGTTGTCGGGTGCCATATACCTGTAAGAAATAGTGAAGTCTATGCATTCAGAGTCATAACACCAAGTCTAAGTGAATTAATTCTCTTAGCACAACTTCAATGTGAAACGGGTCTTAATAATTCACATGCTAGCCCGACTCAAACGGTAGTCGGTAAAGGCTCATCAAACCCGTTGATGGCTGAGGATTTACCAAAAATCCTATAAATATTATGGTTGATTATTCCAAACAGAATAGGACATCATAATAAAAGAGGTATAATGAACGAAAAAAAAAATATCTTCTATTAATGAAAATTGAGTTTGCAGGTACAAAAGTCACAGTCAATCTACATGAAGCTTATGGCTAAGAACTTGTTGCTCTAACTTCGACAACTCTTCCACATAAGCTTGCTCGGGCTCACCCTGCAATGTAGCCTTCATGGATTCTTCGTTAGCAGCTAACATCCTCGCAGCCTCTTCTTTCGCCTTGGTCAGCTCCTATTCCGAGAGTTCCAACTCCCTAGACACCATCTCTCGGCCGCGTTCTTCGCCAACCCTTGCCACTTCTAAATATCCTCAAGCCTCTTCTTCCGCTTGAAGCTCCTGTTTAAGTTGCGCTATCTTGCCAGCACTTGATGCAAGGGAGGACTTGATATTGTGCAGAGTTTGTAATTTGTCATCAAGGACGGCTTTCATCTTATCTACTTTACTTTGACACGTTTGGACCTCAGGTTCAACCAACTCCTGGGCATCGCACCACGTTCGCAGCCGAGATGCCATCTGAGCAGCTATATATGAAGGAGCACCTGTATCACGAAACTCTTGAAGTGTTTAAAAATCACGTTCCAGGCGATTCAAGTCATCAGCAATAGTTTGTGCCAAGTGTAGCGATCCGATTTTCTCTATCGGGACCAACTTGAGATCAAGAAGTGGCCTAAATTGACGGAAAGAGGCCCCACTATGAAGAAGTTTGTCGATCATCTTGCTCACGAATGTAAAAAAGCTGCTAACTTCCATACAGAGGACAATCTGATTTGGATCATCATCTAAAAATAGCGCTTTGACAAGATCGTGAAGTTCAAACGGAATTTCTGTAAGAAAAAAATAGGAGTCAAATATTTCAGAATATTAACTCGAATATCTCCAAGTTTCGGGGTGAAGCTTACCAATACCGGTAGAAGTTCCCTCAGCTGGATTCCCAACACTTGATTCCATCTACCCGGCCTCATGAACTGGTGGAGGCGCTATAAAAGTAACAACCATCGATGTATCAACTTCTTCGTTTGGTCCGACGACTTGTTCAACCGGATTAGTCTCCACACCTGAGATAGTCATCTCATTTGTTGAGAGTGGGAGATGAGTCGGAGTAATCGACGAATGATCTTGTACGATAGCTCCTGCCGCTCGTAGGAAATCAGGACCCTTAGAAGCGTCAGATATCTCAACGTTGGTGTTTGTATCAGTCTCAATGACTGGTCCTACAAAAGAAACTCCTCTATAGTTAAGTAAATCCGAAATAGGAATAATTGTCGTAGAGGGATAAAATTTATACCTGCAGAGGAACCGAGCTTGGCGAACGCTTCGACGGTATCATGACAAGCTTGTTCCAACAACATATCGTCAGTACCAAAGGGTCTAATACCGGATCAGGTGAACGGTCGTCCGACGCCTCAAAGGCTATATCATGAAAGGGGTCTTCGTTATCTGAACTCTCCATGGGAATATCTATGGAAAAATCTGAATTTTAAGACGCAGAAAGAGAAATTGGTAATCCATAACAAATAAGAATTGGATTTACCTTCGTTAGGGACAACAGATTCTGCAATCCCAGTATTGGCGCCTATTTCTTAGAGTTTTTCTAAAAGAGCCAAAAGCATAAAAACAATTAACGGAGGCACGAATTCTGAATCTGTCAATTCCTGGAATCGCCATTTGAAAGGTGTACTACCGGTGTTAGATGTACCTGGGTTAAAGACCGTCATGGACGAACTAGGTCCTACCCCGGTACCTTCGCTGGTTTCGACTGTCATATCCACTACAGCGTTATCAGGCTCACCGAGAGTAGCTCCGTATACTTGCTGCGAAGGGTTATGCTCTTGGAACAAATCAAAATTGGGAGAAGGAGGATCATAAATGGTCTCACTCTGGTCATGTCCCCCAGAAATGCAGATTCACTAAGTCTAACAGAGGAAACAATCAAGAAACGGCAAAGAGTTGAAGCATTTCCTGCCCCAACGATAGATGTGTCGATGGGTGGGTCTACTTTGGAAACTGGCGATGCAACGCGTCGTCTGAAAATCATCTTCTAGCGCTTCAAAGGCCGCACCTCATCATGATCCATAGGCCTATTCGGTGCAGAGTTAACGTGTGGTTCAACTATCGGATTAATCTGGACCATGGTCCGAGAGCAAGTGCGAACAATAGGACGACCTCTCACTTCTTCTCCTTCCTTAAAACCTACACCTCGAATTTCAACAAACATTTTATGAGGATAAGTGGGCAAAGCTTTCCATCTTTTTCGGGTCTTGAGTCGGCGAATTCGATCGGCGATTGCCAGATCCAACAGCTCTTCGAAAAAGACCCTGACAAACTTGTGCTGAGTTCCTCTTCGTTGTTGTCCGCCGCCTCATCCTTATCACTGGCGATGTTTACATCTAAGCCTTCTTCTCCGGAAAGAAAGGAATTTCCCCCTTGTGCCCTATTACTGGAAGGACCGGCGGGTTCTTTTCCTTTTCTCTTCTGGTATTCGGCTTCATAAACCATTTAGGTAGCGATCCGAGCTGCTGCCTCGGCCGTCAACTCTGCAATTGGCTTCACTGAAACAGGTTCATTGGCTGCTAATAACCAGCGGCAACATAAGAAGGTCAGCTCTAATTTGCGTTCAGCGATCGGAAGGCTAAATCTTGCGCTGGTACAACATGTAATACTCCATAGCCACGCTCGAGCACTGTCCACCAAGCCGCCGCAAGTCCGAAGTCCTGGGTTTAGGTTCCTAATATATATCTGATCGTACCCGAGTTGTTGTGCAAACCTACACGGCAGATGCGGCTCTATGTAACAACGATTTTTTACTCGGAAAATCAGATAACTCGGCCTAATGTTCACTAGCCAATCAAAACATCCAGTGTCAAGGCAGGTTCGACCAGTACCAAGCCTCTCCATATCAACCAATGAGTCACCATATCGGCCCAAAAATCAGGGGAAGCATGCGGGGAAAACCCAACATTTATGGTCCTGCAGCCGTCTCTTTATGTCCATAAATCCCCGTCCTTTCCATTTACAATCTTCTATCAGCTGTAGTAGGGGAACAGACTGGTCCGCAGCACTCGGGGCGAACATCATGTAGGAGCGATGACGAACAAACCACGCCATCAAATACGCGTAAGGTGTTAGACCCTAGAGGGGGGTGATTAGGATCTTATGTTAATCTAATCCGATTTTATGCTAATTAAAACTAATTAACAAGTTATCCTAGCAAGTATAAAATACAACAAGATATGTGAGCTAGAATAAGTGATATACACAAGGGTAAACAAATTAAACAAGATAGTGGATGATATAAATAATGAGCAATGGACAATGGCGATAAGAAACATAAACATAAGAGTAAGTGCGTCAAAGCAAACTCAAACACACGATATGATCACGGAGTTCGGACCTTTCGTCCTACGTCTCCGCTCCCCACTCCCGGGGAGAAATCCACTATCACAATCGGGTTTTCTACGCTCACCCGAATAACGTTTATACCTAACAATTTCATTCACGGAGTTCGGTCCCCACGACCTACGTCTCCGCTCCTGACCTAGAGGATATCTCCACTTCACACTCGGTTTTCTAGCTAACTGAAAACTTTACAGTCTCACAATATAACAAATGATTTGTTCTCTACAATAGATAAGAACTCAATGTAGGCTCACACTCAATGTTACAACTCTTATCATCCCAAATATACTATGTATGAAAATACAATAAGCTCAAGTGGGTGTGTGTAAACAATGAGTGAAATCAAATCAACAAAACTCAGTTAAAATCTAGCTTATGGGAATTTATGAATAAAACAATAAATAGCTAGAAATAAAGTTTAGAAAAACTTCTCTATAGATCAAGAGGGAGAGGTAGAAGAGTTGGATGTTCAAACAATGTAGATGATCTTCCTCAAGCTCTTGTAAAATTGTTTTCACAAAACAAACCCTTTAAACAAACTTAAAACAAACTTAAAACTCTTTTAAAACTTCTTTAAAACATTCTCTTAGTTATACATGAAAGATGAGAGCAAATGTGTATATATAGCCTCCCAAAATCTCAGCCAAAACCCAACAGAAAAGACCAAAAAGCCCCCTGAAAAACAGCTCAGGAAATAGCCGTTGGAGTCCAACGGTCAAATCGACGATCGACCGTGGAAAACTCGCGGTCGGCCGTGAGCAACAAAAAGGCCAGAGTTTGGCTCTAGACAACAGACGGTCGATCGTGGCGGTCGACCGCGAAACTCTCTGGACTGCATCCGATCGACCGCCACGGTCGATCGCGAGCCTCTGAAAAACTTACTGAGTCTCTGGACTCATGGGCGGTCGACTGTGGCGGTCGACCGTAAACTGACATATGAAATTTCAGGTTTATAAACAGTTTTCTGATTTTAAAACCCTGTTTAAAAATATCAAATAAATTCTAAAAAATATAGAACTTTGGGAAATGATTGTAGACATGATAATACACATTCAACTCATCATTTGGCACATATGCATTTTAATTAGAAGTAGAACATAAATAGTCATTTATAAAAGAAGCAGTATCATTTTTTATGTTATTTACTTCTAACATGGTATTATTTTTATCATGAGTCAAGTTAGTAATATTCAATTTCAAATTATTATTTTCCAAATTTAACATATCATTGTTTTCTTGAAAAGCAATACTTTCTTGAAAAATGATATCAAATTTGGAAGCTAACTTCTCATGATCGTATTTTAAATCTTCATGCTTGCTTTGCAAATCAATAAAATTTTTATGCAACATGTTATAGGCATGCAATAATTTTTCACTAGCACAAGCAAGTTCATCACTAGATAAATCATTAGTGGTTTTGAACTCGCAAACCTCACTAGGGCTATCGCCTAGTGGCCGTGTGCATGATGCTCCATATGAACTTGAAGCCGGATCCTCCAAAGCTTGTCGGATCGTCTCCAAGTCCTATTGATGTGCTTCAATAAATTTCCATAAGGTGTAAGCACTATCAAAATGAACAAACTTGTTAGAGAGAGATGAGTTAAAAGCATTTAGCAAATATTCTAACAAAATATTGTTCATAGTAATCCTTCTATGATCATCTTTACTCCACTTGGATTTCTCCAAAGTGGGTACAATATAAGCACAATCTATAATTTTCCATAATTCAAAATGTTTAGAATGAACAAAAAGTTTGAATCTAACACTCCATTAGGCATAGGAAAAATTATCCAAACGAGGAGCAACATTAGTGACATAACCTAAATAAGGTGCATCGTGCATATCCATAATGTATATATATGCAAGCAATGCAAAAATCAAAAATTGGATTAGCACAAAAAGATAACTTGGATCTTTAACTCAAGGTGATTATTCCTTAAATCAAAGAGCACCAAGCTCTGATACCAATTGTTAGACCCTAGATGGAGGTGATTAGGATCTTATGCTAATCTAATCCGATTTTATGCTAATTAAAACTAATTAACAAGTTATCCTAGCAAGTATAAAATACAACAAGATATCTGAGCTAGGAAAAGTGATATACACAAGGGTAAACAAATTAAACAAGATAGTGGATGATATAAATAATAAGCAATGGACAATAACGACAAGAATTATAAACATAAGAGTAAGTACGCCAAAACAAACTCAAACATACGATATGATCACGGAGTTCGGACCTTCCGTCTTACATCTCCGCTCCCCACTCCCGGGGAGAAATCCACTATCACAACCGGGTTTTCTACGCTCACCCGAATAACGTTTACACCTCACAATTTCATTCACAGAGTTCGGTCCCCACGACCTACGTCTCCGCTCCTCACCTCGAGGATATCTCCACTTCACACTCGGTTTTCTAGCTAAACGAAAACTTTACAATCTCACAATATAACATATGATTTGTTCTCTATAATAGATGAGAACTCAATGTAGGCTCACACTAAATGTTACAACTCTCACCATCCCAAATATATTATGTATGAAAATACAATAAGCTCAAGTGGGTGTGTGTAAACAATGAGTGAAATCAAATCAACAAAACTCAATTAAAATCTAGCTTATGGGAATTTATGAATAAAACAATAAATAGCTAGAAATAGAGTTTAGGAAAACTTCTCTATAAATCAAGAGGGAGAGGTAGAAGAGTTGGATGCTCAAACAATGTAGATGATCTTCCTCAAGCTCTTGTGAAATTGTTTTCACAAAACAAACCCTTTAAACAAACTTAAACTCTTTTAAAACTTCTTTAAAACATTCTCTTAGTTATACATGAAAGATGAGAGCAAGGGGGTTTATATAGCCTCCCAAAATCTCAGCCAAAAATCCAACAGAAAAGACCAAAAAGCCCCCTAAAAAACAGCTCAGGAAATAGTCGTTGGAGCCCAACGGTCAAATCAGCGGTCGACCGTGAAAAACCCGTGGACCGCGAGCAACAAAAAGGCCAGGGTTTAGCTCTGGACAACAGACGGTCGACTGTGACAGTCGACCGCGAAACTCTCTGGACTACATCTGGTCGACAGCCACGATCGACCGCGAGCCTCTAAAAAACTTAATGAGTTTCTAGACTCATGGGTGGTCGACCGTGACGGTCGACCGCAAACTGACATATGAAATTCCAGGTTAATAAACAGTTTTCTGATTTTAAAACCCTGTTTAAAAATATCAAATAAATTCCAAAAAATGTAAGACTATGGAAAATGATTGTAGACATGATAATACACATGCTACAAAAACTGGTTTTTAGAAAGGACCTCCCAAGTGAAAAATATCATTATTTTACAAAATAGTCCAAAACATAAAAATATAAACACCTGAGTTTTGACATTTTAGCTTAACCATGTTTTAAAACATTACAAAATGATTTTGTGGACTTAATAAAATATGTATATGATTATTGCTAAGTTCAAAACCTAAGAATATAATATTTTCACAAAATTACATATTCTATGCAATATATTCTGAAACATTATAGAATATGAAACAAATAAAAATATAAATAAATTTGTTTGTTGTTTCATATCTATGTAGCTAAACCAAAACACAATAATAAATATGAAAAATGTAATTTCATATTTATAAACATGAAAACTATAAAATCATGTATGTATGTATATAACTATATATATACATAGAAACCAAAACTAAAATATGTGTGTATATATGATTGAGCTTAAGGTACTAACACACATAATATAAAACCTAAACTAAATTACCCAAGCTTGATGTTGATCTTCAATAGCTTGACTTGGTAATCTTGCGGATGAAGCTTGAACTTGGATCTTGAACTTGAATTGCATTGCTTTAACCACTATATCTGCCAACCTCCATTTAATATGATCGTTATGGCGCAATCCATCCAACCTCTAACTTGTTGTTTGTCTACAATAAATAAATAAACACAAATACTAGACAAACAACATTAGTGGTAAATTGTTTGTTAAACATCATCAAAACAAAGAGACCAATATAAGGTAACTCCACCTTCGCTGTCGGAATTTGAGCGGATGGCTTACCTCCTTCCTGTGTGAAGGTATTAACTATTTGGCGAAGATCACGATGAATATCGGCGATCATCACCGGGAGAAGAGAAAGATTTTTCCTATGAGCAAGTTGAACAGCCGGGTAAAGTACTTCTACAGGTAGAACATCCGTGGATTGGTATGAGACCACGCATTTCTTCAACCAGATAGCGAGGTAACCGGCCAACAGAGTCATCGGTTGAATAGGTTGCATCGCATGCTATAAGAAAGTCTGAAACTTGGTCCCAGCGTGGAAATCATCCTCAATACCAGCAGTAGTGTAGGACCGGGCATTAGATTTCTTGATTAGCTCATTAATCTCTGATGGAGTAAGTGGCCTCAACTCGCAGATCTCTTCATTGGAATTGCTTTCTAGATTCCTGAATAAATATTTTATAAATCTCTTCAAACTGATTTGCGGTTTGGTTTCCTTCGACAACGACTCAATACCCACCAAGGCCACATGGTAGTGGCAGGTGAGATCCCACAATGTGTCATAACGATTCGGGGTAGTTGCCTTCAACTGACGTAACTCTCGGTTTGAGGGGAAATACTCTTGGTATACCATGTTTCCCATCGGTAAGCCCGAGGCTTTATTCATCTCATAAAGAGCTAATCCCAGTTCCCCACGTTTCGTCAGAAATGTGTTGGTATTAGGATTGTAGAACTCTAACAATACAAAGAAATGAGGAATGCTGATGGTCAATCCATACATAGTAGCGCGGACAGCTCCATATAAACCACTAGCCTTCAATTCTTCTCCCCATCGAGCGAGAACATAGCCGGTTAAGCGAGACCACCAGAGTTTATCCGAGGAGTGGACCCAACCGTAACATCTGTGATTAGTGGCAGGCATCTCTCGCCCTAATCTCGCGAGGCGATTCTTCAAAGTGTTAGCAACTATGCATAGCTCACCTCGTGGCGGTTCATTCAATCCCAATACACCGGGATGCAATCCGGTGACACGATTTCTGTTACTTGAGCCAGGAGCGGATTGATGAGTGATGTATCCACAATGGACGCATTCACGTTCCTCCGTCAAATCCTACGACATCTCCCGTTTAACAACTTACCGTTCAATCAACGAGCAATGACGAGGAATGTGAGGAATGTATAAAGAGCCCCCGTCGTCTTTATGCAGCCATTGCTTAGCTTCGAGAGATACGGTAACCAGGTCTTCAACAGAGTCACCGAATAAATAATTCGGTTTCTTCAGGGGGTGAGTGGAGTTGAGATCCTTGACTAGGAGTGCATTCGTGATCAGCTGCCGTAAAGTACGATGATCTCCCTCACGTATTAACTTAGGGAGTTCTTCAGGTCCACCCGAAGCAAATTGGGGGATAGCCGGAATAAGCATGGGATCTCTAGTAGAAGCATAAGCATCGCTGCAACGGTCTTCCACCGCATTGGCGTTGATCGCCTTTGAAGGAAATTCGACTGAAACAAATAATGCGCATTTATAAAATGTAATTATGAGATTTCCTTTTTATTTATACAGACGTTGAACTCATCTCACGGAACAGTGAGATAGAGTCATGACCCTGTAATTAGTGAGACGATTTCAACGGTATCACGCGCGCGCAAGACAAGGCACGCTGTCGCACAATAACGTGACAATATACCTCGTCTTGCGTAATGCAACACAATGTGAAATCGCCCCAAATTGATTAAGACGTATTTTGACCAAGCAAAACGCGGCTGTGGAGCGTCCGCCCTCACGAAGGAGAATGGAAGCTCTTCCCAATTGCCTCACCGAGGAGGACAAAACGGGAATATAATATATAACATGTCCATATAGGTTTCTAAGCAAAAAAGAGAAAATGCTTATTAATTAGGCGAGACGATTTAGACAGCATTATACACACGAAGCACGACGTACGTTGTCATACAAGTAACATGACAACATACCCGTCCTCCGGAGTATAACGCAGCTGGAAATTGGCCCAAATTAATTAAGGCGCGTTTTGACCAAGCAAAACATGGCTATGAAGCGTCCACCCCCACAAAGAAGAGTAGCGGCTCTTCCCAATTGCCTCACCAAGGATAACAAAGCGAGAATGCAATATGCAGTATGATATATTAATGTTGAATTCGTGAATAAAAGAAGTGATGACGTTATACATGTGCAACTAAAAGGCTCTGGCTCAGGTGACTGAGTAGCAGATCGACCCCTCGCGGCACGTGATCCCCTCAGCGACATAGCTAATCGGAAAAGGAAATCAGTGGTTCAGATACAAGAATTGGGATATGGAGTTTTTATCAATACTCAAAAGTGAGATAATAGTTCCGGGTTATGCTCGAATCGAGCCGACAAATGAACCTAGTCTTTAACCAAAAGCCTCGAAGGAATTCAAACCCACTCCTCAACTAAATGCAATCCAAGATTCCAAAATTTTAGCCCTTTTTACAAATAAGTCCCTCAATTTTTTTGGTCACCTTTTGCAAATGAACCCCTCAAACAATTTGTGGTCTTTTTGCACAACACCCCCCTCAATTTCGGCCATGAGTAGGCAACCCAACCTCTCAAAATTTCAGTCCCTTGTTTGCATTTGAACCCCCAAAACTTTGGCTTCTTTTGTACATAAAACCCCCAAAGAAATAAGGCCACTTTGCAAAAAAGTCCCTTCAACAATTTCAGCCCTAAATTTACACATAAAACCCCCAAAAGTTTGGTCAATTTGGCAACAATACCCTCCAAAATTTCAGCCACCTTTTCACACATAAGCCCCCCTCAAGTTTCAGCCCACTTTTGCACAAAAGTCCCCCTCAAATTTCGGCCATACATATACATGAAAAGCAAATAGCATGAAATTAAAGAGGAGAGGCATCCAAATCCATATTTCCGGCCATGTCAACCCCCAATAATGGGTTCGGCCACCATTCAAGAACAAAAATGAAAATTTGAGTTTTCCCCAAATCAAGAAACTAGGGTTTTGGAAAATTAAGAACTCAAGAAAGAGGAATAAAATTAAAACTATGTGAGAAAGGGTTTCTTACCTGAGTTCAAGGAATTGACAAAGAGGAAGCCTTGTGAAGATGAAGCTCGAAATTCTCCAAATTCGAAGCCCTAGCTTGCCTTGAAGGTTTGAAGAAGTTGAAGGCCTTGAAGAGGACGGGTTTAGAGGTTTAGGAGGAGGAAGAGGTTAGAATCCTTGGGGAATAAGAGTTTAAAACCGAAACAAGATTGGGGGGAACGAAACTTTTGTTTTGAAACCGAAAAAATGAGAAGAGGGGAAGAAGAAGTCGGTTTTTAAGTTGGGGGCATTTTAAGTGAACCGGACCCTTGAACCGAACCCACATGAACCGAACCCAAACTGGCCCGAACCAACTCAAACCGGTTTGAACCAGACCGAATCATATATCATTTGCTGGTTTACATGCGTATGAGCCGCGAAATGCTGACTCGCACGTGTGGAGGGATCTGGGGGCAATTCATATGCATGTTGACCCACTTTTCGGGCGTTTCTCGACATATTCGACGCCCGTATTGATACTTCAATGGGTATATGAGTCTAAACTGTTGACGGGAAGTTCCTGGAAAATATTACGCGTAATATTCTTAAGGATAACCCGACAACCTCCAACGGGTACACGAGGTTAAACTGATTCCCAAAACTCTCAGGAGTATACGAGTATAAACTGGTTCTCCTCAGGTCAACGCGAAACCTTAGGGTCAACGCCGGTCAACGCGTAGCCCCGGGTCAACGCCAGTCAACGCATTGTGATGAGAGTCAACGCGTTGTGATGAGAGTCAACGTGAAACCCTAGAGTCAACGCCGGTCAATGCGTAGCCCCAGGTCAATGCCGGTCAACGTTGCGATGAGAGTCAACGCCGATCGATACAAAACCCTGGAGTCAACGCCGGTCAACGCGTTGCGATGCAGATAATTAGTTCAAAGTCAACTCAGCGAGATGAGCCAAAATTAACTCACCAATTTCGATTCGAAACTTCGACAATGGTCAGACGATAAATGCAGCACCGGAAGAATTTTAACTGTTCAACAAAATACTGAATAGACTGAAATATGGAGAAGTCAAGAACTGAAACCGGTTATAGGTCCATTAACACTGACTGAAGGTGTGGGGCTTTTCACACAAAGTATTTCAGACTCCTCTATAAAGGAATGAGGCTGAAACACTTTGGAGGGGGTATCTGTAGGCGTCTAAAAATGCATATAGGTTCCCGTATACGGCTCGAGACGAAGAGGAGGCGATAAACGTTATCATCCAAGTCGAGAAGATTTGTCCGAGTGGCCCACGTACTCATCGGCCACCGCCAAGCGGTCCGCGCGTTCATGAAACACACAGAGCGAATCGAGGAAGCGTACCAGTCAGCGAAACAATGAAATACACGTAAACGACGGAACAAGTCGAAGCCCAAAATACCAAGAAAGCCCCTAGCAGCCGAGTCGCGTCAAAATGACCCGGCCAGGCCATTGGCTCAGCCATGGCCGAGCCACCAAGTGACGAATCGGCCAGTTTCGATCCAAAACCAGTTTTTTCAGTTTTCGCGGATTCTTTACGGATTTGTTTGTTCCTAAACGTCCCAACTGATCTGATACTATGGTTAATCAGTTATTAACTGAAGATAAGAAGGAATTCCTCGTTTTGATCCAAAAACCCCTCAACCGGAGCCTATAAATACGAGCTCGGGTGTTTATTTCTCGGGATCTGGAAATAAAGAAGACGAAGTGCTGTCGAATTGGAGATTGGAGCACGAATTTCAGAGAGTTAGCAGATCTTGGCGGGGTTCCTCAACAAAGTGAGAGTTCGAGAGATCTGAGACTTGTTCTTCCTATTCCTCCGGATTTAAGCTTAGTCTTAACCTCGAGAAGAGCCGTGATCTCGCTTGGTCGAGATTACCGCTGCTGCGATTACTTTCTTCGTGAAGTAAAAACATTGATTATCCATCTTCTGCTAACCGGATCTGATCCGTAGGCGGTCCACGGATAAACCCCGTCACCGGCAACGATCCCGCACAAGCAATAGGAGTTAGAACTACTATTGTGTGTAGTTTGAGAAAGAGTTGAGGAGTTAGAACTACTATTGTGTGTAGTTTGAGAAAGAGTTGTAATCGTTGATTGAAAGTCTTATAAAAAGGCTAATTTCTTGAATTTGTTGTAAAGTTTGAGAAAGAGTTGTAATCGTTGATTGAAAGTCTTATAAAAAGGCTAATTTCTTGAATTTGTTGTAATGTTTAAAGTTGTAATGGATTGTTCAACTAAATTAATTTTCTACCCAAACAAAAATTTCTCATTTTTGTTCTTT
The DNA here is from genome assembly GCF_001876935.1 of Asparagus officinalis. Lineage (NCBI taxonomy): Eukaryota > Viridiplantae > Streptophyta > Magnoliopsida > Asparagales > Asparagaceae > Asparagus > Asparagus officinalis. The sequence continues at coordinate 41,503,340 of NC_033802.1, read as the reverse complement.
TTTCTTCTGAATTTTTTTCTTTTATGTTGATGAGTTGCTCCTGAAGGAAGGAATGAAGAAAATTATTCCACTGAAAAAAATGCTGTAACTTTAAAAGAAAATTATTTTGGAAATTGTAATTCGATTTATAATTTCAAGTTCATCAAACCAAATAGTTCACCGTAAAAGCAAACTTACATGACACGATTATATTACTCTCAGCTTAATCTAGCACAAAACCGAAACATATATAAGTAGATTCATCACTAATTGATGCTATTATTTATACACGTACATTCGCAGTCACAAGCATCCTGGACTTGGAAACCAACTAGATTTGAATCTGAGCCAACATAAGTCTCACATCTTTACTGCTTGGTCTGTCCTTAGGCTCTGTCACCGTGCAGAAGCAAGCAATCCTCAGCACCAGCAGCATCTGCTCCTCGTGCCCATTCCCTAATAACCTCGGATCGATCGCTCGAGTCGGATCCCCCGAGGACATCACATTATGCAGCCATTTCACCACGCTCATCTCATCCGTCTCCTCAAAGAATTCATCATTCGGGAACTTGCCCGTCACAAGAACAGCCAGAATCACTCCAAAGCTATAGATATCGCTTTTGGTCGTGAACTTCATCGTTCCGTGATACTCCGGTGCGATGTATCCGAACGTCCCGGCGAGACTTGATCCGGTTATGTGCGTATTTGCATCAGGGAGCTCCTTCGCCAATCCAAAATCAGTGATTCTAGCCTCCATGTTGTCATCTAACAATATGTTCGCAGGCTTCAAATCCCGATGGATTATATGCGGCTTGTGATGTATGTGGAGATATTCTAAACCTGCAGCGATCCCCTTGGCGATATTCAGCCTGACATTCCAGCCCAATTCTGTGCTTCCTTCTGAGACTCTTTTGATGGCATCGTGCAGGCTTCCATTGTTCATGAATTCGTAGACAAGGAAAGAGCAGTCGGCACGGGCCACGTGCGCTATTAGAGGGAGCAAGTTACGGTGGCGGATGTGGCCAACGGTCTGGATCTCTGCTCGCATTTGCTTCATGGCCTTGTTAAGCTGCTTGCTCTCTTCTTCACATGGTTCTCTGTCGATCGTCTTATTGATCTTCTTGATCGCGATCAACTTGCCGGGGTTGTTGGGGAGCTCAGCCCTGTAGACCTCGCCGCAGCCGCCTCTACCGATGATTTCTAACGAGGAGATTGCATCGTCCTTCTCCAAAAAGGAGAGATCGCCCACGTTCTTTATAATAGGACTGAAGATTGAAGGGCCGCCAGAGTTCTTGTATCGCCCACGGATGCAGTTGAGGCTCACTCGGAAGAAAATTGTCATCGAAAGGCCGCAAACCATGCCAGCTAGCACACCCGCGATGAATCCTAAGATCCAATTACGGACTTTGTTCTTGTTCTTGTCCTGATGATGGGGAGAGGGCAAGGGAGATAGGGCTGGAGCAGCGACAATAGAACCTCCGCCATGACTTTTCGTCAAATTATGCCCAGACTCAGTCAAGTAACGATTTTGCAGCAGGCTTCGCCGGAGAGAGTTTTCAAGCCGAGGAACATCTCCGTGGAGGTTTTGATTGCCCGAAAGGTCTATCGACACGAGGTTTCGGAATGAGGAGAGAGTTAAAGGAATTCGACCGGAGAAGAAATTATCTGCAAGAGAGAGATTTTCGAGGTTGGGGAAGTGGACCAAGAAGTTGAGATCGCCAGAGAGCCTATTAGAGGAGAGGTCAAGGCTACGGAGGCGGAGGAGGGAGGAGACTTCAATTGGGACCCCGCCGGAAAGGCGATTGTTCCGGAGGTTGAGAGTTTCAAGCTTCACGCAGTTGGCGATCTCGGAGGGGAAGGCGCCAGAGAGACGATTGTTGGGGAGGGAGAGCTCACGGAGCTCCGATAAGAGGCCAACAGATGCGGGCATAGACCCGCTCAGCCGGCGGGAAGGTAGTCGGATCCGCGTTGTGAAAAGAATTGACCCACGTGACTGGCACGTGACGCCCGAAGTTTGGCAGGGGTGCTCGGCGTGGGAGTGGAGTCCGAGGTCGGAGATTACACGGCGGAGAGCAGTGGAGTCAGAGGAATGGACGGTTGAGATCGAGATGAATAAGAGGAGGAGGAGGACGGAGGAGCCGGCCATTATCTATTTGACGCAGGGCAGTGATAGGATAATGAGGATTTATTAATGTTGAGGAGTTTTTTAAATAGAAGTGGGTGATCAGGGCGCGTGGAAAATACATAGCGTGCGGATTGGTTGGAAGACTTGAGGGTGGAGTCAACAAATGGGAACCGAAGACTTAGCTGACTGTTTAATATAAGGCTAAAGGCTAAAAGGCCAATGTGGTCCACCCAAATTAGTTGCCGCATTTCATTTTTTTTTCTCAACTTAGTTATTGCACTGATGCTTCATACTCAAATTGATAACCCTACTTTATTCTGGCTTCATACTCAAATTTGATAACCCTACTTTATTTTGGCTTAATTTTATCCTTGTACTGATGCCACGTACTCAAATTGCCCCCAATACTTCAACTTTCAGCATTTTGCAGTGAGTTATCAATAACTTTGAACATCATATTAAATCCCCCAAGAACATTTAAAAATCACACTAAACAGATATTAACTTTTAAAATCACACAAATCCCCCGCACCCCACCCCACGCTTCCAACCTGACCATCCGCCCCACCCCTTGCAATAACTTTAAAAAATCACAGCTTAACCCCCAATGACTTCTGAAAAAAACCCTCAAAGTTAACATCATTACATCTAACATGGCACATGCAACCTATATGACCTAAAATTTAAAATGAGCAAAAGACCTCTTATTATTAAAAAAACTCTTTATGACCTTTTTATAATTTCAATCTTAAAAATATAAATATCTCGTTTTTTGTGATTAGTTTTCCTCTTTCTCGCTCAGGTTAGGTTCATGAACTATAACTATCTTTTTTCTTTGGCTGAAATTGTCCTTCAGAATACCTTTTATATTGTTTTTTATTCTAATTTATGGGGTTTATCTACAAAATGCACAAACTTATTGCAGATTTTCTACAACTCTAAAATTTATTGGGGGTTTAGTGTGGTTTGGCGGGGTTGTGTGATTTAGAAAGTTATTGTGGTTGTAGTGTGATTTTTGAATGTTATCAGGGTTTAGTGTGATGTTGAAAGTTATAGGAGTCTACTACAAAACACTAAAAGTTAAACTAAAGTTGGGAACTAATTTGAGTATGAAGCCGCACTATAGATATTAAGATGAGAAAAAATAAAGTAGGGGGACGAAATTTGAGTATGAAGCCCTTGTACAATGACTAAATTGAGAAAAAAATAAAGTACAGGGACTAACTTGAGTATGAAGCCCTAATGTAGGGACCAAACCTTTAATATATAAATATACAAGTGTTAGTGATTTAGAAAGTTATTGTGGTTGTAGTGTGATTTTTGAATGTTCTCAGGGTTTAGTGTGATGTTGAAAGTTATAGGAGTCTACTACAAAACACTAAAAGTTAAACTAAAGTGGGGAACTAATTTGAGTATGAAGCCCCACTATAGATATTAAGATGAGAAAAAATAAAGTAGGGGGACGAAATTTGAGTATGAAGCCCATGTACAATGACTAAATTGAGAAAAAAATAAAGTACAGGGACCGACTTGAGTATGAAGCCCTAATGTAGGGACCAAACCTTTAATATATAAATATACAAGTGTTAATTTTGTGCTTGCACAAATTATTGTGATTTTCTTAGATTATATATGTTGATTTATACACCCTTAAAATACATGAAGATAACCTAATGTAATCAGGGAGATGATTAATTATACCTCTTTATAGGCTATAACTTGCAGACCATCTATTAAATAATATATTAAATTTTTATGAAGAAAGAGAAAATGAGTACCTTTTATTGCTATGTTATTAGAAGAAGAAAATAGAGTATTTTCATGAGTTAAAAGTATCATTAACCATCAATCTCCTTTACAAATCTAAAATTTAAGACATTTTAAGAACTACAAAAGTGACTGGAATTTCAATGTCTCGATATTTCAATCAATGCCCATATTTGGTTCAACTAGATTGAGACACAAATGAGATTAGGACTTCCCTTTAATCTCCAAAATGGGTAGCATGAAGTTCCACCATCATCTAGTACAAAGGATATAAGATTTTCCATGACCATTATACCTTCCCATCTCATGCATGCATTCCCAAAGCTAATTATATATCACAATATTAGAATATAATATGTTTAATTAGGGGGTCATTTATAATTTTTATAATTTTTTGGGATGCTATTTGTCATGTTCTGAGGATTTTTTGTAATTTTTGAAATTTTTAAATGGTCACTGTAAAGTATCCAATGGCTATTTTGTAAAAGTTTTTTTCGGTTTATTGTAATTTACAAACCTTTCAAGGGTTTTCATAAATTCTTCAAGGTTGTTTGTGATTTTGGAAACTTCCAACACGTTTTTTATAAATGTTTTTGGGAGTTGTTTGTAACATTTTAAAACTTTAAGCATAGTGCTTTTTATTTTTGTAACTTTCATGGGGCAAGTTATAAAATTTTAAATAGCTTATTGTAAAAGTATCAAGAGGATATTAGTAATTTTTCAAACTTTCAAGGGATACGGGGTTGTTTATAAAATTTAGAGGGCTATTTATAAATTTTAAATGTTTTAGAGATTTGTCATAATTATTAGAGTTTCTAAGATTATTTGTACTTTATGGGTTTTAAAGGGTGCAGTTTATATATATTTCTAAATTTGTATTGTGTTATTTGTAATTTTTTAATTTTTTTATGTTATTATTTGTAGTTATTGTAGGCGTCAAAAATTACCTATAGGTCCCCGCACACGGCTCGAGATAGAGAGAAGATGATGAACATCGCTATTAGAGTTACAGAAGCTCATTTGACGATGACAAACATATGAAGTGAGTCGACGGACCATATGAAGCAACAGAACTTCGGAATAACGGAAACAAGAGCTGATCGGTAGCCCCATGTCGCTTACAAAAGGCGGAGCACCCCTCGTGTCCCATTTACTCCACATATGATTCGATCATGGGATCCTATAGGTCTCCTCGTTGGCTTTCCAATGCATCTTGAACCGCGTAATTCTGAGTCTGGATGACGAATTTACGGTAGAAACAAACTCGACGTGCCAAAACCAAAAAGCCAAACCGAGACACCCCGGGGTGTCTTGGTTTGGCTAAGACACTTACAAGTGTCTCGGCCAAGCCGAGACACCCATGTGTGTCTCAGCTTGGCCAAGACACTCTCAAGTGTCTCGGCCACACCGAGACACCCACGGGTGTTCGCAGACCCGAAAAGCTGTTTTTGGCAGTTTAGAGTTGTTTTTTGATCTTTAACCATCTGGATTTGTTCCAACTAATCTGATAATGTGGTTAAATAGTTTTAACTAAAGATAAAAGGGAATCAACCATTCCTATCCAAGGACAGGGCTCCTGAAGCCTACAAATACAGCCTCAGGGCCTTCATTTTTTCGTATCTGGAATTCTCGAGCGTCGGCGAAGCCCTACCGAATTGAGGACTGAAGAGCCATGAATTTCAGAGAGGAGGAGGAGAGATCTGATCAAGTTCTTCAGCATAAAAAAGAGGAGCTCGTCATATCTACACTTCCCGGTTCCTTCCTTGAGATCGCCCCATTGCGGTGATCTCGAAAAGAGTAGTTATCTCGCCGTTGTCGAGATAACTGCTTCGGTTTCTTGATTCCTTCAGGAATCAACGAAGCTCCGGATCTGATCTGATTATTTGGTGATCCACGGATATCAACGTCCCCATCACAGACCAAGATCCTACGCAAACAGCGGGCGATAAACACCCGTTGCGTTTGTTTGAAAAGAGTTGTATTTTTTTTATTTTTGTTGTGTAGAAAGTCTTATAAAAAGACTAATTTTACTTTGAATCTATAATCGATAAATGTGTAATGGATTCATCAATGAAGATATCAACTTTCGACGGAAACAAGCTGGCGACCACAGTGGGAGCCAACAGCTTCGCTGCCAAAGCTGTTGTGATGCAACCAGCGATCAAGATCCTGATGAACGAAGAGGTCAAATACGAATTCGACCAGCAGAAGTTCGAGGAGTACGTCTTCTCCTCCTCCTCCAGATCTGCCTCTCTTCACAAGGGCAGGAAGGCCTCCTCCTCCCGAAAGATCCACTATTCTTCAGATGTGAATACCCAAGAAGGCGATCTCCCCGTTGCCGCTGCCGTAGTTACACCTCGCAACGATCCGTCGGCGTCTGATGAAGCCAAAGCCACAAATCCGGACACCTTATCAAAGAGGGATTGTTAGAGGCGTCGTCAACGTCTTGCCCGCCAATTCGCCAAGGCTTTGGATCAGGTGGATGGACTCTGTTACCAAGCAGATCTGGAGTTCAGAAAGCGCCGAGTGGCTAAGCCATCTCCACAGCAAACTTCAGGAACCTCCTCCCAATCACCTACTAACAAATGAGTCCATGTTAAATAGAACCGTTCCACTCTTGAGGAGCACATTCAGAAGCTTCGCGTACTTCTTGCGCATGCCCAAATTCTTGTGCGAAAAGCACAAGAAATGCTAAAGGAAGAGACGGTTAAGAGATCGCCGAGATCCAAATAAATTTGGATGCCAAAGGCTAAATCAATGCCTAAGGCAAAAGCAGGCGATGTTGCTCCCCAGCCTTCGTCAACTTCGGATCCCACTCCTTCCGATCCCACGCTTCCAGTGGAACCCTACAGCGGTGTGGATCTCTCCAGAGTTAGAATTCCATTGAAGGACCGCCTCGATTCTCTACCCAAAGATCGAGACAGAGCACCTGTTAAGGAACGCTTGAGACCGTTGAAGGAACCCCGAGCAAACATCCAGACTGGGGGTCGTACGTTACCTTCTAACAAATTGATTCTTGTAGCTGCTTGTTTGAGGGTGCGTATAGAAGGCCAAGAGCCCGTTAGGGTTTCACCCTCAGAAAAGTGTGATTCCAAACGAGTGACTCCTGCAGATACCAACAAGGTGTTGTTTTCTCAGAAGAAAACGTGTCAGACAGACGAACGCGTTATACCTGAGAATTCATGTAAACAGCCGATAGATTGCTCCGGGCGTAATGTCGATGAGTTGTACTATCGGGCTGGGGATACGAATAAACCTCAAAAGAAAAGTACCCGGGAAGCGGACTCTCACTGTCCATGTACCAAACTTATCAAGGCAGTATTATTAACGTGTAGCTGTCCTAAGACCGCTCCACAGAGGGTCTCAGTGTTCCAAAGGCTTTCCTCTGAAGCGTCAAAACCCAAATCAAGGCGTTTTCACAAAAGAAGATCGGTCATTCGAGATGACGAATTCCCAGAAGTTACCATTAACGTGGTCAACAAGGAAAAGTCTCCGATGAATTCCACAGAGGCCTTAATTATGGTTTCTAAACCCCTTTCCAATGCATTGAGACGTTTATCCTGATCTGGATTGTGAGGAGTCTGAATTACAGCTTGATGAAGCGGAGAATGATTTTGATACGGCAGATTGGGTTGTTAAAATTATGGATTGAAAGGAACTGTGTTTCCCCTAGGAAATTGTTGGGTCGAAGCGGGAGTGAAGTTTTGAGTTCCGGGAGAATTTTCTTGATTCCATGCAAAGTTGGGATGATTTCTCCAACCTGGATTATAGGTTGGAGAAAATGGATTATTTCTAGGACGCTGGAATGCAGCGTTCATCTGTCCTAATGGCTGATTATTTCCTAGGAGAGGACATTCCTTTGAAACGTGGGTAGGAGACTGACAATTATGACATCCTTGGGCAGAAACATGATTGATTTGAGCTGGAGCTCGTTCCTTAACTTCTAAAGCTTCTAACCTCCGCAGAATCGTCGCCATCTTCGCTTCAGAAGCAATGTTTGACTCCAAGGAAGGACCACTAGACTTAGAATTGAGGACCGATGAAACCCTGTCATCACAGTGTTCCCACTGTATTATTTTCTCGGATAAACTCTCTAGAAATTCCCAAGCTTCATCTGTGTTTTTCCTCATAAAATCTCCTTAACACATTGATTCTAAAGATGTTTTTGAAGAATAGTCCAATCCTTCATATATGACTTGACACAATCGCTATTTTTCTAGACCATGATGAGGACATTGGATTAAAAGATCTTTGAATCGGTCAAAATATTTCCAGAATGGCTCTTATTTTAAAGTTTTGAATGTTGTTCCTTAGCTTTACCGTTTTGTGAATAGGGAAAAATTTCTTAAGAAAAACGGTGATAAATTCATCCCAAGTTGAGATGGAATTTGTCGGTAAGCTGTACAGCCATTTTTTAGCTTTATCCTTAAGAGCAAATGGAATAAATCTAAGCTTAATCGCATCTTCGGTTAATTCTCTCATTTTAATCATAATATACACTTCCTCAAATTCCAAAATAAAAATATATGCATCTTCTGTTTTATTTCCAAAGAATTTGGGAAGCATGTTTATGTAATGCGGTCTAAGCTCAAAATTTTCTTAATTTGCTTCGAGGAGCCTTATGCAAGATGGAATTGAATTTCTGGTGGGGTAACACATATCCTGAAGAACGGGTTGATTTGTCATTTCTTGGATTGGTTCAACACGGATTAAACGGTGAGAACTATCCCTAACCCAAGTTTGCATACATGTCATTTCTTGGATTGGTTCAACACGGATTAAACGGTGAGAACTATCCCTAACCCAAGTTTGCATACATCAAAACAACTTCTTTTTATAATTTTTTTTATTTTTTTAAAGAAAGAAAGAAAATTAGTTTTTTTTATGAGAAGAAAAAGATAACGAAAAATCCTAACTAAAGCAAATCAAAGCAATCACTTTTCAATCACTCTAATTCTAGGGTTAGCCTAACTCAACTAGACCAGCTCCTAACCAAAAACTCCTACAGTGAAAAGATTAAAGTTTTATCCAGGTAGTTAGCCAGGTAAGGATAGTACTAGAGGGTGATCAAAGATCAATTAAGTACATCTTTCCTTGCGGAGCGCTTTACGCAACCCCTAAACCTTGCCTTAGACACCAACTAATCTGAGAAAACTTAAACCGGTTCACTTAAGGATTTCTTGTTCCTTATTGAGCTCGAATCCTTAGGGGCCAACGTCTAATGAGTTTTATTAGGCTTGGGTGGTGTAGTGAGGAATTAGTGATTTTTGGGCTAAGGAAAGGGTGATGAAATCCCTCACCTTATCTTGATTATGGGGTTTTGCCCTTAATTTTATTATGGTCAACAAAAATAAAATTTTTTTTTCTAATTGTCTCTAATTGTGAAGCTAACTAAAGAGGGTGGAATTGAAAACGCTAGACAGAAGACTTACCCGAAAGCAAATCTTCAAATCCGAGTTCTCCAATCCGCGATCTTCAAGCTCCAAGCGTTTCCTTCACAATAAACACACAAGTTAAAGAACCAAAATAATTAAAACCTATTTAAGCATCATCCCCGGCAACGGCACCAAAAACTTGATGCGGTATAAACATGTACCAAAAATATTGCAAGTGAACAACCGTGTCAAGATATAGTATAAAGATATCGATCACACGAGGAAGGTATTTTGTAGGAGAAAATATAAAATCAGTTCTTATGTTGTGTGCATGAAAAAATAGGAGTGATGAGTGAATGTGATTGTGAAGAGATTGAGAGAGTGAAAATGGTGTGTAAATAGGCGAAAAATGTAAGTGAGAGTGGATGTGACAAAGAATGAATGTGATTAATAAGGCAAGAAGGAAAAATCAAATAAAAATCAAGAATGAAAAATAAAATTCAAGAATAAAAGAAAATGAAAGAAATTAAAAATGGTGGATTCAATTATAGATATGGGTAATTTAAAATTAAAACCACTTCTTAGAAAATGGTGATTCCCTAGAGGGTTCTAGCCTAACGGCGAATCAAACAAAATGAAAATAAACAAAAAGAAAAACTAAACCCAAGAGGGTTCTAGCCTCAAGGTGAATAGTACAAGAAATTAAAATCTAACTATAAAATAAATTATAAAATCTAAACTACAAAATAAATTACAAGAATTAAATGCAAGAAAATAAATCTACTCTATAAGCATGAAATAAATCTAATCTATAAGCATGAAATAAATCTAAGGCAAAAGGGTTCTAGCCTCTTGGCTATTTAACAAGAAAATAAAATCTAATTATAAGCATATAAATAAATCTAAACTAATAAGCAATAAAAAGAAATAAAAGAGGAAAAGAAAATAAATGCAAATCTCTAAATAATTCTTCATCTCCATCTTCATCATCCAACAAAGAGAAAAAATATTTAAAGTGGTGAAAAAATTATTATTATTAATTATAATAAAAAGTTACAAATTTGGAAGGCCTTCTCAATTAAGAGTAGCCCTCCTCTCCAAAAGGAGTTATAAAAATTTTCACACCTCTAACCCCTTACTCTCTACCCCTATTTATAGTAATCGTCAGTGAATGAGAGCCATTAGATCAAACTTGAGCTTCAAGAAAAGCAAAATTAGCCATTGACTCGCGGTACAGTAAACTGGCATCAATGCAGGCATCGATGCTGGTATCGATGCCAGCATCGATGCCCACATCGATGTCAACATCGATACCCACTATATCCAAATTCTAATTTCACGGATAGCTTTTTCTCGTCGAGATAGGCGATTTTCATATATTATATGTTAAATTCCGCCTTCCGGATTAGGAGATATCGTCGTTTCTTTGTGGCCAACCATTTTGAATATGATTTCTTTTCATATTGAATTTTTGATTTTCTCCGGCTTCTACAGGCTACTCGGCTTGATTCTGGGCTTTTGGAAATTGATTTTCCAATGGGCTTCTTTTGGGCTTTGGTATTTTTTCTTCATTTGGGCTTCAACACTTCATTGAATATTGAAAGAAATTGTTTGCTTCCATGGGCTTCATTTCTTCAATAAATCAAGGGCTTTTTGTTGAGAGATGAGAGTTTTGAGATTTATTCTTCATTAACCTGAAATTAAAGATAAAAATAATTATTAGTAGTATATTTATTCATATAAAATAGATAATGAGTGTATAAAACTGTAATAAAATATGATTATCAAATACCCCCACACCTAAATTTTTGCTAGTCCTCTAGCAAAGAAAGAAAACTGAAAGAAAACTGAAAGAAAACCTAACTCACTTTCGTAGAAATTACGGTTGTATTTAGCGCATACAACAAGCCTTTAAACCCCTAGGTTACCCTAGTGGATGAGTTGTAGTCTCGTGAGGGTTTGCAGTGAATATACCCACAAAATTCGGTCATCTTGCAAAATTAAAGAAGTTAGTAAATAACTAAATTTACTTGATAATTGAAGCTAGTTATTACTCAAGAAAATATTTTTATATATAACTCTAAGGTATATTTCCTAGAAAATCTTCTCATTGTAGCAATACAAAACCAAGCCAAACTTAGAAATTTAATTTAAAAATTTTGAAAAGAACATGCTAACTCTTTGTTTAAAATAATATTCAAGTTGCTTGATCTAAAATATTTTCCAAGACCATATATACAAATATAACTATATATAAAACATTTATTAGTATTTTTATTTTTATTTTTTATACTATTATTATTTTTAACTCTTTCTTCCTTGGTGATTTTTTTCTCCTTTAACGGGCTTTCTAAGCCACCATTTTACGAGTTTTGGGCCAATGGATCCTAATCAAATTGGGCTTAGATCATTAAGTATAAAAATACTCCTTGGGCTTAATTACTCGGTCAACTTAGGCTTTATAAGATAGAATCACTTTGAATTTAAGAGGTTTTTTGTGCCCATTTTTCGCACTTTTCTTTTATAATTTTTTATTTTTTATATGTATATGTGTATATATTCTGAAAAATATGTAATTCAAGCCACTTTGAAAAATTATTTTTAACTCTAAGATAAGCATGTATTCCATTATTTTAAATAAAAATCTAAGTTAAGGCTTAAGTAAAGTATACTACTTTAAAAATCATTTCTTAAGAACTTTATTTAGAGTTATCATAAAAAATGAACTTGAGTAAATAACAAATTAGAAAATTTAAAATTTATTAAATAAATCAATTATTACATAACTCTATCAATTTGGCAAGTGACGATATTTTTATATATTTTTTTGAAAAAAATTGACAAAAAATGCAACAAAAAAATGTAAAACAAAGAGAAAAAATAACTAATTCCTACCCCCACACCTAAATTTTGCATTGTCCTCAATGCAAACTCTATGATTCACAAAGTAAATCAGATAAGAAGTGAAAAACTTATATTTGGTCGGCTGATAAAAATCTGCAATTACCTTTGGTCTGAGGAGGATGGAATCAAAAATTTATTCTTCTCTCTTTTTTTTTCTTTTTTTTTTCTTTTTTTTCTTTTCTTTTCTTTTCTTTTTTCTATTTTTTTTCAACTGAATAAGAAACTCTCGAATGAGAGAAGAATAAATTCTTTTTATTATTATGAAATAAACAAAACAAATAATGTAGAATGAAGTGTTCAACACGAAGAGCTCGTATTCCACATTGAATCCTACCTTATTGTTGAAAATTCTTCCCCGGATTTTAAATAAATTCAGAATGATATAATCAATAATGTGAAATTCTAAGCATTTCGGGGTGTTCAATAATTCTTGCAACAAAGTAAGGTAGGTATTATTGGTGTTATGCATTTTGTATTTCTTAATGAACTCAGACTCTTGTACTGTGAAGTTTTGTTTTCTAACAACCAATTCTTCTGTAGAGTTCTGAAAATTTGGTTGTTGATTATTCTCCAAGAATCTAAGTTCATCAAGAAAGAGTTCTTCAAAATTTAATTCAAAGTAGCAAATATTTAACACAGTTTCATTATTCTCAAGGACCTCATCTGCTTCTTCTAAAAACTCTAACTCTTCATCAAAAATTTCTTCAAAACTCAAATCAGACTCTTCTTCTTCTTCTTCTTCTTCTTCTTCTGATCTTTCCTGAATGTAATTTATTTCTAGAGGCTGATTATTTGGCTAGTCCCATGGATTAAAAATGTTGAGATCAGCAGTCAAATTCCTAAAGGACAGCTTTATTTGACCAGTTCTACAGTTGATGAGAGTATTAGAACAAATTCCTAAAGGACAGCTTTATTTGACCAGTTCTACAGTTGATGAGAGTATTAGAAGTGGCTAAGAAAGGTTATCCTAAGATAACAGATGTCTGTCCTTTGGGATTGGAAACATGCTGTGTTTCCATGACTACAAAATCTACTGGAAAAATAAAATCTCTAACCTTAATCAGAACATCCTCTAACTCACCCATAGGGACCTTAACAGATCTATCAGCCAACTGTAAGGTGCATTTGGTTGGGTTCAGTACACCTAGACCCAATTGCTGATAGATTGAATATGGAAGCAAATTGACACTGGCCCCTAAGTCTAAAAGCGCCTTATCAATGTGAGTATTACCAATGATACATGAAATGATGGGGGAACCTGGATCTTTACGTTTCAAAAGTATGGGATTTGATAGCATTTCACTGATATTGGCGGCTAAAAAGACTTTCTTTGGAATATTTATTCTCCTCTTCTTAGTGCATAATTCTTTTAAAAATTTAGCATAAGATGGAATTTGTTCAATTACATCTAAGAGAGGAATATTGACCTTAACCTGCTTGAATGTTTCTAGGATCTTCTCCTCTTGAGGGGAGTGTTTCCTAAGCCTGAGTCTATCTGGAAAATGAGCAACTAGTCTAAACCTATCAAAAGCAGGCTCAGGTTCCGGTTCAGGTTCTTGATCATCTGAGGGGGTTGATTGTTGAATAGATTCATCAGAAGGAGAAGGAGAAGAAATTTGTACCGGATCAAAAGTTTGACTTGGAGGAGTTCTCACTTAATTATCGACCTGTCTACCTGACCGAAGTGAATGGATTGCATTCACTTGAGCTTCATAGGATGAACTGCATCCTGTGTCCTTAGGGTTGACCACGGGTTGACTTGGAAATTTTTCTTTCTCTCTTTCACTCACGGCACTAGCTAGTTGACCAAGTTGGGATTCTAATCTAGCTATAGCTTGAGTGTTGAAATTGAGCATTTGTCCGGTTGATTGCATAAAGGAATTCAGAGTGCTGGATGTTTGAGTCAGCATATTCGTGGTTTGAGTGGAGGCCTTAATTATGGTTTCTAAACCCCTTTCCAAGACATTGAGACATTTATCCTGATCTGGATTGTGAGGAGTCTGAATTACAGCTTGATGAAGCGGAGACTGATTTTGATACGGCAGATTGGGTTGTTGAAATTATGGATTGAAAGGAGAACTGTGTTTCCCCTAGGAAATTGTTGGGTCGAAGCGGGAGTGAAGTTTTGAGTTCCGGGAGAATTTTCTTGATTCCATGCAAAGTTGGGATGATTTCTCCAACCTGGATTATAGGTTGGAGAAAATAGATCATTTCTAGGACGCTGAAATGCAGCGTTCATCTGTCCTAATGGCTGATTATTTCCTAGGAGAGGGCATTCCTTTGAAACGTGGGTAGGAGACTGACAATTATGACATCCTTGGGCAGAAACATGATTGATTTGAGCTGGAGCATGTTCCTTAACTTCTAAAGCTTCTAACCTCCGCAGAACCGTCGCCATCTTCGCTTCAGAAGTAATGTTTGACTCCAAGGAAGGACCACTAGACTTAGAATTGAGGACCGATGAAACCCTATCATCACAGTGTTCCCACTGTATTATTTTCTCGGATAAACTCTCTAGAAATTCCCAAGCTTCATCTGCGTTTTTCCTCATAAAATCTCCCTCACACAATGATTCTAAAGATGTTTTTGAAGAATAGTCCAATCCTTCATATATGACTTGGCACAATCGCCATTTTTCTAGATCATGATGATGACATTAGATTAAAAGATCTTTGAATCGGTCGAAATATTTCCAGAATGGCTCTCCCGGGATAATTTTAAAGTTTTCAATGCTGTTCCTTAGCTTTACCGTTTTGTGAATAGGGAAAATTTTCTTAAGAAAAATGGTGATAAATTCATCCCAAGTTGAGATGGAATTTGTCGGTAAGCTGTACAGCCATTTTTTAGCTTTATCCTTAAGAGCAAATGGAATAAATCTAAGCTTAATCGCATCTTCGGTTAATTCTCTCATTTTAATCATAATATACACTTCCTCAAATTCCAAAATAAAAATATATGCATCTTCTGTTTTATTTCCAAAGAATTTCATAATATACACTTCCTCAAATTCCAAAATAAAAATATATGCATCTTCTGTTTTATTTCCAAAGAATTTTGGAAGCATGTTTATGTAATGCGGTCTAAGCTCAAAATTTTCTCCATTTGCTTCGGGGAGCCTTATGCAAGATGGAATTGAATTTTTGGTGGGGTAACACATATCCTGAAGAACGGGTTGATTTGTCATTTCTTGGATTGGTTCAACACGGATTAAACGGTGAGAACTATCCCTAACCCAAGTTTGCATACACCAAAACAACTTCTTTTTATAATTTTTTTTAATTTTTTTAAAGAAAGAAAGAAAATTAGTTTTTTTTATGAGAAGAAAAAGATAAAAAAAAATCCTAACTAAAACAAATCAAAGCAATCACTTTTCAATCACTCTAATTCTAGGGTTAGCCTAACTCAACTAGACCAACTCCTAACCAAAAACTCCTACAGTGAAAAGATTAAAGTTTTACCCAGGTAGTTAGCCAGGTAAGGATAGTACTAGAGGGTGATCAAAGATCAATTAAGTACCTCTTTCCTTACGGAGCGCTTTACGCAACCCCTAAACCTTGCCTTAGACACCAACTAATCTGAGAAAACTTAAACCGGTTCACTTAAGGATTTCTTGTTCCTTATTGAGCTCGAATCCTTAGGGGCCAACGTCTAATGAGTTTTATTAGGCTTGGGTGGTGTAGTGAGGAATTCGTGATTTTTGGGCTAAGGAAAGGGTGATGAAATCCCTCACCTTATCTTGATTATGGGGTTTTGCCCTTAAAAATATTTTTAAGTGTGTGTCAAATCAAGATGCTCAAATCACTTGGTGAATTCCTACACTATATGAAATGCAACCCTATGAATTAAAAGCAACTAAAAAGGATGGAAAAGAAAAATCTTTTTTTTTTTAATTAGGGTTAACAATCAAACAAATGAGAAGGGGGGATTTGTTTGAATTTATTATCTTGTTAGTAAATGTCAAAGTGGAGGATGAATTTTATTATGGTTAACAAAAAAAATAAAATCCTTTCTTTTTTTTTTAAATCCTAATTGTCTCTAATTGTGAAGCTAACTACAATGGGTGGAATTGAAAACGCTAGAAAGAAAACTTACCCGAAAGCAAATCTTCAAATCCGAGTTCTCCAATCCGCGATCTTCAAGCTCCAAGCGTTTCCTTCACAATAAACACACAAGTTAAAGAACCAAAATAATTAAAACCTATTTAAGCATCATCCCCGGCAACGGCACCAAAAACTTGATGCGGTATAAACATGTACCAAAAATATTGCAAGTGAACAACCGTGTCAAGTTATAGTATAAAGATATCGATCACACGAGGAAGGTGTTTTGTAGAAGAAAATATAAAATCGGTTCTTATGTTGTGTGCGTGACAAAATAGGAGTGATGAGTGAATGTGATTGTGAAGAGATTGAGAGAGTAAAAATGGTGTGTAAATAGGCGAAAAATGTAAGTGAGAGTGGATGTGACAAAGAATGAATGTGATTAATAAGGCAAGAAGGAAAAATCAAATAAAAATAAAGAATGAAAAATAAAATTCAAGAATAAAAGAAAATGCAAGAAATTAAAGATGGTGGATTCAATTATAGATATGGGTAATCTAAAATTGAACACACTTCTTAGAAGATGGTAATTCCCTAGAGGGTTCTAGCCTAAAGGCGAATCAAACAAAATAAAAAAAAACAAAAAAAAAAACTAAATCTAAGAGGATTCTAGCCTCAAGGTGAATAGTATAAGAAATTAAAATCTAACTACAAAATAAATTATAAAATCTAAACTACAAAATAAATTACAAGAATTAAATACAAAAAAATAAATCTACTCTATAAGCATGAAATAAATCTAATCTATAAGTATGAAATAAATCTAAGGCAAGAGGGTTCTAGCCTCTTGGCTATTTAACAAGAAAATAAAATCTAACTACAAGCATAGAAATAAATCTAAACTAATAAGCAATAAAAAGAAATAAAAGAGAAAAAGAAAAGAAATGCAAACCTCTAAATAATTCTTCATCTCCATCTTCATCATCCAACAAAGAGAAGAAATATTTAAAGTGGTGAAAAAATTATTATTATTAATTGTAATAAAAAGTTACAAATTTGGAAGGCCTTCTCAATTAAAAGTAGCTCCCCTCTCCAAAAGGAGTTACAAAAATTTTCACATCTCTAACCCTTACTCTCTACCCCTATTTATAGTAAACATTAGTGAATGAGAGCCATTAGATCAAACTTGAGCCCCAAGAAAAGCAAAATCAGCCATTGACTCGCGCTACAGTAAACTGGCATCGATGCAGGCATCGATGCTGGTATCGATGCCAGCATCGATGCCGACATCGATACCCACTATATCCAAATTCTAATTTCACGGATAGCTTTGTCTCGTCGAGATAGGCGATTTTCATATATTATATGTTAAATTCCGCCTTCCGGATTAGGAGATATCGTCGTTTCTTTGTGACCAACCATTTTGAATATGATTTCTTTTCATATTGGATTTTTGATTTTCTCCGGCTTCTACAGGCTACTCGGCTTGATTCTGGGCTTTTGGAAATTGATTTTCCAATGGGCTTCTTTTGGGCTTTGGTATTTTTTCTTCATTTGAGCTTCAACACTTCATTGAATATTGAAAGAAATTGTTTGCTTCCATGTGCTTCATTTCTTCAATAAATCAAGGGCTTTTTGTTGAGAGATGAGAGTTTTGAGATTTATTCTTCATTAACCTGCAATTAAAGATAAAAATAATTATTAGTAGTATATTTATTCATATAAAATAGATAATGAGGGTATAAAACTATAATAAAATGTGATTATCAATTATCCTCAGATGACGAAGAGTCAGACGTTTGCTCCGCAATTGCTTCAAATGCTACTGTATCTAGCCCAGGGCAATCACGTGAAGCGCTCACCATCACTCCTGACAAAATAACTCAGATGATCGAAAATGCTCTCGCTAAGCAGAAAGAAGAGTTTAAGGTTTAAATAGAACTGACCATACAACGGATGAGGGAGTTACATGACTTGCAACTTCAAGCCTTATCAAGACAGATTGACGAATCCAGTCATCGCAACATTACAGTAGAACAAGTCAATACAATAGATAGTGATCTAGAACCGGATGAGATTATCAACATTGACATCCCTCCCAACAACAATAACGATGGGGGTGGTCCCACCGAAGATAACAACGCTGGGGGTAGTCCTGTTGTTTCTCTCAGAAATCGTCAGAAGCATGATACAGATGAGGATGAAAAGATGAAGGATCTCGAGAGCAAAATCAACGCTCTGATGTTTGTTCGACATTCCGTGTCCTTACCCGAGAGAGTGGGAGTCGATCCCGTATATGGCCAAATTCAACCTGATCAACTTCATGCCGTTCGACGGGAAGGGCTCGTCCACTCAACATTTGATCTACTTTAAGTCCCACTTGGGCATGATATCCGATAATAAAGCATTAATGGTTCGGTCATTCGTTGGCATCCTTCGCGGGCCTACCTTCGATTGGTACCGCCGTCTCAAGCCTGGAAGCATTAACAGCTGGGACGATATAGAGAGCTCATTACTCGGCAACTTCTTTGATGACGATGCCGAGGTATCCATCAGGACACTCTTCGATGAGAAGCAAAAAGATGGAGAAATAGTCGCCGACTTTGTTAAACGTTTCCGGAACAAGGTGATAAATTGCCGAGGTCTGATTACAGAGGAATTCATCCTACAAACTTGCCATAATAACCTCTCTTTGGATGTGTTGGGAGTTATGGGATTAAACCCATCCAAGACTTGGAAGATTTGAAGATGCGCGGTGAACAAGCCGAACGCCTCCTCAGAAGGAAGAAGATCGAAAGAAGCTAGCAGTCAATGCCTGCGGTTGCGAGTGATAATAATCAGACGTCATAACAACAACCTCAAAAGCAGCAAAGGGCTCCAGATCCGGGACTCCAAAAAGTGTACTCTTTTAAGGATGAGGAAGTTCTAAATATTTTCGAGTACCTTCTGAATAACGGTGAGATTGAGCTACCACCTATTAAAGATCAGGAGGGAGCTAAGAGGATTACGGATCCAAACTATTGTGCGTATCACAGGAGGGTTCTCCATCCTACTGAGATTTGTTTCGGTCGAAAGAACAAGATTCAAGCTCTAATCGACTCTAGCGCCATAAAGCTAGAATAACCCGAATGACGGTGCACTACTCCGAAGAGTATATGAGTATAAACTGCTCATCGATACTCTAACATGTATATGAGTCTAAACTATTTCCTTTCTTTCACGGGAAGTTCCTGGAGAGTGCCATGCATGGTATTCTTAAGGGTAACCCGATCATGCAGCTGAATACAATGACAAACCAAGTTTCGTAAGAAAAGCTGGGGGTGGATGATTCATGTAACGGGAAGTTCCCAGAAGAATGCTACATGTAATTTTCTTAGGGATAACCCGATCATTACAAACAAAGTGATAAACACTAAACTCTCACTGTGATTTGTACTCCCACTCCCACTACCTACTTGGTCAAACCTTTAAACAGTTAGGACCACAACCAAAATCCCCTCTCGATTCCTTCCATGAACGAGAGGTCCACAAATTGAACGACCAAACCTTTAAATAGCTAGGGTCGTCTCAAATTCTCATCTTGGTCAAACCTTTAAACAGTTAGGACCACAACCAAATTCCCCTCTCGATTCTTTCCATGAACAAGAGGTCCACAAATTGAACGACCAAACCTTTAAATAGTGAGGGTTGTCTCAAATTCCCATATTGGTCAAACCTTTAAACAGTTAGGACCACAACCAAAATCCCCTCTCGATTTCTTCCATGAACGAGAGGTCCACAAATTGAACGACCAAACCTTTAAACAGTGAAGGTCGTCTCAAATTTCCATCTTGCTTAAACCTTTAAACAGTTAGGACCATAACCAAAATCCCCTCTCGATTCCTTTCATGAATGAGATGTCCACTTTTAATTTGAGCAATCAAATCTATAAAAGTTAGGGTAACCTCCAACCTCACTTGGTCGAACCTACAGATAGTTAGGACCAAGATCGGAATGCTCCTTTCGATAAACGAAAGACTTCCACCTTTTCCTATTCGGCCAAACCTATAAAAGTTAGGGCTGAAATTGGAATTTCACCTTAATAAATGAGGAATTCTTTTTTTGGATTAAGCAACCAATCCTATAAAAGTTAGGGTTGCTTGAATCTTTTCGATTCTCGAAGTGGAGATCCTACTCCTAGTTTCACTTTTTTGGATTCTTAGGGTGGAGATCACACTTCGAGTTTCCTTGGCAACTGGAGATAGAATATAAAATTCTTCCTTTTCAGTTTTGGGAGATAGAATATAAAATTCTTCCTCTCCCATTTTTCGACACCATCCTTCAACCCCATAATCCGTGCCTTATACGCTCCGAAAATTTTATCCCGAATCCTAAGTAGGGATAAGTCAACGCCTAACACGTGTTGCCGGTTTAATCTTTTACCGATTGAAGAAGATACCATAATCCAAGTCTGGGGACTTTTATCCTGAATTCTAAGAAGAGATAAGTCAACGCCTAACACGTGTTATCGGGTAGTCTATTCTCGTAAGAAAAACGAAGTCTACGTATTCAATATCGCAGCACTAAAAGAGTTAACTCTTTTAGCACAACGTCACATGTGGAACAGACTTAAATAATTTGCATGCTAGCGCGACTCAAACGGTAGTCGATAAAGGCTCATCAAACTCATTGATGGCTGAGGGTTTGCCAAAAATCCTATGCATGTGAGAGTCATTGACGTACCAGCTTCATTAGTTGGTCTCGTGACTTGAGCATCCAACAACTTCAGGATAAGATCGATACCTGCAGATGAATTAGCTTTAATAGTTGGTCCTGCAACCTCAACACTTAAGACTACCACACGTTGCAATGAAAAGTTAACGTCAGGTGATCCGAAACCCTAGGTTAACGCCGGTCAACGCGTAACCCTAGGTCAATGCCAGTCAACGCGTTGTGATAAAAAAGTCAACGTCGGGCGATCCGAAACCTTAGGTTAACGTCGGTCAACGCATAACTCTAGGTTAACGCCAGTCAACACGTTACCAAAAAAAAGTAAACGTTGGGCGATCGGAAACCCTAGATCAATGTCGGTCAACACGTAACCCTAGGCCAACGCCAGTCAACACGTTATTATGAAAAAGTCAAGGTTGGGAGATCTGAAACCCTAGGTCAACAACGGTCAATGCGTAACCCTAGGTCAACGCCAGTCAATGCGTTGCGATGAAAGTCAATATGAGTTAATATATCGTGATGGAGATAGTCAGTTCAAAGTTAACTCGATGATACGAGCGAAAATCAACTCATCGGTTTTGATTCAAGATTTTGACGATGGCCAGACGATAAACGCAGCGCCGGGAGAACTTCAGCTATTCGTCAAAACATCGAATAGATTGAAAATCGAAGGAGTCAAGAATCAAAGCTAACAATAGGTCCTTTTACACCGACTGAAGGTTAGACCAATCATATTCAAAGTATTTCAGGCTCATCTATAAAAGAAACGAGATTGAAACACTTTGGAGGGGGTATCTATAGGCGTCAAAAATTACCTATAGGTCCCCATTCACGGCTCGAGATAGAGAGAAGATGATGAACATTTCTATTAGAGTTACAAAAGCTCATTTGATGACGACAAACACATGAAGTGAGTCGATGGACCATACGAAGCAACGGAACTTCGGAATAACGGAAACAAGAGTTGATCAGTAGCCCCACGTTGCTTACGAAAGACAGAATAATTCCGAGTCCGGACGACAAATTTCCAACGTTGCTTACGAAATTTAATCATGGAAGCATGTAGGTCTCCTCATCGGATTTCCAACGTATCTTGAACCGTATAATTCCGAGTCCGGACGACAAATTTACGATAGAAACAAACTCGACGTGCCAAAACCATAAAGCCAAACCGAGACACCCCGGGGTGTCTTGGCTTGGCCAAGACACTTACAAGTGTCTCGGCCAAGCCAAGACACTCCCAAGTGTCTCCCCGGCCACGCCGAGACACCCACGGGTGTCCGCAGACCCGAAAAGCTGTTTTTGGCAGTTTAGAGTTGTTTTTCGATCGTTAATCGTCTGGATTAGTTCCAACTGATCTGATAATATAGTTAAATGGTTTTAACTGAAGATAAAATGGAATCAACCATTCCTGTCTAAGGACAGGGCTCCTGAAGCCTATAAATACAGTCCCAGGGCCTTTATTTTTTCGGATCTGGAATTCTCGAGCGTCGGCGAAGCCCTGCCGAATTGAGGACTAAAGAGACACAAATTTTAGAGAGGAGGAGGAGCGATCAGATCGAGTTCGTCAGCATAAAGAAGATGAGCTCGTCATATCTATATTTCCCGGTTCCTTCCTTGAGATTGCCCCGTTGCGGTGATCTCGAGAAGAGTGGTTATCTCGCCGTTGCCGAGATAACTACTTCGGTTTCTTGATTCCTTCAAAAATAAACAAAGCTCCGGATCTGTTCTGATCGTTTGGTGGTCTACGGATATCAACGTCCCCGTCACAGGACAAGATCCCACGCAAGCAGCGGGCGATAAACACCCGTTGAGTTTGTTTGAAGAGAGTTGTATTTTTCTTATTTTCATTGTGTAAGAAAGTCTTATAAAAAGACTTATTTTACTTTAAATCTGTAATCGATAAACGTGTAATGGATTCAGCAATGAAGATATCAACTTTCGACGGAAACAGTTATTGAATCTTAAGGGGTTGTTTGTAATATTTTAGATTTTTTGTGGTTTTTTAATTTTTAGAATTTTTAAGATGTTGCTTATAAATTTTTTAGGGAGTTATTTGTAATCTTTTAGATTTATCTGGAGGTTGTTACTAATTTTTAGATTTATCTCGTGGTTATTTCTAATTTTTGAATTTCAGGCCAGAGCTTGTATTTTTTAGAGTTTAGAGGGTAGTTTATAATTTTTGGATTTTGAGGGAGGCCTTGTAATTTTCTAATTTTAAAGAACCCTTTTATATATGAAGGACAGCTTTGATCAATTTTTTTTTGAATTGTGGGTAGTTTTAATCTGGTATGAATTCTAGGTATAAAAGAATAGAAATTAAGGTTTTGGTTTTCAGGATTTTTATAATTATGGAAAGTTTTAATTTGATATGAATTGTTAGGTGAAGATAAGATCAGGTGTAAACATGAAAATATTTTTAGTCAAGGATAGGATTAGGTGTCAACATGTCAATTTCTGATAGGATAGATGAAACATGTTTTACATATGACTTGTTTTTGAGACTTTAGGAGTAGTTCACCAAATTTCATATAAAGGAGGGATACAATTAGGAGATTTCTTTTAATTATGAATAGTTATAATTTGATTAGCATTATCAAATACTTAATTATTAGAATTTTCTAATTATGGATGGTCTTAGTTTGATGAGGATTTTTAATTAGATAAATATAAGATAAGGTGTCCATTTGTCATATTTTAATAGGATAGAAGGAGCCATAGTTACTTTTTAGGGAAAATCATCTTTTAACCCAAAGTTTTACCCCCACTTATTTAAAAACCCATCCACTTTTCTAAACATTAATAAACCCATTGTACCCATATGACTTATTTTTAAACCCAATGTCTATTATACCTCTTGATCTTTATACTGTATTTTACCCAAATTTGAAAAACCCAATACTACCATTTCTCTCTTCTTCTCCCTTTCTCCCTTCTTCTGATCACCGCTAACAGCAGAGCATCAATGCGATAATGGCAGGAGAAAACGGCGGGCTGCTCTCCCACTTCACCAACTCCCAATTTGGTACTCATCTTCAATTACTCTCTCCTTCTCTCTCTCCTCCATTAATTTCCCCTCTCTTCTTGAGCAATCTCTCTCCTCCATTAATATTTCTCCTCATAGATGACACTAATCCTACATCAATAGCTTGTTAACATTTTGAAATTTTTAGGTTTTCCAATACTGTATGTTTTCCAATACTATATGTTAACTTTTGAAATTTTGGGTTTTTTTGGCAATAGCTTGTTAAAGATGTCTTGTTCTTATAAATTGATGGATTCTTATCAAGCTTATGCTTCATGAAATGGTATGTGCATAACAATTTTGCTCATATATATCTATGTTTTGGTGACTAGGTTGATGCACAGAAGGTGTTTGATGGAATGACAAAATGGATGTAGTTATTTGGACCACAACGATTAGCGGTTATGCCATATTGCTATTGGTTGAGGAGGCAATAGAGGTGTTTGATGAAAAGTCTAAGAGAAGTTTGGTTTTGTGGGCCGCCATGATCTTAGCCCATCGGTATGCCTTCCTACGCCCTCCGGATGCACCTCACCATTTTCTATTGTCATCAACACCTAACGTAATGCACAGCTACCCCTCAATCAGAAACCATTCGTCAATACACACTAACTTTCGAATCAAATACATAAGAGAATCCCCCACTATTGGCATTCGATCAGATCTTCGCATTGCTGTCACATTGCAACCCAAACGGTAAATCAACTACAGCCTGCAATATGATGTACCAAGTAGTATCCAATGTATCGTGTTGTATGAAATTTTCTATATTATGTATATATAGATGATTTGTGTGTATATTGTATCAAATGCACTATCCAATGTATCATGTTGTATCAAATTTATCAGTGTAACTAGTAGAAATGTATCTAGTAGAAATGTATACAACGTTTCGATAGTGGTGATTTTGAATTATTTTAATTCAATCTTCATGGATTATTTTCATTCAATGTTATGTGCTTGAGTTTAGTGGTTGATAGATATGAATATCTGTAATGAACTGATGCACTGATTGAACTGAAGAAATTTTGATGGTAGGTTGTGTTAACTACAGCCTATTGGGCAATATTATGTGTCGCGTGACCAATTATCCACCTCGACGAGGGGTACTCACCCAATTTTTTAGCTTTTGATAAAGTATAGCACTTTATGGAAAAGTATAGCAGCTTATTGATGAAGTATAGCACCTTATGGCAAAGTATAGCACCTTATGGCAATAGTATAACACCTTATCGATAAAATATAGCACCTTATGGTCGCTAGAAATTCAGCAACTTATTATGATAAGCCAAATTAGTTTTTTTAGGGCAATGCAAACACTCGACGACCTACGTGGCGTGTTTATTGACCAATCATCCACCGTGACGGGGGGTCCTCGCGCAATTTTAAAGCTTCTGGGCAAAGTATAGCATCTTATGGGAAAGTATAGCACCTTTTGGCCAAAGTATAGCACTATATTGCAAAGTATATCACTTTATTGGCAAAGTATAGCACCTTATTGGCAAAGTATAGCACCTTATGCTTTCTGGAAATTCTGCACCTTAAGTATCTAAAATCAAATTAGTTTTTTTTGCCACGACGAAACCTCTCGACGACCTACGTGACGTGTTTATTGACCAATCATCCACCGCGACGGGGGGTCCTCGAGCAATTTTGAAGCTTCTGGGCAAAGTAGAGCACCTTATGGGAAAGTATAGCACCTTTTGGACAAATTATAGCACTATATTGTAAAGTATAGCACTTTATTGGCAAAGTATAGCACCTTATTGGCAAAGTATAGCACCTTATGCTTTCTGGAAATTCTGCACCTTAAGTGTCTAAAATCAAATCAGTTTTTTTCACCGCGAAGAAACCTCTCGACGACCTACGACCTACGACCTACGTGACGTGTTTATTGACCAATCATCCACCGCGACGGGGGGTCCTCGCGAAATTTTGAAGCTTCTGGGCAAAGTATAGCACCTTATGGGAAAGTATAGCACCTTTTGGCCAAAGTATAGCACTATATGGAAAAGTATAGCACTTTATTGGCAAAGTATAGCACCTTATGCTTTCTGAAAATTCTGCACCTTAAGTGTGTAAAATCAAATCAGTTTTTTTCGCCGCGACGGTGGATGATTGGTCAATAAACACGTCACGTAGGTCGTCGAGAGGTTTCTTCGCGACGAAAAAAACTGATTTGATTTTAGACACTTAAGGTGCAGAATTTTCGGAAAGCATAAGGTGCTATACTTTGCCAATAAGATGCTATACTTTGCCAATAAAATGCTATACTTTATAATATAGTGCTATACTTTGGCAAAAAGGTGCTATACTTTCCCATAAGGTGCTATACTTTGCCCAGAAGCTTCAAAATTACGCGAGGACCCCCCGTCGCGGTGGATGATTGGTCAATAAACACGTCATCTAGGTCGTCGAGTGGTTTCGTCACGGCAAAAAAAACTGATTTGATTTTAGACACTTAAGGTGCAGAATTTCCAGAAAGCATAAGGTGCTATACTTTGCCAATAAGGTGCTATACTTTGCCAATAAAGTGCTATACTTTGCCATATAGTGCTATACTTTGGCCAAAAGGTGCTATACTTTCCCATAAGGTGCTATACTTTGCCCAGAAGCTTCAAAATTGCTCGAGGACCCCCCGTCACGGTGGATGATTGGTCAATAAACATGTTACGTAGGTCGTCGAGAGGTTTCGTCGTGGCGAAAAAAACTGATTTGATTTTAGACACTTAAGGTGCAGAATTTCCAGAAAGCATAAGGTGCTATACTTTGCCAATAAGGTGCTATACTTTGCCAATAAAGTGCTATACTTTACAATATAGTGCTATACTTTGGCCAAAAGGTGCTATACTTTCCCATAAGGTGCTATACTTTGCCCAGAAGCTTTAAAATTGCGTGAGGACCCCCCGTCACGGTGGATGATTGGTCAATAAACACGTCACGTATGTCGTCGAGTGTTTGCATTGCCCTAAAAAAACTGATTTGGCTTATCACAATAAGTTGCTGAATTTCTAGCGACCATATGGTGCTATATTTTATCGATAAGGTGCTATACTATTGCCATAAGGTGCTATACTTTGCCATAAGGTGCTATACTTTTCCATAAAGTGCTATACTTTATCAAAAGCTAAAAAATTGGGCGAGTACCCCTCGTCGAGTTGGATAATTGGTCACGCGACACATAATATTGCCCAATAGGCTGTAGTTACCACAACCTACCATCAAAATTTCTTTAGTTCAATCAGTGCATCAGTTCATTACAGATATTCATATCTATCAACCACTAAACTCAAGCACATAACATTGAATGAAAATAATCCATGAAGATTGAATGGAAATAATCCAAAATCACCACTATCGAAACGTTGTATACATTTCTACTAGATACATTTCTACTAGATACACTGATAAATTTGATACAACATGATACATTGGATAGTGCATTTGATACAATATACACACAAATCATCTATATATACATAATATAGAAAATTTCATACAACACGATACATTGGATACTACTTGGTACATCATATTGCAGGCTGTAGTTGATTTGCCGTTTGGGTTGTAATGTGACAGCAATGCGAAGATCTGATCGAATGCCAATAGTGGGGGATTCTCTCATGTATTTGATTCGAAAGTTAGTGTGCATTGACGAATGGTTTCTGATTGAGGGTAGCTGTGCGTTACGTTAGGTGTTGACGA
Organism: Asparagus officinalis; assembly: GCF_001876935.1. Lineage (NCBI taxonomy): Eukaryota > Viridiplantae > Streptophyta > Magnoliopsida > Asparagales > Asparagaceae > Asparagus > Asparagus officinalis. Next base: position 41,475,710 of record NC_033802.1, on the reverse strand, counting down.
CAATAGAAAATGGTGAGGTGCATCCGGCGGGCGTAGGAAGGCATACCGATGGGCTAAGATCATGGCGGCCCACAAAACCAAACTTCTCTTAGACTTTTCATCAAACACCTCTATTGCCTCCTCAACCAATAGCAATATGGCATAACCGCTTATCGTTGTGGTCCAAATAACTACATTCATTTTGTCATTCCATCAAACACCTTCTGTGCATCAACCTAGTCACCAAAACATAGATATATATGAGCAAAATTGTTATGCACATACCATTTCATGAAGCATAAGCTTGATAAGAATCCATCAATTTATAAGAACAAGACATCTTTAACAAGCTATTGCCAAAAAAACCCAAAATTTCAAAAGTTAACATATAGTATTGGAAAACATACAGTATTGGAAAACCTAAAAATTTCAAAATGTTAACAAGCTATTGATGTAGGATTAGTGTCATCTATGAGGAGAAATATTAATGGAGGAGAGAGATTGCTCAAGAAGAGAGGGGAAATTAATGGAGGAGAAAGAGAAGGAGAGAGTAATTGAAGATGAGTACCAAATTGAGAGTTGGTGAAGTGGGAGAGTAGCCCGCCGTTTTCTCCTGCCATTATCGCATTGATGCTCTGCTGTTAGCGGTGATCAGAAGAAGAGAGAAAGGGAGAAGAAGAGAGAAAGGGTAGTATTGGGTTTTTCAAATTTGGGTAAAATACAGTATAAAGATGGAGAGGTATAATAGACATTGGGTTTAAAAATAAGTCATATGGGTACAATGGGTTTATTAATGTTTAGAAAAGTGGATGAGTTTTTAAATTAGTGGGGGTAAAACTTTGGGTTAAAAGAGGATTTTCCCTACTTTTTAATATGACACAGGTTACTTTTTTAATGCCAATAGGAGAATAATTTTTTGAAGGAATTAAATATAGGATAGTTAGGTGACTCGAGCTTGACAAGAATAAAGGCTAATTTAACATGCAACACATTATATACTTTTCGTCATGTAATAAAATAGAGTTTTAAGAAATAGCCAACAAAAATTACCACATGTCCAGTCGGTCAACGACGGACTGAACAACCACGCACTATGTCGAACAACATGAATTGCTCATCCATTGCTCGAGGTCAGTGTCGTCATCTCATCCAAAACCCCATGGAGCATCACAGCTGGAGCACTACTCACCACATTGTCCTAAGAAGCAAGATAACATCAAATCTCTTCTCATGGAAGTTAGAAAATTCTAACAAACTCACATGAAGGCAAGAACGTAATTATTAAGATTATTCTCTCTACATTCTCCCTTACCACCGTAATAACCTCGGCAATGCAAGAGGGACATGCATATAATTTAGCTATAGAGAAAGCTTCTTATGGATCACTTGGACTGACTAGATGATGCCACGAGGATTTTCTTCTCTTCCCAATCTACTCCTCTGAGTTAGTATAAGAAGAGGTAATAGTGGTAAGAAAATTAAGTTTAATTTTCAGTCTCATTTTAATTAGATTTTGATTATAACATTTTAATGCATTTATATAACAATATTTCAAATAATTTTTATGCAAATAAGTGATTAATGTTATGTTTTGTAGACAAAATCAACCAGAGCTCAAATAAAAATATCTCTAGCCCAAAATATTTCTAAATGAAACCTAAAAGAAGTCAATGGAAGCCTAATAAACCTAAGGGTCCAAGATTAAGAAAAGTTCAAGAGAATATTAAGAAAATCGGCTACAAAATGATCCAATGATGCACCCATCAATAAGGCCATCAATGGCGCCATTGATGGGCCCATCAATGGGGTCATCGATGAGAACCCCATCGATAAACCCATCGATGAGCTACTGTAGGTGAGTAAAACCGATTCCCGAAAGGAGGAGATTTGTATTAATAAGAATTACTTAATATAAATCAGGAATCAAATTACAACAGAAGTGAAGAGAATGCTCTTCTTGTTTAATGTGGGTTATTCGGTAGTAATAGGACGCCTCTCTCGAATGCCTACATCGAGTTTGCTTCCTTGGATGATCCGATCGAAATTGCGGTTGAGCTTCACTACGCAGTAGAAGCTATTGTGTAATTGAGTTTGATTACCCGAGCTTGATGAGTATCAAGGTCGAATGCTTAGAGAAGGCTAATATGCAAGAGTTTGTAAAGAGCTAAGAGTCTCAAATCTGAGAGTTTAGATTGAGTCTACTTCAACAATCCAAGCTTCTGCTTAAGATTATCTAGCCAAGCTCTCAAGATGCCAGGCCCGATCAAGCCCACCAAAACCAGCCAAAGTCTTTGATTGAAGGGTCTTGAAAATGCCCAGCCTCCAAGCCTTAAAAAATCCCTTTTCATGTTGCCAAAGGTGGCTTATAAATAGGTAAGGAAAGGCATGGTTAATCCATTGACTTGTGGGATGTGACCACTTGGAGGTGAGGAGCACCATAGCCTCCCCTATAGCTGTGGGATGTGACCACTGTAGGTGATGAAAGCCATGCTTCATCACTCAAGATGTGGGACGTGGGTAGGCTCGCTACCATAGGAAAGCAGCCGTTTGCACTGTTCAGGCGAGGCTGGCAGGCTTTCAGTCAAGCTTGAGCGGTGTATGAATGCTTAGGCGAGCTTGCAAACGAACTAGCGGACACCTGAAGCGTTAGGTGAACTTGAGTCTGTAGGTGAGCTTAGTTCATGCTGGTGAACTCCCTACATGAGAGCTTGAGTCTGTAGGTGAGCTTGGTTCATGCTAGTGAACTTCCTATAGGCGAGCTTGACTCGTGCAGGCTAGCGAAGCTTTCAGGCGAGCTCGACTCGTGTGGGCGAGTCAAGAAATCAAGCAAGCTTGACTCATGCTGGTGAGTCAAACAAACAGGCGAGCTTGACTTGTGCTGGCAAGTCAATCAGGCGAGCTTGACTCATGTGAGTGAGTCAAGCCATGTTGGCGAACT
>NC_033802.1:41448509-41472783 GCF_001876935.1 Asparagus officinalis | reverse complement strand
CATTTTGGCGAGCCAAGCTTGCAGGTGAGCTCTACTTGGCCTCTCGAATACAGGCGAGCTTGACTTGGGCTGGCAAGCCAAGTTCGCAGGCGAGTTTTGCTTGGCCTCCTGCATGCAGGCGAGCTTGACTTATGCTGGTAAGTCAAACAAATAAGGGAGCTTTGCTTGGCCATCTGAATGCAGGCAAGCTTTGCTTGCTTTGAGCACGCAGATGAACTCAAACAGGCGAGATTTGAGTTCTCTTATGTAAATGAAATTTTTATTGCCTACAGCTGCTAACAGAGTCATCCAATGGCCTAAATTACATTCTTGGAGCCCAAGCTTGATCCAAGGGCAAGTTGCTGTAAGATATAAATAAGGGTAGAGAGTAAGGGTGAGGGTGTGAATTTTTTTTATAAATCCTCTTTTACAGATAGGAGAGTTACTCTTTTGAAAAGACCTTGTAATATTATAAAATTATAATTTATAATAAGAATAAAAATATTTTTCTCTTTAGATGTTCACAATCTTCTCCTATGCTTTGATGAAGACTTCGAAAAATATTTCTTCTGTCTCTTCAAGGGCAAACGCCTATTGCAATATGCAGTTTTAGTTTTAAATTTTCTTGTTTAATGTGGTTGCGGTCATTATGGGACAAATGAACCGCCTGATTGTAAATTGATAGAGATCGATATATATATAATATAATATATTATATATATATATATATATCTATATATATATAATATATTATATATATATATATATATATATATATATCTACTACTATATGAGTATATACTATTATATATAACGCCGGAATTCCCTCTTTCATCTCTCAGTTCTGGGAAGCAGGCATATAATCTTAAACCATAATCTTTCAAACCCTTGATTTTAGAAAAGCTTTAAGAAGCAACCAGATAAGAGGAGGGCGAGATCTGTGGCTTTGGTGAAGAAGGATCGAGTCTCTCTTGCGTTTGAGAGATCAGCACAAATTTTTGAGGCAAGTTTAATCTCCTCCAAACCCATCCATGTTTTCTTGGTTTTATTGGAAATTGTTCTAAAATCTATTTTTACGTGTAAAGATCACCCCTTTTATCAGTATGACGTAAATATTTAATCTTTCGGATTTAAAAAGTCATGAAATGGATTCTTTAAATTGTGTTGAAGGTTTGAAGTAAATCAAACATGAGATTTTTGTTAATCTATTTGTTTTCATGATGAATTTATATACAAAAACATGTTAGGGTTATTAGAATCCTCAAAATTTGATATTGTGTTTTCATATATCAGAGTAAACCCTAATTTCACTAAATCGAGATTTTATATAAGAGTTTCTTTGAAAATTTTTGACTTTGATGAATTTTTGAGAAAATCTAACGTTTTTGATCTATAACCTGGTCGGTCGACTGATCAAAAGGATCAGCCGAATGAAACTAATGTTTCTCAGGAGTTGAAAATATTTATCTGGTTTGTCTTCTGATCAAGAAAATTAGTCGACCGATTGGTCCGTAGAAACTGGGAAATTTTCTCTGGTCAGTCGACCAAACAAATGCATCGGTTTATCGATCAAGGCTGGATTTTGTGCATGTGTTGTGCACGTCATCGCTCGCTTGACCGATGAGATATATCGGTCGACTAGTCTAGTGTTGTTTTGTAAACGTTGATCTTTCCCACGTGTTTTTGATCATGAACACAAAGTGCAAGTTGTTAGGTCTCATATTTATGAGCATACGGTCTAATCTTGTTTTGATGATTTACAAATAATCCCTAACATCGTTTGTCTAGTATTTGTATTTATTTATTAGGTATTCTAGATAAACATCGATGGTGGAGGTTGGATGGAATTAAGCTTAACGACGATATCTAAAGGAGGTTGGAAGGAAATTTGGAATGGAGCACAATACAATTTAAGTCAAGATCCAATATTGTTTTATCCACATTATGAAGAGGAGGATTGCCCAAGATCAAGCACCATGAGATTATTTAACTTGAGTATATTAGTTTAGATATTTATATTATGTGTATTAATATTTAAAGCTCAAACCATACACACACATTTTCTCATTTTATCATTTTTTGATTTATCCACAACCATAAGTTTTTGCAAACAAATAGATATATTTATATACATACATATTTGTTTTATATACATCTATTTATGTGGATAAGTTGTTTTTAGTTTAGCCACATAAATATGAAACAAATAAATATAATTATATATACACGCATATTTGTTTCATGTTTATATGTGCTTGAAATGATTTTAATATAATCAAGATTTAACAATTTTAAATCAATGAAATCATGTTATTTGCAAAATTATGTGTTAATGGATTAAAAACTCAAGTTACATCATGTTACATCTGTTCACAAGTCCATTAATCCATTCAAAATGAATATACAAGTTTGTTTGAAAATTTTCAAGTGTGTTGAGTTTTTGTATTTTGGACTATTTTGAAAAATGACAAGTTTCCACAATTGGGAAGTGCAATTAGAAATTATTTTTTTGTAACATATTTATTTTCATGTTTATAAACTATGACGCCCCTGTTTTCAACATGGCTGCAGTCCAAGGTGAACCCAAAGATGTCAAACCTGCCATGCACTTACACTATGTAATAACACATTTCACCAATCACAGTAATATCCTCTAGTAGAATCAAAATAAGTGTAGGTACAAAAAAAAGCAAAATAAAGAAATGAACATAATAAACATGATATGGAAAGTAATATCTCATAAATAAAAATCATGTCTCAACTGAAACATATCTGATATATAGAATAAAGAAAATGTCTCAACGTGAATCAACTAGAAATCGTACTAAGATACACTGTCTTTACAAAATTAAAATAAAACTCTAAAGTCTGAATAAAATCATAAAAAAAAATCTATTGTGGAGCTTCTACTAATAACTAATGTAACGGCGACTATGCAAAAACTCCGTCATCCTACGGCTCTATGAACCTTTATATGCCTGAAAGAAGAAAAAACAACAAAAAGAACCACATAAAGAACGTCAGAGCGCTACAGAAAGATCACTTGTATCCACCCCCAGGGGAAGGGCTACTAGGTGGAGTTGAGGCTCTATATATTAAGCATAGTCTACCTAGATTTTTTTTCCTGTATCTAAGTGGAATTAACATTTAGAATCCTACAATACAAGATGTAGTACGTGGAGCGAAATAATCCAAATAAGGAAACCCTCATGTATATACTATTGTCTCAAATTATAGATATCTAAACATTAATACCGAACTAAGAATAAACAACCTATATGAAATCAACAATTAGAAACCCATAACAAGAGACTGGTACGTCGAGCGAAATAATCCAAATAAGGAAACCCTCATGTATATACCATATGTCTCAAATTGTGAATCGCTAATCATTGATCTAACTAAGACTTAAAGAAAGCAATAAAGTAAATAAAGACATCAATACATCATATTTATATTATCCTCCACTATCATTGGGGAGATAGAATAAATATCAACATATAAACCCATATACTTTTAAAAGTAAAGTATCTCAGTTATACATCTCACTGATGAGTCATATTCATAACCGACATCCACCAAAGACTCAGGCTATCAATTTGCTCTCTCAAGGCAACTCTTTGCAAGATTCTAAAACTTAGCATCATCATGTGCAACGGATTACCCTGTATGTATCCTAAACAGTGTACATGGCTCATTAGTCTCATCGTAATCTTAGTGCGTAACATGAGTGTGGGATGGCCTATCATATAGTTATCCAAAAATATGACTCACAAGCCTCATCGCACCCTCATGCGGATGGACTATAAGACAAAGCATCCAAACCTAACTCAATGGTCTGTACAAATAGAATATCGATGCACTATCCCATGTAGTACTGGCAGCGCTAGAGGAGCGAGTGGTGAATCAGGTTCCGCCAGCTACACCACCTCCTATGGTTCCACCACCTGTCTTACCAATTGTGCTTATTACAGAGGCATCACTAGTAGTCACACTACTAACAGATGTTGATAGAGCCATAAACCAGGAGGCTTGGCTTTGTTTGGTGGAGAGATATCAGAAGTTGAGGGCACCTGAGTTTTAGGATACATCAAACTCACTCATAGCCCATAGGTGGAAGGAAGATGTGGGGAACATTCTAGATTTGCTTGATTTCTATTTAGTCTAGAAGCAGAGGTATAGACTCCAATTCACACCAGAAAGCAAATGGCACTTACTTGGGAGTATTTCACCAACTTCTTTGATGAGCAATATGTATCTTCCGTGGCAAATCCCAACTAGAGAAAGGAGACATGTCTGTAGCTAATTATGAAAGCAAATTCATGGGTCTACTCAGATTTACTAGCATGTGGAATACAAGGGAGCGTCAGACTCAGATATCTTTGATGGGGCTTCATCCAAGCCTATGTCACTATCTTGTGTCCAGATGATTCCAGTCAATGTGAGAGGTAGCTGATTCCACCATTTCACGAGAGACTGAGACTGCCATTTTTCAAATGGGTATAGAGGGAAAACCTAAAGTGGGACAGTCCGGAGATAAGGGCAAGGGCAAGAGATCATTTCAGAACCCGGAGGGCCCCAACAACTAGGCAAAGGTTCTCAGCAGCAGCAGAAAAGGCCCTATAAGAAGGGACCGCATCGAAATTAGAGAGCACCACAGCAGCGCAGATTTTAGGGTGCTTGTTTTCACTACCATAAGTTCGGTCATAGAGCCGTAGAGTGTCACAGTGTACCAGTAGGAGGCCAACAGGGAAAAGGTCAGGTTAAGAACTAGATCCTAGTCCAAGGCCAGCAACCGAGACTAGAGGCACCACTGGTAGTTTCGAGGATAGGAGGTCAGCTGCGTGCTATTCAGGAGTTTCCTCTAGGATAGATAGTTTTGTATACTCCAGATCCTTCAGCACAGCCATCCACAGCTTCTGGTCAAGTTTACATATTTGTACCACGTGATCATGGTGTGAGTGGGGCCCTAGTGGAAGGTACGTTCCTTGTGAACTCCTTCCTAGCCCGTATCCTTTTTAATTTAGGAGCTTCACAGTCTTTTATCTCTTATGCTTTCATGGCTAGACTACAGCTAGTTCCACATCCCCTAGATGTACCCTTGTCAGTTTCTACTCCTTTAGGTGAGGTGTCTCTATTAGAGGGTATCTATAGGAGATGTGTTGTCAGCCTAGATGAGTCTGAGTTCATAGATGATTTGATCATCTTGTGCATGTCTAAGTTCGATGTGATTCTTGGTATGGATTGGTTATCTTTCTACGATGTCAGTATCAACTGTTTTGTCAAAACAATCAGTTTGCGAGCATTCGATGGACTGAGTTGGTTGTAACAACCTCATAGGGGAACTAGTTTGCGGAGTCCTTTCTGGCATACATCGGGGAGGAATTGCAATGGGATCAGGGTGCCGATTTTTGTGAGACCAGAGTAGTCTCAGAGTATTCGGGGAAGGCGAGCATCGTAGCAGATGCTTTGAGTAGAAAGCATCGATACAGGCTTGCAGCTTTGAGGTGTTCATGGTATTGAGATCTTCTTATCCTCAGTCAGTTTGACTTCATACCAGCGGTTGGTGGAAGTGGTGCATTTTTGGGGGCGTTAGCAATAAAGCCATCATAGACTGATAGAGTTGTCAGTGCTCAATCAAAGAATTCTTATATTAAAACCCGAAAGGGGGAAATTTCCAGAGAACCCAAGGTAAATTGGACCATCCGATAAGATAGAGGCCTTCAAATGAAAGGCAGATTAGTAGTGCTGAATATTCCATAGTTGAAGAAAGATCTGTTCGATGAGGCACACCGTACTAGGTACACTGTGCATTCAGGCACAACCAAAATGTATAAAGATTTGAAGAGGCACTTTTAGTGAAATTACATGTGTAAGGATGTTGCAGAGTATGTATCTAAATGCTTTACCTATTAGCAGGTGATGACAAAACATCAGAGACCAGTTAAACCCTATAGCCTTTACCTATTCTTGAGTGGAAGTGGGTAGATATATCGATGGATTTCATTGTGGGATTGCTAAGGTCTAACAAAGGAAATTATTCCATCTAGGTGATTGTCCATCGATTGATGAAGTCGATGCACTTCTTACCGGTTAAGACAACTCATACTGCAGAGACTTATGCAAGGATTTTCATTTGGGAAATTGTGAGATTTTATGGAGTTCCATAGACAATTGTATCGGATCATGGCTCAGTATTCACATCACATTTCTGGAATAGCTTCCAGAATTCTTTTGACAGCCTGCTAGCATACAGTAGTGTTTTCCACCTGTAAATAGATGGTCAAATAGAGAGAGTCAACCAAATATTGGAGGACATGTTTCGGGCATGTGTACTTGATTTTCTGGGTAGTTGGGAAGATCATATACCATTGATTGAGTTCGCCTACAACATTAGTTATCAATTAACTATAGGTATGGCTCTTTATGAAGTGCTATATGGGAGACCTTGTAGATCTACGATTTGTTGGGTAGATCCGAAAGATAGCTTACTTCTTGGACCGAATTTGTGAGGCATACTACGGAGAAGGTATTGTTGATTCAAAAGTGTATTCTTACAGCCCAGAGTTGACAGAAGAGTTGCGTAGATCAGAGACTACAACCTTTAGAATTTTAGGTTGGACACTACGTCTTATTAAAGGTATCTCCTATAAAAGGTGTCAAATGGTTTGGTAAATGGGGGAAGCTTGCCCCGAGGTATATCAGTCCGTTCAGGATTATTGATCGTGTTGGAGTTGTTTCGTACCGACTAGACCTTCCAGCATCAATGTCGGGTGTGCATGATGTATTTTATATTTTGATGCTCAAGAAACACTTACAAAAATGAAGAACAACAGAGAGTGATTGACGTGCCAGATTTAGAGCTTCAGGTGGATTAGACTATAATTGAGACACCAGTTCACATTCTTGCTAGGGAGAACAAGAAGCTCCAGAATAAAGTTATCCCGTTGGTTAAGGTGCAGTGGAACAGGAAGGGAGTTGAAAAATCTTCCTGGGAGTGTGAGGAGGATATGCATCGCGACTACCTACACCTATTTGATCAGGTATATTACTAGTTATAGTATTGTGGTGTTCATCTTATCTATATAGCCACATTTTACACTTCACGCTGGAATGTGGATATTAACACTTATCACCTAATCGTTCAGAACATATGATATATACGTGGAGGGGGTTCTTTGTTTGGATTTTTCGCCTGACGTACTAGTTCTATTTAATTAGAGGTTAAATAGGAGTTTTCATATCCTAGATGTTAAGAATAAATATTGCGTATATGACACATACCTGGTGATTTAAAATAAATTGCTAAATTTTGGGGATGAAATTCTTTTTAGAGAGGGGTGAATGTAAAACCCCGTAAAATTAAAAATATTATTGTGAATAATGATAAATGAGTTTTAATGTGGTTGATGGTCATTATGGGATGAATGAACCTGATTGTAATCGATTAGAGATATTAACCCTTATGTTTTGATGATGATTTACAACCACCATTATTGGTACTAATTGTTTGTTGAGTGATATTGTAGATAATATAAATATCAAGCTTGTTATTACCATATATGGAGGATTGGATGGAATATGAGCTATAACGATGATATCTAAAGGAGGTGGAGGCAAAGTGATGAAGCAATGTTTGTCAAGAATACTATATGCAATGAAAAACTTCATCAACTCAAAAGCAATATCAAGACTCAAGAAATGTATTTCTATGCGAGAGATATTTTCTATTTTTATTTTTTCTCTAGTGCTAAAATGTCGGCAAGTAGTTGTAGATTTCATTTGAAGCTATTGGGATATCACACACACATTTTCATATTCATATTTTTGATGATTTTGTGAAAACATGTATTTTCACAAATATGAGGATCTATTTGCAAATTCCTTTTTAAAACACTTTTGTTCTATGATTAAAAACATTTTACAAAGTTCTACAAATCTTTGAAATTTTTTGAGAGTTTTTTACAAATTTTCCAAAGTGTCAAAGTCTATTTTTTAACCATATATCAGCATGTATCAGTTCGCGGTCGACTGCTATGGTCGACCGCGCTAGGGTTTCAATTCTAGAGCCAGTAGATATATAGTGCGGTCGATCGTGGTGGTCGACCATGGCGGTCGACCGACTTAATTACAGAGAGCTCCAGACTTCTTGCGGTCGACGGTCACGGTCGATCGAACTGATTACAGAAACTTCTGAGTTTCCTAAGGTCGACCAGCGCGGTCGACCACCGTGGTCGATCGTAGACAAAACAGAAACTTTCTGCCTATTTTGAAAACCTGTGCGGTCGACCAAAAAATTCTCACGGTCGACCACCAATCACCCAACGGTTCTTTTTTGTACAGAATCAGAAAATCTAATTCAATTGATTTTGGGAGATTTGGTTAGGGCTTTGGCTGCTGTTTCCTTTCCCTATATAAACCCTCATATCCCAACCACCAGAATTATCCAAACTCATTGCAAAATCCCTAGTGTTTAGTTTTGTGTTTTCAAAAGGGCTTAAAACTTTCATTCTCATTTCTTACTGTTTCTAAGTTCACATCCCAAGCCTCAAGTGTAATTTTTCTCCTTGCCATAGGGTTACTGTAAAGAGAGAGATTTTACATCATTTACTACTGTTGTGAGCTTGATCTCAATTGTGTGGTTGTGAAATCTTATGAAGATCGTTGTGTAGAAGAAGTTCTAACTTCCAAACCAGGTTGTGTAGTGAATTCTTCTCGAGAGTAGGGAGCGGGGACGTAAGTCAGAGGACCGAACCTCATGAACACATCGCGCGTCACTTGGATAACGATTTCTAAACTTCTCTCTTTTACTTTGCTTTTCATTTTGTAGTATATTGTATTGTCTTAATTTTATTACACAATTATTACCTTAAGACCCTAATCACCCCCTCTGGGGTCCAACAATTGGTATCAGAGCTTGGCTTCTATAGTTGTTTTTGGTCTAACCACCTTAGAGGAAAGATCAAATGGAGGCTTCATTGAATGTGCATATGCATGAGGGACAATCCACCACTAGACCCCCGCTTTTCACCGGTAGTAATTTTGCCTATTGGAAAGCTAGAATGAAGATTTACCTTCGTTGCATTGATCTTGACATCTTAGATATCATAGAGAAGAAATATGTAGAAAAGCCTAAGAGTAGTACCATGACCGATGGAGAAAGACTCCAAGCTAATCTCAATGTGAAGGCCATGAATGCCTTAATTTGTGGTCTTACCCCCAATGAGTACAATAGGGTCTCCACGTGTGCAACCGCACATGAAATTTAAGAGAAATTATGTATTACACATGAAGGAACCCCCCAAGTAAAGGAGTCCAAAATTAGTGGGCTTATGTATGACTATGAGTTGTTTAAAATGCTTCCTAATGAATACATTGATACTATGTTTTCTCGCTTTACTAATATTATCAATGAAATGCATGGTCTTGATAAGAAATTGACTACCCAAGAGATGAACTACAAGATCCTTCACTCATTGGCTCTAGTGTGCCCAAAGCTACGGCTATAGAGGAAGCTCACGATCTTAGTACTCTACCTATCGATGGCCTCTTTGGTAAGCTTAAAGTTCATGAGAAGAAGCTTAAAGGGAAGGAGAAGGAGGAAGAGCCCCCACGAGAAATTGAGGAGCTATCCCAAAAGATGAAGACCATTGCTCTCAAAGGAGCCATTGATGACTCCTCCTCTTCGGATAGTGAAGTCGACATTTCTTGAGAAGTGGCTCACCTCTCTAGAAGAATATCAAGACTAATAAAAATAAATAAGATTTTAATAACCGATCTAATAACAAGTTTTCTTTACGTATAGGAAAATGCTTTGAATTCAACGAATCGGGTCATCTTGCCAAAGATCGCCCTAAGCTCAAAGAGAAATATTTAAAATACAAGAAGAAGAAAGTCATGTATGTCGGATGGAAGGAATCTAAACCAAGCGATTCAGATAGCGATGAAGAAGGGGCAAAGATTGCTCTTCATGATCCAAATATTTGCTTCATGGCTCATGAAGATGAGGTAATACCCGATACCGAAAGTGAGTCTTTCTAATAGCAATGTCATCTAGCAACCGCATTAGAAGAGTTAAACTTTGAGTTTAAAAGAATGACAAAAGAATACTCTTCGTTTAAAAAATTACATGCTTCTTGTGATTCTAAACTTGAGCAACTACAATCCTCACTTGCTCTAAAGGATGAATTGTTAGGGGATCTCGATTTTAAAAATAAACAATTGACATCTAAAATTGAAAGGCTTGATATTAAAAATAGTAGTATTAAACCCACTCATGCATATTCTAGTCATCATCATTTTGAAAGAAATAGGTTTCATAGATCTTATACTTCTACACATAAAAAAAATTTTGTGTGCACATATTGCATGAAACATGGTCATATCTCCACTCATTGTACGATTAAAAATAACAATGATTATTATGGATTGACATGGGTAGCCAAAGGTACAAAGTATACTAACACCCAAGGACCCAATATTTGGGTACCTAAAGTTTCTACATCTTCATCTTATGTAGGGAACATCGCGAACACGACGTAAAGAGAAGTGGTATCTTGATAGTGGTTGCTCACATCATATGACAGGCAACAAAGAGCTATTCACAACCCTATCAAGGATTGAAGGAGGTAACATCTCCTTCGGTGGCGGTGAGAAAGGTAAAATTATAGGTATTAGAAGTATTTGGTTAGAGGCTTAAATCTCAACCTTCTTAGTATTAGCCAATTAAGTGATAAATGTTTTGATATTTTTTTTTTAAACCGGGTAAGTGCATTGTTAGCATAAATGATAAAATTATTTTTGTTACTAATAGAAAATCTAATATATACATTTTTGAGATGAATGAGCTAGTAGATCAAGATGTTAAATACCTTGCGCCAGTTGATGAAAATCCTTGGATTTGACATAAGAGGCTTGGTCACGCCAACATGGAGTTGATATCCAAGCTATCCAAAAAAAAATTTGTAAAAGGGTTACCAAACTTACATTTCATCAAAGATACCGTTTGTGAAGATTATGCTAAAAGTAAACAAACCAAGTCTATCTTTAAATCCATTAATGAGGTATCAACTTTTAAACCCTTGCAATTACTACATTTTGATCTCTTTGGTCCTATGTGTGCTACCTCTCTATGAGGTAAACACTATGTTTTTGTTATCATTGATGATTTCTCTCATTTAACATGGACAATCTTTCTTGCTAGTAAAGATGAACGTTTTGAAGAATTTTTTAATTATGTCAAAAGAATTAAAAATGAAAAAGAGTTGAAAGTTGTTAAAATTAGAAGTGATCATGGTGGTGAATTTCAAAATAAAATTTTCAATGATTTTTGTGCACATCGTGGTATAACTCATGTATTTTTCACTCCAAGAACACCACAACGAAATGGTATTGTTGAACGGAAAAATCGCACTATACAAGAGATGACATGAACAATGATAAATGCTTTAGATCTACCAAAATATTTTTGGGTGGAAGCTGTTAATATGGCTTGCCATATTTTGAATCGTGTTTTGATTAGACCAAAGCTTAAGAAAACTCCTTATAAACTATTTTATGGCAAAACCCCATTTATTGGATACTTTTGTATTTTTGGTTGTAAATGTTTTATCTTGAACACCAAAGATCACAATGATAAATTTGATTAAAAAATTAATGTTGGTATTTTCTTAGGATATGCACCTAGAAGTAAGGCTTATAGGGTCTTCAACAAACGAACACTTGTTGCTAAAGAGTCTATAGACGTTACTTTTGATGAAACTAATATTAGTTTACAAGATGGTTTTCCAAGGAATGATGATGATGATATTGAGGAAGGATTGGAACGCTTGCAAATAAATGAAATACCCTCAATAGATGCATAAAAGGATGGGGAAAGCAACAACATAGAAAGTCAAGAAGGACTCCCTAAAGCATGGAAATTCGCACCAAATCATCCAAAGGAGCAAATTATAGGGAGTCGTTCACAAGGGGTTCTAACTAGCTCAAAAGCTTTGAGTGAGGGTGGTAATGTAGCTTTCTTATCTCAAATAGAACCTAAAAAGATTAATGATGCTTTAAAGAATGAGTTTTGGGTTTTAGCAATGCATGATGAACTAAACAATTTTCAAAGAAATAATATTTAGAAATTAGTTTCTAGACCTAACAATGTTCATGTTATTGGAAATAAATGGGTTTTTAGAAACAAACTTGATGAACATGGTATTGTGATGAGAAATAAAGCTTGTTTAGTTGCCCAAGGATACAATCAAGAGGAGGGTATAGACTATGATGAAACCTTTGCACCGGTTGCAAGGTTGGAATCTATTAAATTTTTTTTAGCCTTTGCAAGTTTTAAAAACTTTAAATTGTTTCAAATGGGTGTGAAAAATGCTTTTTTAAATGGTTTTATAGAAGACAAAATATATGTTGAACAACCCCCCGGTTTTATGGATCATTCATTTCCTAATCATGTTTACCGAGTTCAAAAAGATTTATATGGGTTAAAAAAGCTCCTAGAGCTTGGTATGCTCGCCTATCTAGTTTTTTTTTCTTAAAAATGGTTTTTCTAAAGGAAAAAATGATAATACACTTTTGAAGAAGAAATATCAATGATGACGTCATCACCATAACCAGTTATGGATAGAGCCACAAAGTAGAGGGCTTGGCTCTGTAAGATAAGAAAGACATCAGACATTAAGAGAATCATAGTTTTAGAGCACACAAGGTTCATGTGAAGCCTATAAATGGAAGAAATATGTAAAAATTTCTTAACGTTGACTCAGTATCAAAGCAAAAGTTAGATATATTCAGCTTAGAGGATAGCATAAGAGGGATAGCAATGACTTCAGATTTTTGTAGGAGCAGCAAATATCACTTATCTAGAAGAATTTTGTTTACTTCATCGACAAGCAGTTGGAGCTAGTCCGATTAAAACTAGGAGATATGACTATAATTAATTATGGAGTCATGACCTGCGTGGGATAAAGATTTTTATCATCTACGAAGTAAAGATTTTTACCATTAGCAACAAAGACAGGGTAAGAAGAGAGCACAACATGATTTAAGAGTGCCGTAGTAGCGCATGATTCGGGATACATGTTACAATTATAATAAGATCGAACGTAGGACGAAGGATTGTCAGAGTATACCAGCAAGAGACTAGCATGATAGAGGTCAGGGTCAGCTGTCTTACGACCGTGATTACGGCCAGCAGCGTGGGATAGAGGCACTACATGTTATTCCGAGATTGAGGGGCCAGAAGGCTAGATTTGAAATATCCAGGAGATTCCTATGGGACAGATGGTCCCATTATATCCCACCACCAACAGCACAGCAATCGTCTGCCACCAGCAGAGTTTATGTAGTTGCACCGTGTGATCATGGTGCGAACGGAGCTTTCTTCGTGATTTTTTTTCTAGCTCAGATCTTGTTTAATTCAAAAATTTTTCATTCTTTCATCTTTCATGCCTTCATGGATAGGCTTCAGCTTGTAGCACATCCCTTAGATGTTCTGTTATTAGTCTCTACTCCACTAGGGGAGGTATCCCTATTAGAGAGTATCTGTAGAAGATGTGTCATCGGACTAGATGAGTCCTAGTTCATCATTGATTTGATCGTTTTACGGATGTCGGATTTCAACATTATTCTTGGTATGGATTAGTTATCATCATACTTGTGAGCATCCGTTAGATTTGTATAGATAGTAGCAACCTCATAGGGTAACTAGAATGTGGAGTCATTTTTGGCATACATAGAGGAGGTGATAGTCCGGGATCGGGGTGCAGGTTTAATTGAGATCGGAGTTATCTCAGAGTATCAGATGTCTTTCAGGACATACCTAGATTTCCTCTAGTAAGAGAGGATTATTTTTCTGCATCGAGTTGTAGCAGGCACTATACCAATATTCCGAGCACCTTATCCTATAGCATCCTCTGAGATGAGGAAGCTACAGATGAGTTTTTATCTCAGAGTTTCATTCTCTGGAGTCGTTTTCATGGGAGCACTGGTCCTCTTCGTGGAGAAGAAGGACAGTAGCATATAATTATGTATAGATTATTGTAAGTTGAACAAGGTCACTATCCAGATCAGGTATCCACTACCGATGATTTATGATTTGTTCGACCAGCTACGGGGAGCGCAACATTTTCTAAAGATTGATCTTCATTCTGGTTTTCATCAGTTGTGGATTCGGGAGGTGGTCATACCTAAAACAGCCTTTCTGACTTAGTGTGAGTCTTTTGAGTTTCTTTTCATGCCATTTGGACTGACCAATGCACCCGTGATATTAATAGATTTGATGAACCGGGTTTTCCGTCCATACTTGGACCAACTTGTGATCGTGTATATTTATGATATTTTTATTTATTTGAGATCAGAAGCAAAGCATGAGCAGCAACTTCGTTTGGCTTTACAGGCTCTATGGGAGCACCAGCTATACACTAAGTTCAACAAGTATGAGTTTTGGATATTCGAGGTTAGATTTTGGGCCATGTTATCAGCCAGGAGGGCATTGTAGTAGATCCAGCCAAAATTGAGGTAGTACATGATTGGGAGCCACCCAAAATCGTTATAGAAATTCGTAGTTTCTTGGGCTTGGCCGGTTATTACAAGAAGTTCATTCAGAACTTATTGAAGATAGTGACGCCACTTACACGCCTTACAAAGAAAGGTGTACAGTTTATTTGGGGGCACGGAGTGCCAGGAGGCCTTTGAGATATTAAAGGCCAAATTGACTACAGCGTCGGCGTTGATAATTCCGAGCAGTGATAGGACATTTGATGTCTACATGGATGCATCATTAGCAGGTCTAGGAGGCGTTTTGATGCAGACCCAGAGGGTAGTGGCATACATCTTATGACAGTTAAGGAAACATGAGCAAAACTACCCTATGCATGACTTGGAGTTAATAGCAGTAGTCTTTGCACTAAAGACATAGAGACACTATCTGTATGGAGTACATATTGAGTTTTTCACTGAACAGCAAAATTTGAAGTACCTATTCTCTTAGAAAGAGCTTAATCAGAGATAGCAACGATGGGTCGAGTTCATCTAAGATTATGTGTTTGCGATTCAGTATCATCCGGGGAAAGCTAATGTTGTAGTGGACACTTTGATCAGGAAGCATCGGTATCATGTTGCTGCTTTGAGGTGCTTGTTGTATCGAGATCTTCACACCCTTAGCCAATTTGAATTTAGGCCAGAGATTGGCGAGAGCAGCACATATTTAGGAGCTGTGTCAATGCAGCCATCTTGGAGCGATAGAGTAGTTAGAGCACAGCTAGAAGATTCTTGGATTCAAACTCGAAAAAGGAGATTTCCAAAGAGCCCAATGCGGATTGGTCTGTTAGAGCAGATGGAGGCCTTCGGATGAAAGACTGATTTGTGATACCAGCTAATGCACAGCTAAAGAAGAATTTATCTAAAGAGAAACTTTTGGTGGAGCGATATGTGTAGGGAGATCTAGAATATGTGGCTAAATGCTTTACTTTCCAGTAGGTGAAGGCAAAACACCAGAGATCGATAGGAACCCTACAACCTTTACCCATTCTAGAGTGGAAATGGACAGATATCTCTATGGATTTTCTAGTAGGGTTATATAGGTTGAAGAAGGGGAATGATTCCATTTGGGTGATAGTAGACAGGTTGATGAAGTTAGCATATTTTTTACCAGTAAGGTCTACCTACACCGCCGAGACTTATGTGAGGATCTTTATTCGGGAGATAGTTCGACTTCACAAAGTTCCAGATACGATCATGTTAGATCGAGGCTTAGTTTTCACTTCGCATTTTTGGAGGAGCTTCCAGGATTCATTCGGCAAAAGATTATCATATAGCAATGTGTTCCACCCACAAATAGATGGGCAAACAAATAGAGTAAATCAAGTGTTGGAGGACATATTGCGGGCTTGCATTTTAGACTTCCAGGGTAGCTGGGAGGACCATATTCCCTTGATTAAGTTTGCTTATAATAATAGTTATCAAGCAACGATTGGTATGGCTCCGTATGAGGCATTACACGGGAGGCCCTGTAGATCCCCTATTTGCTGGGCAGAGCCGGAGGATAGCTTACTACTTAGACCGGAACTTGTGAGACAGACTTCTGAGAAGGTAGCAATTGATTGGGGAGTGTATTCTTACCGCTCAGAGTCGACAAAAGAGCTACGCTGATCAGATACAACGACCCTTGGAGTTTTAGGTCGGAGACTTTGTTATGTTGAAAGTATCGCTAATGAAGGGCGTTCAACGATTCAGTAGATGAGAAAAACTTGCCCCGAGGTATATTGGACCATTCAGGATTATAAAGCGAGTTGGAGCTGTGTCTTATAGACTAGAATCTTAGAAACAAGATTATACCATTGGTCAAGGTTTAGTGGAACCAGAACAAAGCTGAGGAGACTTCTTGGGAGCGTGAAGAGGATATGCGTCGCGACTGCCCGCACCTAATTGAGCAGGTGGATATGATTTGATTATGTTTTATTCATGCACATGATTGTCTATGTGGACATGTTTATATTTAACACTAGAATGGGGGTATTAATACTTAACTCCTAATCACTTGGAACACATAGTATATATATGGGAGGTTTCTTGTTTGGATTTTTTGCTCAATGTACTAGTTTCGTTTAGTTAGGGGTTAAACAAAAGCATTCACATTCTAAACTAATAAGTATAGATTTTTTTCTATAATACGTGCGGAATTTCGGGGACGAAATTCTCTTAAGGGGGAAGAATGTAAAACCTTGAAAATTTAAATATTATATGATAAATAATAATAAATATATTATATTGTGATAAATAACATATTTTGATGTTTGTATATATTAGGAATTGATTTGAGATCAATTTAATATATATGTGTTGATATTTGAGTGCAAATGCACAAAACATGCACGAAGAAGAAATCTGGAAAATAATGACTAGTTATGAGTTTATATATTTTTCACACTAATATAGTTAGAACCTAGGAAAACTCAAAAATAAAAGTTGTAGGTCTCTTTATTAGCTTTCCAACAAATCTTAGATCACCTCATTCCGAGGTCGGATGTGAAAGTTACAGTCAAAATACGGAAGCCTTTTTCCCAAACAGATTGATTTGAGTCTTAGTAGTCGACTACTAATATTAGTATTCGACTACTAATATTACTAGTCGACTACTCCGGCTGAGTTCCAGTTTTCTTATGGGTTTTGGGTCGGTTTTGGTTTATATTTGAACCTAGGTTTAACCCTAAGTATATAAACATGTTTAGACCCTTTTTCTTGAGATTTTCCACGTGAATTACCAGCCACCACCTCCCCTCAAACCCTAGAGCTTGTTCTTGGCGTTCCTCGAGGAGTTTCGAGGTGAATCATTAAGTGGTGGGTGACATCACGTGCTTTTAAGAGAGGAGGGATCTTGCACACGTGTTTAGAGGCTCGACACGATGTTTCAGACAAGATCACTTGCATCTAAACCTACACCCTTAGTTAATGAATGATCTAAGAAGTTTAAATCGATGTTGTAAATATTTAGATCTTAATCTAATGTGAAAAAGATTAGAATTTTGATATTAATGGTAAACAATGTAGATCTATATGGTGTTCTTGCTGTTTAAGATAAAAACTTGATCATGATCACTAGGGTTGTTTCTAATTTCTTTTTTAACATATAAATTATGCTTAGGACATGTTTAAACTCTAGTTCGACCTTTATTTGAGGTTTCTTGTTAATTAATCATTCTGAAACCCTAGGTTAGTGATACCTAAATGAGATAAATATGTTTATATGAAATTTAACATCTTTTCAGGAGTAGTTTTTATCATGTGTGGATAAATCATATGGTTTATAGAAGAACTAAATGAGGAAAATAGTTAATTAGATGGTTAAACCCTAATTTGAAGGATTTAAATATTTAGTATCATGGGTTAAACCCTAATTTGAAGGATTTAAATATTTAGTATCATGTTTCAGATAGCTATGTTGTATAAAAACAAGTTCAAGCATTCGTTTTAGATTTATGGTTAGTATCATGTTTCAGATAGCTATGTTGTATAAAAACAAGTTCAAGCATTCGTTTTAGATTTATGGTGTGCGAAATCGACAATTAATTAATGTTTGTGCATGGATGAGTGCATGTTTCTACTTAGTAGTCGATTACTAAGAATAATAGTCGACTACTAATGTCTAGTTTAGTTTTATAGAAACTGTTTGATTACAGAGTAGTCAACTAATGTTCAGTGTAGTCGACTACTAAATTTTTTTTCAAACTTTTTGTTGCATTGTTTTGAGATGCGATCGTGGGGTTCGAGTCACATGATAGTATACGTATAGACATGAATATACATGAATATACATGAATAGTGCTGTGGCACACACATGAGTATCCCCAAAGGGGATTTGACAAGTGTTGAGTGATTACACTTGAGTTAGAGCAGTTTATACACATATCGGATATCGTTAATGGGCTCAGCTCAGTACTATATGAGATAATGCCTCGATATGCCAGATTTATACAGTTTATACATATGTCGAATATCGTTAATGGGCTCAGCTCAGTACTATATAAGATAGTGCATTGATATGCCAGACTTATATATTTTATACATGTGATGGATATCGTTGATGGGCTCAACTTAGTACTATGTGGGGTAGGGCTTCTCGATATTCCATTTGTATAGGCCATTGAGTCGGGTTTGGATGCTTTGTCTAGCAGTCCATTTCGCATGAGGGTGCGATGAGGCTTGTGAGCTATCTACTAGGATACCTATATGGTAGGCCGTCCTGTACTCTTGTTACGCACTAAGATCGCGATGAGACTAATGAGCCATGAACATTATTTTAGGATACCTACAGGGTAGTTTGTGTTGTATGATAATGCGATGAAATAAAAATCTTGCAAAGAGTTGAAATAAAACAATTATTTGATAGTTTGAGTTTTAGCGAATACTAAAAGTGTTTATGTCACACTGCTGAATACATACATACATACACACACACACACACACACACACACACACACACACACACACAACACACACACACACACACACACACACACACACACACACACACACACACATATATACACACACACACACACACACACACACACACACACACACACACACATATATATATATATATATGACCGAGATATCTTACTCTTGTGAGTACATGAAAATTATACGTTGATGTCCATTATGGTGTTTTATTTTCTAGTGATGTTTCTTTCCATAGTTCGGTACTAATATTTAGGTATCTACAGTCTGAGACATATGGTATATACATGAGGGTTTCCTTATTTGGATTATTTCGCTCAACGTACTACATCTTGTGTTGTAGATTTCTATGTATTAATACCATTAGATATGGAAAAAATAATGTAGGTAAACTATGCTTAATAGATCAAGCCTCCACTATATTTAGCAGCCCTTTCCCTAGGGACGGATGGAGGTGATCTTGCTTTAGTGCTCTGATGTTTTTGTTGTTGCTCTTTTTGTTTTAAATTTCTTTTTAGGTAGTTCAGAGCTTCGGAGAGCCGTAGGTTGACGGTCTTCCAGCATAGTCACTATCGTTCAGTTTTAGTAGTGAGACTCCACTGTGGTTGGCTTTCATATTCAGACATTAGAGTTTATTTTCTTATTGTAAAGGCTATGAGCCTTAGTACGATTCCTATTTAGTTTGTGATGAGACATTTTCTTTCAATCATTCAATGTATTTTAGACTTGTCGGTTGAGACATGAGTTCATTTATGAGATTTATCTTTCTACATCATGTCTACTGTGTTTACTATCTTCTTTTTGCTTGTATTATAGTTGCACTTTATTGTTGATTCCACTAGAGCATATTACTATGATTGGTGAAACATGTTATTGCACGATGTGAGTGCATGGCAGGTTTGTCATCTCTGTATTCACCTTGGACTATAGCCATGTGTGAAAAAAAGGGTGTCACAGTTAGTCCATGCACCGCAATGGGAACACGATCGACTACACTTCGTGATGCATCATTGTATTAGTGGTTGAGTGCGTATTTTCGTGTACCGCGTGATATAGTGGGCGACTGCACTTCGAATGTGTTAGTCCGTCAGCCGTATAATACTGCGGATGACTACACTATACATATTTAGGAAGGCTAGAACTCGGACGAGTACTATTTTTGAACGTAGTCCAACACTTGAATTTCTTATGTGGTCGTGTATACTTTGACGAGGTTGTCATAGGATTGTGCTTTTGTTTCTGTGCCACTTACTCGAGGGTAACGTGAGATATTACGATATGACTTGTCTTGGATGAGATATTGATGGTGTATTTTCTTTGCTGATTATTTATTTATAGGATTTGGAGTTGTTATTTAGCGATCCACAATTTGAGATACATGGTATATATATGAGGATATTCTTGTTTGGATTATTTCACTCGATGTACTTATCTCGTGTTGTGGATTTCTAAATCTTAACTCCTCTTAGCATAGGATATATGAATTATATATTTTATGTTTAATATTTTTATACACCTAACTCACTTTCCCCTGGGGGCGGTGGAGATGTTCTCGCTAGCGCTTTGACACTCGTTATTTATATTCTTTTTAGGTAGCGAGTCAGGGGTTCGGAGAGCCACTGGTTGATGGGGACTCAGTGTGTATTTTTATCAATTATAACTAGTTAATTTATGCTCCACAATAGACTATTTATGAGTTTAGTTTTCTTTTAGTGATTCATTTCTTTTTGGAGGCTGAGTGCCTATGTATTTTTTAGTTAACTCTCATGTATTAAAGATTCGATGTTCTTATTCTAGTTTACCAGATGTATTTTCTTTTCTTCTATTGGAACAAAGTTTTAGTTATTGTTGGATGTCTCTTCTCTATAATGTGTTACTTGTATTGTCATCTTTGATATAACTGCTTGTACCCTTACTTTTTATTTTGACATCTGCTAGAGCTATATTAATGTGATGGTGAAACATGTTTATGCACAGTGTTGGGTGCATGGTAGGTTTGACATCTTTGGGTTTACCTTGGACTGTAGCCTTGTGAATATCCCGCACTACTAATCTGACTTTCATTCAAAGGCTTCCATTTGATCCGATGGTCCAATTTGCCTTGGAATTCGATTACACATGCCCGAAGCATGTCCTCCAATATTTGGTAGACTCTCTCTGTTTGACCATCTATCTATCGGTGGAATACACTACTGTATGCTAGCTATCTGCCGAAAGAATTCTGGAAGCTCTTCTAGGATTTGTTAGATTGCATGTTGTTTAATTAGAACTACATGTTTAAGAAATAGTTTAATTTAATTGATGCTATGCTTTGCTTGTTTAATTTTCTTTCTTAGTTAGTTTTTCTTACTTAATTTAGGTGTATATTTATTTGATGCTCTAATAGTTAGTTTATTTTCTAACTTTTATTTACTTCTTATAATTAATTTTTTTCTTGCCTTTTTATTTGTAAAACCCCATGAATTTTGGAAAATAGTATGAATTATATTGATAAATGATCTCTAATTATAATGAATATTATTATAAATGAATGATTATGCTAACAATTGATTAGAGATCAATTAAGAGTATATATGAGAGTATACAAAGGTTAAACATACACAAATAAGAAATCTGGAAAAACACACCGATACAGTTCACATTTGAAAAAACTTAAAAAACAAAAGTTGCAGGTATCTTCAATAACTTTCCAATTCATCTTAAATCACCTCATTCCAAGGTTTTACATGAAAGTTATAACCAAAATACCACAGATTTTTCCCCAGTCTGACTAGGTTTCTTGTTTCGGGTTTGGGCTGTTTTGATTCGGGTTTGCAGTTATATATATACTTGTTTACATACGAAAAATACACTTTTCATCAGTATTCCAAACCCTAATAGCCCCTCTTCCTCTCTCTCAAACCCTAATCATAATTTGTGAGATTTAGGAGAGTTCTTGAGGCGTTCGTCGAGAGGAAGGCGGGATTTTGCAACTTTGGTGAAGAGGGATATTGCATGCACTTGTTCAGGAGTTCAACATGACTTTTGAGACAAGATCATCTTTCTCCAAACCTTTCCCTATAGTTAATTCATCATTTAAGATGTTCATTTGATGAATCCCATGTTAAAGCTTAACCCGATATTTTAAAATCTTAGTTTATGATGTTAATCTTTAAACCAATGTGAAAATCTGAAGATTTAGTTGCTGTTTATATTAGTTGATAATCATAATAATTATGTTTGCTTTTATTTTCATTTTAATTATTAATCATGCTTAAATAATATTTAAACCCTAGTTTAACAATTAATTGAGTTTTCTTGTTAATTTAAGATGTATTAACCCAAGGTTTGTGATACCTAAGTGATGTTATATGCCTCATGTTAATAAAATTAAGTTTTTGAATAAAGTTACAAAATACAAATGCCAAAACTTAATCTGTGAAGATCTTCTCTGGCCGGTCGATCGACCAAGACTTGCCGATCGACCGGTGAGATCTTGTAAGTGCACTTTGTGAACGTTTTCGTTCGGTCGACCGACGCCCTAGGAACGATTGACTGACCTGTGTTCTCTTTTGTTTGAAGTGTTATTTTTTTTACACCTTTTGTTTCCGAATGCAGGGTTCGAGGTGCACAATTATACACATACAATCATGAGTATACACGTATAGTGTCCTAGCACACACATAGGTATCCCAAAGAGGATTAATATAGTTATTGTTTTGATTACACATGAGATATGAGTTATTTAAGCATTATATGCTTGTTTGGATATTTTTGATGAGCATCGCTCAATATACTTTAGAAAGTATGTCGATATACCATTAGTACAGTCTATTGAGTCGGGTTTTATGATGCTTGATCTAGTAGTCCGTCCTACACGTTGATGCGATGGGACTTGTGAGCCGTATACCTAGGATGACTGATTTGGTAGTTCGTCCCGCACGTTGATGTGATGAGACTAATAAGCCCTGTATGCTTTTAGGATGCCGATTAGTAGTCAGTCTAGTATGATAATGCGATGAATTATAAACATTGTAAGAATTTACATTATGATAATTATCTGATAGTCTGAGTCATGGTGGACGCCATTTATAAACATGACTTATCGTTGAGTTATATATGACTGAGGTACTTTACTCTTGTAAGTACGAGGTATTATATGCAGTTGTTTACATTATCTTCCAAAGGATAGTGGGTGATATTTTGGTCTGATATTATGATGATTTTACTTCCTTGTATTGCTTTCCTTTATTCCTAGTTTGTAATTGATAATTAGCGATTCACAATTTGAGACATATTGTATATACATGAGGGTTTCCTTGTTTGGATTATTTCACTCGATGTACCAGTTTCATGTTGTGAGTTTCTAATTATTAATTCTATTTAGATTGTTTATTCCTAGTCCGGTATTGATATTTAGTTATCTACAATTTGAGACATAAAGTATATACATGAGGGTTTCCTTATTTGGATTATTTTGCTCGACGTACTACATTTAGTGTTGTAGGTTTCTAAATATTAATTCTATTTAGATACAAGGTAAATGATCTTGGTAAACTATACTTAATAGATAGAGCCTTCATCACATCTATTACCCCTTCCTCTAGGGATGGATGGAGATGATCTTGCTGTAGCGCTCTAACGCTCTTGTTATTTTCCTTTTTATTTTTTATTTCCTTTCAGGCAGCAACTCAGAGTTTCGGAGAGCCACAGGATGATGGATTTCTAGCATAGTCGCCATCATATATTTTTAGTAGATGAGACTCCATCGTAGTTTATATTTATCTCTAGACATTTAGAGTTTCATATTTTATCTTGTAAAGGCTGTGTGTCTTAGTTTATCTTCAGTTGACTCATATTGAGATACTTCACATTTATTTCAGACTTCAGTTATATTCAGTTTATTCAGTTGAGACATGATTATACTATGATATTAATATTTGTTTTGTACCTACACTTGTATTTGATTCCACTAGAGTGATATTACTATGATAGTAAAATATGTTGTTACACAGTATGGGTGCATAGTAGGTTTGACATCTCTGGGTTCACCTTGGACTATAGCCATGTGTGAAAATAGGGGCGTCATAGTTGGTATCAGAGCTCTAGTTCCAGTATCCTTAGGATCGTCCTGTGTCGAGTCATGGAGCTATAATAGAGTTTCTTAGGATTTTTGTATAGAGTCCGCTAGGAATTCCTAGAATGAGTGAGGATCCATGGATCCACAACCACCGCATAGTCCCGTCAATTGATGTAACATGTATTTCAAAACTTTCAAATGTTTTTTATATGACAACTATTTTACTTTGATTATAAAGTATTTGTGTGAATGATATGAGATACGTATTTCTTATTGTTA
>NC_033802.1:41370188-41447831 GCF_001876935.1 Asparagus officinalis | reverse complement strand
TCGTACCTGAATAGCTGGTTAAGCAGAGCCCGAGGCTTAGCAGGCTCCATAGTATCTTATTGACCTCATTGCACCCATAGCAGCCATGCTAGAAGCACTTGAGGAGCTACTGGCGAACTAGTTTCCACCAGTTGCACCACCACTTGTTGTTCCACCATCAGTGATTCTAGCTATACCTATTGTGGAGGAGTCACCAGAAGGTACACCAAAAGTTACACTACCACCAGCAATTGACAGGGCCGCAGAGCAGGAGACTTGGCTCCGTCTAGTAGAGTGGTACCAGAAGATGATGGCACCAGAGTTTCTGGGATCGTCAGACTCACTAGTAGCCCACAAGTGGATGGAAGACGTAGGGAATATTCTCGACCTACTTGATGTCAACTCAGTCCAGAAGCAGAGATTGGTAGCTTTTAACCTTAAGGGTAATGCCAAGGATGGTATAGGCTTCAATTCACCCTGGAGCACCGGATAATACTCACTTGGAAGGATTTCGTATATTTCTTCGACGAGCAGTACATTTCTTCTGCAGCACGGGCCATGAAAGAGTTAGAGATATCCAGACTAGACCAGGGAGACATGTCCATAGTCGACTACGAGAGCAGTTTCATGAGTTTACTTCACTTCATAGGCATGTGGTAGATAGGAGAGCACCATGCTCAGATGTTTCTTATACAGCTTTAACCAAGCCTTCACCGCTACCTCATTTCTGGATGGTTCCGCCCAGTTCCAGAGGTAGCTGACGCTGTTATTTCGTAAGAGACAGAGACTGTGATTTTTAGAAAACCAAGGAAGGTAGCTCTAAGGTAGGACAACATAGTGATAAGGGCAAGGGCAAGAGACCTTTTGTAGGACCTGAAGGATCACAATAGCCGGGCAAGGATTTTCACCATCACCAGCAGGGATTGTACAAGAAGGGATCACAACATGATTCTAGAATGCCACAGCAGCGCGTGATTTAAGGTGCATGTTACAACTACAACAAGATCAGTCATGGGACGAAGGATTATCATAGCGCATTAGCAGGAGGCCAGTAGGGCAGAGGCCAGGGCCAGCAGCAGGGACGTGGACATGGACAGCAGAACCATGGATAGGGTAAATAGTCACAGGGCCATGGTTATGGCCAGCAGTAGAGGATCGAGGCACCATCGACAATTCTGAGGATTGAGGGGCCAGCAGGCCAGATACACGCCATCCAAGAGATTCCTCAGGGATAGATAGTCCTATATGTTCTACTGCCTTCAGCACCACAATTTTTAGCCACCGACAGGGTTGAGGATCGAGGCACCACCTACCATTCTAAGGATTAAGGAGCTAGCAGGCCAGATACATGATATACAGGAGATTCCTCAGGGACATATAGTCCCATATGTTCCACCTCCTTCAGCACCGTAGTCTTCATCCACCAGTAGGGTTTATGCAGTTGTACCACGCGATCATGGTGCAAGTGGAACCATAGTGGAAGGTACTTTCTTAGTGAACTCCTTCCCAGCTCGAATCTTGTTTGATTCAGGAGCTTCACATTCCTTTATTTCTCATACCTTTATGGATAGGCTTCAGCTTATAGTACATCCCTTAGATGTATCATTATCAGTCTCTACTCCTTTAGGCGAGGTGACCCTATTAGAGAGTATCTGTTGGAGATGTGTTATCAATCTAGATGATTTTGAGTTTATCATTGATTTGATCATTTTGTGGATGTTAGATTTTTACATCATTCTATGTATGGATTAGCTATCATTCTACCATGTCAGTTTCGACTGTTTTGCTAAAATAGTCAACTTGCGAGCATCCGATAGGTTTGAGTTTATTGTAGCAACCTCACAGGGCAACCAGTTTGCAGAGTCATTCTTAGCGTACATCGAGGAGGTGATGCTGAGGGATCAGAGTGCTGATTTATGTGAGACTAGAGTCATCTCAGAGTATCAGGATGTTTTTCAAGACATACTTATGTTACCTTCTGTGAGAGAGGTTGAGTTCTGCATTGAGTTGCAGCCGGGCACAACAATGATATCCCGAGTACCCTATCATATGGCACCTACTAAGATGAGGGAGCTATAGACTCAGCTGGATGAGCTTTTGTCTCAGAGTTTCATTCATTGGAGTCATTCTTTGTGGGGAGTGTCGGTTCTCTTCATGAAGAAGAAGGACGTATTATGCACTTATGTATAGGTTATCATGAGTTGAATAAGGTCACTATCCGGAATATGTATCCACTACCAAGGATTGATGACTTATTCGACTAATTGTAGGGAGAGCAGTACTTCTCGAAGATTAATCTTTGATCTGGCTATCATCAGTTGTGAGTTCGGGAGATGGATATTCCTAAAACCACCTTTTTGACTCGATATGGGTCTTCCGAGTTTCTTATCATGCCATTTGGACTGACCAATGCACTTGTAATATTTATGGATTTAATGAACTGGGTTTTCCATCCATATTTAGACTAGTTCATGATTGTATTCATCGATGACATCCTTATTTATTCGAGATTAGAGGTAAAGCATGAGCAGCATCTTCGATTAGCATTACAGACTTTGCAGGAGCATCAATTGTACGCTAAGTTCATCAAGTGTGATTTTTGACTATTTAGGGTCAGATTTTTAGGTCACGTCATCAGTAAGGAGGGTATTACAGTAGATCCAATGAAAGTTGAGGTAGTACTTGATTGGGAGTCACCGAAGACCATTACAGAGATTCGTAGCTTCTTAGGTTTGGTCGGCTATTACAGGAAGTTCATTCATGACTTCTCAAAGATTACAATGCCACTTACACGTCTTACGAAGAAGAGTGCATAGTTTGTTTGGAGCATGGAGTGCTAGGAAGTTTTTGAGACCTTGAGGGCAAAATTTACTACAACGCCGGTATTGATTATCCCGAGCAGTGATAAGACCATTGTCGTCTACATGGATACATCATTATCGGATCTAAAAGGTGTTTTGATGCAGACCCAGAGAGTTGTGGCTTACATTTTGTGGCAGTTGAGGACACATGAGCAGAACTATCCCACACATGATTTGGAGCTAGTAGCAGTGGTCTTCGTACTAAAGACATGGAGACACTATCTTTATGGAGTGCATTCAAACTATTCACGGATCACCAGAGCCTAAAGTACCTCTTTTCTTAGAAGGAACTGAATCAAAGACAACAGCAATGAGTTGAGTTTATTAATGATTATGAGTTCGTAATTCAATACCATATGAGGAAGGCGAACGTCATAGTGGACGCGTTGAGCAGGAAGCGTCAACATCGGATTTCAGGCTTGAGGTGATCGTTATATTAAGATCTTCACACCCTTAGCCAGTTTAACTTTAGGCCAGAGATTGGCAGGAGTAGCGTATTTTTGGGAGCTTTGTCTATGTAACCATCTTGGACTGATAGTGTGCTTAGAGCTCAGCTAGAGGACTCTTCGATTCAAACCCAAAAGGGGGAGATTTTAAAAAAGTCCAAGACTGATTGGACCATTGGAGCAGATGGAGTCTTCGAATGAAGGGCTGATTAGTGATATCAGGAAATCCACAGCTGAAGAAAGACCTATTTGATGAGGCGTATCGCACCAAGTACACAGTGCATCTAGGCACAACTAAAATATACAAGCACCTGAAGAGATATTTTTGGTGGAGCGGCATACGTAGGGAGATTGTAGAGTATGTGGCTAAGTGCTTTACTTACCAGCAAGTGAAGGCAGAATATCAGAGTCCCACAGAAACCCTACAGCCTTTACCCATTCCAGAGTAGAAGTGTGTAGATCTTTTTATGGATTTTATTGTAGGACTGCCAAGGTCGAAGAAGGGGGAAGATTCCATTTGGGTGATAGTTGGTCGGTTGACGAAGTTAGCACATTTGATACCAGTAAAGATGACATACATGGCAAAGACTTAGGTGAGAATATTCATCCAGGAGATCGTGAGACTACATGGAGTTCCAGAGATGATTGTATCAGATCGAGGCTTGATTTTACTTCACATTTCTAGAGGAGCTTCCAGAACTCGTTCGGCAGCCAATTATCATATTCTAGTATGTTCTACTAGCAAGCAGATAGGCAGACAGAAAGAGTTAACCAAATGTTGAAAGACATGTTACGGGCATGTATTATTAATTTTTAGGGTAGTTAGGAGGATCACATTTTATTGATTGAGTTCACTTATAACAACAATTATCAAGTGATCATAGGTATAGCACCATATGAGGCGTTATACGAGAGGCCAGACCAGAGCATGTGAGATAGACTACTGAGAAGGTAGCACTAATTTTGGAACATATTCTTACAGTGTAGAGTCGACAGAAGAGCTAAGCAGATCAGAGGCGGCAACTGCTAGAGCTCCAGGTTGGGGATTATATTTTATTGAAAGTATCACCGATGAAGGGAGTTTAGCGATTTGGAGGACGGGGAAAGCTTGCCCCAAGGTATATTGGTCCATTTATGATTGTTGAGCGTAATGGAGCCGTTTTGTATTAGCTAGATCTTCCATCATCGATATCGAGTATACACAATATTTTCCATGTTTTGATGCTCAAGAAACATTTACGTGACGAGGAGCGACAGCGAGTATTGGACACACATGAGTTTGAGCTTCATGATGATTTGACCACCATTGAGGTCCCAATTTGCATCCTTGCCAAGGAGGACAAAAGACTTAGAAACAAAGTGATACCTTTAGTTAAAGTTTAGTAGAATTGGAAAGGAGCTGAGGAAGCTTCTTAGGAGCGTGAAGAGGATATGCATCGTGACTACCCTCACTGTTTGAGTAGGTAAAATGATTGGTTATAAATTTCATGTGTTTATATTTTTTTTCCATGGTCATATTTATATTAACGCTGGAATGGGGGTATTAACACTTAGCTCCTAATCATTCGAATTACATGGCATATATATGCGGGATTCTTGTAAAACCCCAGAATTTTTATAATTTTATTAGAGAATTTATTTAAGATTTTATAAGTTTTATGATGTGTGTTTACCATTCTGTGACGAATAAGATCAGTTAGAATTTATTTGGAGTTTGTTTGTTGCTCGGGTTAAGGTACCACGAGTCTGCAGTAGTACAGTAGTTTGAGCTATTTCTGGTGATCAGATGGGCCTCAGCATGATTCCATCGACCTTAGAATGTGGTTTTTGTGCTTTGAGCTCAGTTTGGGTTGATTTGGACTTCGTTTGAAGTTTTGGTTCCGGAGGCGCGAGCCAAATCGAAACCTATAGCTTTTTATTTTAAATATTTTATCTGTAACTCGGATGGATACATGGTCAATGCCATCATTCTTAGAACATCGAGACTATGCCAGGGGTAAATCGACGATTTATTATGCTATCGGAGAAAATCATTTGAATTTCGAGCTGATAAAATACCCGGATATATAATTATGTTTATTTGCTTTAACTTAAGTTGTCATCCATTAACTTTTAACATGAACCATGTGGATTTAATCTAAGCTCTTGATTCTAATTTTTAAGAGAGAGAGAGAGAGAGAGAGAGAGAGAGAGAGAGAGAGAGAGAGAGAGAGAGAGAGAGAGAGATTCTAATTTTTAAGAGAGAGAGAGAGAGAGAGAGAGAGAGAGAGAGAGAGAGAGAGAGATGATAACTTTGTCATGAAGGTTCTCTCTCCTCCATAACCATCTTCTTCCTCCTCTCTCAAGCTCAGGAGAACATAGCCATGGTAGGACAAGAATTCTTTGGAGGAAATTGGACAAACCTCGTGAACGAAAAAATCTTGGCCGCGAGTATAACTACATCTTTTGTGAAGAACAATCTGCTAGTTTTCATTTTTCGGAGATCGAATCATCATTAAGGCAAGTTCATCTCCTCTAAACCTCACCCTTCTTTGGTGTGTTGTATTTGATTATATTATTAAGTGGAATTCATGATCAAATACTCATATCTTGCCTAATCAAACTATAAAGGAGGGATTTATGACTTTTTTAGGAAATCAAGAACAAATCTAGTTGTAAATTATGATATTCTTAGGATATGGTTGATATGATATGGATTGCAGAAAGCTACAACACATGTATGATATTGAACTGAAGATTTGAAATAACAAATAACTCCAAATTAAACCAAACTAGTTCCAAATAAAAGCTGTACGAGTCTAGCTTCTAAAACAGGAAACTATTCATAAATTGAGTTTGTATAGAAAAAGTTATACTCAATTTACTAAGGACATATTTTGTAGAAAACTGTAGCACGTGTATAAACTTCAAATAAAATCTGAGTATAGAAAATAAGCTACAAATTAAACCAAACTAGTGCCAAATGAAATCTGTATAAGTCTAGCATCTAAAACAGGAAACCATTCTTAAATTGAGTTTGTATAGAGAAAGTTATACTCAATTTACTAAGGACATGTTCTGCAAAAAATTGCATCATGTGTATAAACTTCAAATAAAAACTAGGTATATAAGATAAATACCAAATTAAACCAAACTAGTACTAAATGAAATCTCTTTGAGTCTAGTTTCTAAAACAGTAAACCATTCTTAAATTTAGATTGTATAGAGAATGATATGGTCAATTTACTAACTATATATCCTATAGAAAACTGCATATATGCTAATTTGAAATGATTGATATATTACGGGAATGTTTATTTGAGTTTCACTCTTTAGTTTTTAACGCACGACTTCTACGACACATATGCACATATGTAGATGGAAGTATGTTGCATGAGATCTGTACATCGTGCATGTGTTTATCTATAGAGCTCTCGTAGCTTAATTTCGATATTTGTGCGATACATGGGACCACTTATCATCGGTGAATTTGATAAACTACGAGCTGCTTGATCCCTTAATAGAGAGGGTACGTAGGCAACCATATTGGTACAGCCGGATTTTTAAATGATGATTTTCTATTTTATTATAGGCATTATAAGTCTGATATATGTTGGTATGAGCTTGTCTATGATAATACGAGTATGTGCCCGAGTTGCTCAGCAGATTGTTACCTGAGGTAGAGCTACAAGTCACTCAACAGATTGTTGACTGAGTTAGGATTTTATATCACTTAGCAGATGGTTGCCTGGGTTAGACCTATGAGCCACCTAGCAAAAATATGAGTTGAAAAATGAGTTACCCTAATGGAAATTTATGTTTGGTTGTGAACCACATAGTCACCTTTACGAGATAGGCCGTCGAAGGCCTATACTCCTTAACCTATACCGTTATAGGATGTGTTTCATGTTAGTGATCTTTAGAAAGTTGTATTTCTTGAGTTGTTACAATAAACTTGTTGCAAATTCATGATTTGTTGAGGTCGTTCGCGACTATTTTGAATGAACTACGAGTGGCTTGATCCCTCGAGAGAGAGGGTATGTAGGAAGCCAGCTTGGTGTAGCCAGTTTATATAAAACTTCTACGAGTTTTTGTTTAAAATATTTTTAACAATGTACAACGTTGTTGTTTTAAATCTATTTAGGTAGACCTTTTGGAATGCAAAGAGGCACATGCTAGTTTGTAGCAGTCGATCTTACTTTCAAAAGTGATTGGGACACACTGTTGAGTATATATGACCGAGTTACCTCGCTCTTGCGAGCACATTAGATTTATGTACTGAAGCTTATTTTGATGTCTTTATGTTCTTGCTAAAGCGTTCTGAGGTTGTTGTTGTTTTTATTTTCTTTTCTTTTTCTTGAATGCTATTTCAGGAAATTCTTCCAAAGTGCATAGAGGTGCAGGCTAATTTGTAGTAGCAAGGATTTTACTTTTGTTAGTTAAGTACTCCACAGGGTTACTTTAGCTGTCTATACTCTTGTGATCGGAGCCGGGTCGTACCCGTGTAAGTTGTATCTTCTTGGAGGTAGAGAACCTTTTGTGGATATGTATATTTTGATAAAGTGTTAGATATTAGTAGTACTTAAGTATCTCTATAGAATCTGTTAGATTTTTATTCTTGTTCAGAACCTCTCATATGTATGATATATGTTCACCTTTCAGTTCTGAACTGTGTTATTCTTAAATTCTAGTTTGAGAACATTACAAATCTTTTTATACCTGTTGTATATCCCCATTTCTTGAAATTGTCATGATATTAAGATCATTTGGTTAGCCTTTGGGGTGTCTTACTATTGTTGTTTGATATCTGCTAGAGTAATACCAATAGTGACATGTTAAGCTTGCATATACACAGAGGAGGGTGTACAGCAGGTTCTAACATCTCTAGGGTTCACCCTGGACTACAACCAGTGTGAAAATCAGGAGCGTTATAGTTCTTTGCTTCGATTTTTTACCTGATGTACTAGTTCCGTTTAGTTAGGGGTTAAGTGAGAGTATTTGCATTCTTGATTGTTAAGTATAAATATCGCTTATGTTTCATATCTGGTGATTAATGGTATGAGATATGTATGAGAGGGTTTTCTTATCTAGGTTATCCCCTCATTATGCTTTTCTCATATTATTAATCTCTAAGATACGATTACGGAATTTAGAGAACAAAATTCTTTTAAGGTTGGGGGGTGAATGTAAAACCGTGTGAATTTTGTAAACTAGTGTAAATTATATTAATAAATGAGCTCTAATTATGATGAATATCATTTATGGATGAATGATTATACTAACAATTGATTTGAGATCAATTAAGAGTGTATATGAGAGTATACAAGGTTAAACACGCACAAAGAAGAAATTTGGAAAAATAACCAGTTAAGAGTATATATACATTACATACCAATACAATTAGAGTCTAGAAAACTACAAAAGATAAAAGTTGTAGATATCTTCAATAGATTTCTAGCGCATCTTAAATCACCTCATTCTAAAGTCAGACGTGAAAGTTACAACCAAAATACCAAAGACTATTTTTTCTAGTCTAAGTAGGTTTCCGATTTCGGGTTTGGGCTATTTTGATTCAGATTTGCAGTTATATATATACATCTTTACACATAAAACATATGTTTTCAATAGTAGTCAAAACCCTAGTAACCCCTCTTTCTCTCTCTCAAACCCTAATCATAATTTGTGAGATTTGGGAGAGTTCTTGAGGTGTTTGTCGAGAGGAAAGCGGGATTCTGCGACTTTGGTGAAGAGAGATCTTGCACGTACGTGTTCAGGAGTTCAACACAATGTTTGAAGCAAGATCATCCTTCTCCAAACCTTTCTCTGTAGTTAATTCATGATTTAAGATATTTAATTGATGAATCTCATGTTAATGCTTAACCCGATTTTTTAAAATCTTAGTTTATAATGTTAATCTTTAAACCAATGTGAAAATCTATAGATTTAGTTGTTGTTTATACTAGTTGATAATCATGATTATTAGGGTTGCTTTTATTTTTATTTTTATTTATTAATCATGCTTAAATCATATTTAAACCCTAGTTTAACAATTATTTGAGTTTTCTTGTTAATTTAAGATGTCTAAACCTTAGGTTTGTGATACCTAAGTGATGTGAACGTATTTAAAATATTTTTTTTATCTCTTCAATGATTAGTTCCAATCGTGCTTAGTTAATCATGTTGATAATTTATATTTTATTTGAGAAATTTTGGTTAATTGAGATTCTAAACCCTAACTAGATTACTTCAAGAGCTTAAATCATGTTGAGTTAATCCCTGTTAAGTAAATATGAAAGTTTAAATCTTGTTATATGCCTCATGTTAATTAAATTAAGTTTTTGAATAAAGTTACAAAAATACAAACACTAAAACATGATCTGTGAAGATCTTCTCTGGCCGGTCAACTAACCAAGGCTAGCTGATCGACCGGTGAGATCCTGTGAGTGCACTTTGTGCACGTTTGCGTTCGGTCGACCGACGCTCTAGGGGCGGTCGACCGACTTGTGTTCTCTATTATTTGAAATGTTGTTTTTACACCTTTTATTTTTGAATACAGGGTTCGAGGCGTACGATAATACACGTACAATCATGAGTATACACGTATAGTGTCATAGCACGCACATGGGTATCGCGAAGAGGATTAATACAGTTATTGTTTCGATTACACGGGAGATATGAGTTATTTAAACATTATATACTTGTATGGATATCGTTGATGAGAACTTCTCAGTGCAACTTGAGATAGTGCATCGATATACTATTAGTATAGGCCATTGAGTCGGGTTTTAGGATGTTTCATCTAGTCATCTGTCCTATATTAGATGTGATGAGGCTTTTGAGCTGTATACCTAGGATGCTTGATTTGGTAGTCTGTCCTGCACGTTGATACGATGAGACTAATGAGTTGTGTACACTTTTAGGATGGCGATTTAGTTGTCAGTCCTACATGATAATGTGATGAATTATAAACTTTAAAATGATTTGCATTGTGATAATTATCTGATAGCCTGAGTTTCGGTGGACACTATTTATGAACACGACTCATCGCTGGGTTATATATGACCGATGTACTTTACTCTTGTAAGTACGCGAGATTATATACAGTTGTTTACATTATCTTCCAATGGATAGTGGAAGATTTTTTGGTCGGATATTATGATGATTTTACTTTCTTGTATTGCTTTCCTTTATTCCTTGTTTGGAATTGATAATTAGTGATTCACAATTTGAGACATATGGTATATACATGAGGCTTTCCTTGTTTGGATTTTTTCTCCCGATGTACTAGTTTCGTGTTGTGAGTTTCTAATTATTAATTCTATTTAGATTGTTTATTCTTAGTCCGGTATTGATATTTAATTATCTATAATTTAAAATATAAGGTTTATACATGATGGTTTCCTTGTTTAGAATATTTCGCTCGACGTACTTTGTTTTGTGTTGTAGGTTTGTAAATATTAATTCTATTTAGATACAGAATAAATGAGCTAGGTAAACTATAAGATAGAGCCTCCATCACATCTAGTAGCTATTCTCTTGGAAGCAGATGGAGATGATCTTGCTGTAGCGCTCTGACACTCTTGTTGTTTTTATTTTTATTTTTCATTTCCTTTTAGGCAGCAACTCAGAGTTTCAGTGAGTTGCAGGACAACGGACTTCAAGCATAGTCACCATCATATATTTGAGTAGATGAGATTATATTGTAGTTGATATTTATCTCTAGACATTTAGAGTTTGTATTTCATCTTGTAAAGGCTGTGTGCCTTACTTTATTTTCAGTTGACTCATATTGTGATACTTCATATTTATTTTAGATTTTAGTTGTATTTAGTTTATTCAATTGAGACATGATTATATATATTAGATATCTCTTTCAACATCTTGTCTATTGCATTTATTTTCCTTATTTTACCTGTTTTGTACCTACACTTGTATTTGATTCCACTAGAGTGATATTATTATGATGGTGAAATGTGTTGTTGTACAGTGTGGGTGCATAATAAGTTTGACATCTTTGGTCTCACCTTGCACTGTAACCATGTGTGATAACAGGAGCGTCACACTATTCATGCTTTTTTTTATCTATGCATAATCTAGATTTCAATAAAATGTGTGACTAAAATTTTAGGATAATTACGGTAAGAGGAAACTAGTATAACCTATTTATTAGAATCAGAATTTATCTCTTTTATGCCTTAATTATTTATATAGGGATTAATCAATTAAAATAATAGTTGATAGAATATTCTAATTTGATAGGTTATGCATTTTTAAGTGGTTTGATAATATATTCTTATTAATATTCTATGATCATTATTTTCAATTAATAACATATGCATAAATTTCAATTTTATTTTTAGAATTTATCTTAATAATTTATGTTATTTTCAATTAGATAGATATTTTATGCTTTTTAATTCTGAAAAATGAATAAAAAACAGAGGGAAATTTCAAAATTTAGTAAATAGTTATCTAGTGGAATATAGCCTAATTTTAGTTTTGTTCTCTTGCTCTTTTTTTCTTTTAGTCACTAATTTTGTTAGTTTTTATCTTTTTTTTAGTTTTTGCATTTTCTTTCTAAATCTTTTGCCTCTCTATTTTCTTTTAGTCACTAATTTTTTATTTCATTTTTAGAATCTATCTTAATAATTTATGTTGTTTACAATTAGATTGATATGTTATGCTTTTTAATTCAGAAAAATGAATAAAAAAGAGAGAGAAATTTCAAGATCTAATAAATAGTTATCTACGGGAATATAGCCTAATTTTTTAGTTTAACTCTTGCTCTTTCTCTCTTTTAGTCATTAATTTTGTTAGTTTTTATCTTTTCTTTAGTTTTTACATTTTCTTTCTAGATTTTTTGCCTCTCTAATTTCTTTTCCCTTTTCTTATTTTTTTGGCATTTGTTTTTTCTTTCCTCTTTTCTCTTTTCTTATTTTTAGTTCAATTATCTTTTCTCTCCCTCTTTCTAGCTTTTATTTTATTTTGCTTATTACAAATCTATAAACCTACTTTCAACCTCTTGTCATAAAAACCTTTGTTCAAATTACTTCCAAAAAGTAACATTCTAATTTAAAAATTTTAGAAATCTGTTCCTTATTGTTCAATATTTTTCTATACTATAACCTTGCTATGCACTTACAACATACACATACTTCCTCACACAGCAAGTGTTTGGCGCCGTTGCTGAGGAGGAAATTACTTTTGATTTATTTTATAATTGTACTTTTTGAGATTCTTCAATTTGTTTGTCGCATCGTGTAGGATTCTCAACATGGATTGTAGAAGATTTGAAAGTGGAGGCTAAGATTTGCTTTAGTTGAGGGAGGTAAATTTTCTTCAATTTATCTTTTCAATTCATAGTTTGGTTCTCCCAATTTAGTAGTTTAGTTTAATAAAAAAATAAAAAAATTTCCTTTCTTGTCTACCCTAAGAAAATATACAATCAACTTATAATAATATTAAATAAGATAAAAATCCAAAAAAAAAATTCACATTTGTTTAGTTCGCCCTAAATGAAAAAATTAAAAACAATTTGCTTAAGGCATTTACTTGTGGATTGCTTTTATTTTAGGAATGCATTTGCATGTATTTAGTAGGAATCACCAAGGTGATATGGAGTATTTTGATTTGTGCACATGCTTGAAAATATTTTTAAGGGCGTAAAACTCAAATCAAGATATTGTGAAGTCATTATTCTTTCCTTGGCCCAAAAATCACTCAATTCCTAATAACACTAGCCCAATACTTTAAAATTTATTACATGTTAGTCCCTAAGGATTTGAGCACAATAGGAAACAAAAATTCTGAGGGAGGTTAATCTATTCTACTCTCATTTGATTTAGTTGGTGACGAAGGAAAGAGTTAGGGTGGTGAAAGCCTTCGCAACAAAGAAAGTTACTTAATTTGTACCAGAGTCACGCTTAGAAAGAGCCTCCTCTACACATACTCTTACCTACCCAACTGATTAAGTGAAGGGATTTAGTATGGCTGGAAGGAATCTTTGGTTAGGAGCTTGTCTGGTGGAGTTTACACATAACCCTAGCAATAACAAGTGATTGATTAAGTAATTTATATTTTAATTTGTTTAGTTAGGTTTTTCTTTTCTTCTTATTTTTCAAAAATCTTTGAGATCTTTTTAGTTTTTTTTCAACAAAAGGAAAAACAAGAATAAAAGCAAAAAAATTTAGATCTTTTTCTTTAAAAAATATTAAAATTTTTTATTATTTTTTGCAAGTATGAATTATGGATCATACAAAATTTAGTTTGTGTTGAATTTAAACTAAAAGAAATGGCTAATTCTAATCCACCCGTTCTTTAGGATATGTGTTATCATACTAGGAATGTGATACAATCTTGCATTTTGGACTTTCAAATGTTAATGATGCTAGTTATGAGCTTAGACCTCACTTCATAAACATATTTCTCGAATTTTTATGAAATGAGTCTAAGGATGCTTTATATCCAAGTTTGAGAAAGTTTATTTTATAATAAAAATTAGAGAATTATTTGAGAATATAATTGTAAAACCCCATATTTTTTGGTTATGAAGATATGTGAATTTTTCTATTGTGGTAAATGACTTGAGGTCATAAATATACTTGATAGCAAGTTATTAGAGATGTACGAATGTTTTAATCTAGTGTTTTGTGCATTGGTTTTGGCAAATTAGCAAAACATGCACGAATCTGGAAAATGTCGGCTTAGTCGACTCATGAGTCGACTTATGAGTCGACCAATGAGTCGACTTACGGGCAAATATCCAGATTTGTTTCTGTTGCGGGTTTGGGTGAGTTTCTTTCGGGTTTTAACCGTATTATATATATTTTCTTTTACCCGAAACCAACCCCAAACCCATCAGATCCCAGAGAAACCCTAGCCCTCTCTCTCCCCTCAAACCCTAGTTCATTCTTGGTGATTTTGGAGGAGTTTCGGAGGAGTTTTCAGCGGGATTTTGTGGTGCTGTCGAAGGGGGATCGTCCTCTCATGGATTCAGGAGTTTGCAACACATCAGAGACAAGTAACATCTCGCCCAGCCCTACACCCACTGTTTGTATAGTTTTATTTGGTTTTATTTCGGTTTTATTGAGCCTAAATCACTATTTGTGTATAAAAATAGATCTTTATAGCATATGATGCGAAAATTAAATGTTTTCAGTTTATAAAAGCTCACAAACGAATTTGTAAATTAAGATCCAGATCTGGAATTTGTTTAAACATGAGTTTTATTATGATTTACTGATTTCAACACATTTTAAACATGTACATAAATGTTTAGGGTTTTAGTGTATGTTTTTTTTATATGCTAATCTCTTGTTTCAGTGTGACACATAGATGCTAGAATCGGATTTATATTGCTGGAAATGATGAAGAGAAATTTTAGGTTTAAACTTTTGCGAATAAACAATATGTGATGAAAACTGGAGATCTGTTTGATCAGTCGACCTACTAATCGACTTATCAGTCGACTTATTAGTCGACTGATGAGTCGACCAATGAGTCGACTGACGGGAATTTCCAGCCTTTCCTTCTTTTTTTTGTTTTGTTCTGTCTGATCGACCAATGAGTCGACCGATGATCCAAGTCGACTCATGAGTCGACTGATGAGGAATTTTCCAGTTTCCTCGGTTTTGGATCTGTTTGGGTTGTTTCAGTTTAACTGAAGCTGTTTATGTTTGTTTATTGATGTTGCATGCTTTAATATGAACGAGGAGTCGCCTCGAATAATTGGTATTAGAAGGTTTTTTTAACTTGTATCTTTACATGTGAGATGACATGCAGACACGAGTTTAAGTTTACACACCGAGGCGCGTGTGAAATTTGTATAGGTATATCTTTCCACCTATCTCATCGATATTTACACAGTTTGTTCAGTCCTCGTGTTGGACTATAATCCATTTCAGTCCATGTGTTGGATATTCATCATATTCTGTCCATGTGTTGGACATTCATCATTCAGTCCATGTGTTGGACAATTTATATATGCAGTCCATGCGTTGGACATCCACTACATCTAGTTTAGTCCATGTGTTGGACACTTGTTTAGACCTTGAGTTGACACTTATACTTGTATAGACTGGACATGACACTTATATAAGTTGTGACATGATACCGTAATTAAGTTCTGAGATGAGTTTGTC
This sequence comes from Asparagus officinalis, assembly GCF_001876935.1. Classification (NCBI taxonomy): domain Eukaryota; kingdom Viridiplantae; phylum Streptophyta; class Magnoliopsida; order Asparagales; family Asparagaceae; genus Asparagus; species Asparagus officinalis. The sequence continues at coordinate 41,432,426 of NC_033802.1, read as the reverse complement.
TTATTTTATTATTGTTCTTGTATTAGATTTTGGGTTTGGTATTTAGGGATTAACAATTTGAGATACAAGGTATATACATGAGGGTTTCCTTGTTTGGATTATTTCGCTCGACGTACCTATGGTCGTGTTGTAATTTCCTAAATACTAAAATCCTCTTATACGTAGGTAATTACAATTTGAGCTACATGGTATATACATGAGGTTTTCTTGTTTGGATTATTTTGTTCGACATACTTATGCTCACGTTGTAATGACCTAAATAGGATTTGTGATTATATATATATATATATGTTATAACTGTATTTTCTATATACAACGAGCCCTTTCCCTTGGGGTTGGTTGTGATATTACTCGCTAGCGCTTTGACTCTCGTTGTCCCTCCCCTTTTCAGGTAACGAGCCAGGAGCCCGGAGAGTCGCAGGTTGATGGCGTCGCACTTTAGCTTCAGCCGTTTATTATAGTTATATTTTTCTTTTGAACTCCACTGTAGAACTTTGTTAGTTATTTGAGAGTTTATCGTAGAAGTTGTAAAGGCTGTGTGCCTTGTTTTCTTTTATTCAGACATTTGTATTTGAGATTTGTTGAGAAGTTCCAGTTTATCCATTTCAGACATTGACTTGGACTTCAGTAAGTTAGATGATGAAATATTTATTTGATCTCTATTATTTCATCAGTTGACTCTTGTATTATCTTTTACTTGCTTTTGTACCTACACATGTTATTGACTCCACTAGAGAGATAGTAATTGTGATGGTGAAACATATTATTGCACGGTGTGGTGCATGGCAGGTTTGATAGAGAGATAGTAATTGTGATGGTGAAACATATTATTGCACGGTGTGGTGCATGGCAGGTTTGACATTTTTAGTTTCACCTTAGACTGCAACCTTGTGTGAACCCAGGGGCGTCATAGTTAGTATCAGAGCTCTAGTTCTAGTATCATTAGGATTATTCTGTGTCGAGTCGTGGAGCTAGGATAGAGTTTCTTAGGATTCATATATAGAGTCCGATAAGAATTTCCTAGGGCATGTAGAGCCGAGCCACAGTAAGCTCCACAGTATTTGATCGACTCCATGGCGCCGTTAGCAGCAAGATCTTACCACACTCGAGGAACAAGAGGTGCATCCGTTTCCATCAGCAATACCATTTTCAAGAGATTCACCATCGGTTGTAACCGTCATGGAAGTAAAGAGGCAATACCAATGATTACACCACCACCACAATCAGCTGTTGATAGAGCAGCAGAGCAGGAGGTTTACCTCTGAAAGAATAAGAAAAATACCAGACAATGAGAGAACCAGAGTTTCAAGACACACCGGTTTCAATTTCAACCTATAAGGGAAGAAGTATGTGAAAATTTCTTGAACATCGACTGAGTTCCAAGCAGAAGGTTAGATGTATTCAACATTGAGGACATTGCTGGAGGATAGCAACGATATCAAGATTTTTGACAGGGCAGAAATGTTAAACCCTAGACGGGGGATGATTAGGGTCTTATGCTAATCTAATCCGATTTTATGCCAATTAAATTTAATTAACAAGTTATCCTAGCAAGAATGAAATACAACAATATATATGAGCTAGGATGAGCAATATGAACTAATGAATATATCCTAGCAATGAGATATTACAAATATATGAGCAAGGATATATAAACAACACAAGGGTAAATAATGTAAACAAAGAGGTGGACAAACTAACTAATGAGACAAATGTGATATGAGCAATGAGCACAAATATAAATGAACGCCAAAGCACACACAAACAGAATCAAATGATCACGGAGTTCGGACCTTCCGTCCTACATCTCCGCTCCCCACTCCCGGGGAGAAATCCACTAACACAACCGGGTTTTCTATGCTTACCTGAACAACGTTTACACCTCACACTCGGTTTTCTAGCTAACCGAAAACTTTACAATCACCACTGTTGCAATCCCACTATACACCCTCTCAAGTGTTGAATTAGACGTGTCTCCCTCAAGTGCTCGGATACAACCTCTCCCTAGGTTCGTCAACCGATGCCACTCCTCTTGGGATGATCCCCGACTCTCGTCACACACTTCTCTCGGTGTACAAGTGTATTACAAAGTGGTCCTCACAATTAGGCTCAATACAATAAATGTTTGTTCTCTACTATGGATGAGAACACAATAAAAACTCACACTCAATTGTTACAACTCTCACCAACCCAAATATACTATGTATAAAAATACGATAAGCTCATGTGGGTGTGTGTAACAATGAGAGAATCAAATCAACTAAACTCAAATGTAAAACTAGCTTTAAATAAGATGATAATCAAGCAAATAGATATAAAGCTAGAAAAGAGTTTAGGGGAAACTTCTCAATAGATGACAAGAGATGGAAGGAGAATAGTTGGATGCCCAAACACCAATAGATGATCTCCTCAAGCTCTTATGAAATTGATTTCTCAAACTCAAACTTCCAAATGCTTAAAAGCTTCTTAAACACACTTAAACCAAACTAAAACCCTTGTTAAAACTCTTTTAAACTTGGTTAAGAACACTCTCTTAGTTGCTGAAATAGAAGGGGGTTTGGGGGTTTATATAGGAAGAGGAAGCAACAGCAAAAACCCCAAGGGAAAAGACCAAACAGCCTAAGAATCAGAAATCTAATTCTGTACCAAAAGAGCCGTTGGGATAAACGGCGGTCGACCGCGAAGGTCGACCGTGAGCAACAAAAACAACAGGAAAAGCTCCAGAGACTTCGACGGTCGACTGTGGTCGTCGACCATGAAAGTCTCTGCTGCCCACTAACGAAAGAACTCAGGCGCGGTCGACCATGGCGGTCGACCGTGAACTGATATATGAAAATCCAGGTTTTGAAAACAGTTTGCTGATTTTAAAACACTGTTTAAAAATATCAAATAAATTCAGAAAAATGTAAAACTTTGGGGAATGATTGTAGACATGATAATAAACATACTACAAAGACTGGTTTGCAAAAAGAACTTCCCAAATATAAAATATCATTATTTTATAAAATAGTCCAAAACACGAAAATGTAAACATATGAATTTTGACATTTAGGCTAAACCATGTTTTGAAACTTTGCACAATAATTGTGTAGACTTAATAAAATATGTATATGATTATTGTTAAGTCCAAAAACTAAGAATACAATACTTTTACAAATACAATAGAAAATGAAACATATGAGTATGTATATGAAAATATATTTGTTTCATATCTAAGTAGTTAAACCAAATCACAATAATAAATATGAAATATGTAATTTCATATTTATAAACATAAAAACCAAACACACATAATATAAACCTATACTAAATATACCCAAGCTTGATGAAGGTCTTCAATGAGCATGACTTGGTAAACTTTGCGGAAGAAGCTTGTAATTTGGATCTTGAACTTGAATTGTACGATGTTTCACTCCACAATTCCGCCAACCTCCATTTGATATTGATCGTTGAAGCTCTATTTCATCCATCCTCCAACATGTTGTTTGCCTAGAATAAATACGAAAACACAAACACTAGACAAACAACATTAGATATAAATTGTTTGCTAAATCACCATCAAAACAAGAAGGCCAACAATCTCCCCCTTTTTGATGATGACAAACAATTTACAAAAAAGAATATATACATGAAGGAAATAAACATATACAAGATAATACACATGTATATAAACAAGGAATTGTATACTCATAATATTTCTCCCCCTTTGACAACATCAAAAAGGGGACAAAAGAATTAAGAGAGCAAAAGCTCCCCTTACAAATAAGCATGGGTGAGTATAAAACTAGTATAGGGATTGCTCCCCCTATCAAAATGCCTTACTGAATATATGCAATGAATGCTAAGGCATACATATGTGAGCAAGCATAGATGGAAAGTATGCTAAACACTCCTCACATACAAAAAGACAATGAAGACACATATAAATATGTCATTATGAAGATAGTGTCTCATTACACTAATATAAAAACCATGTATAAAATAGATTTATGAAATCAAAAGAAAAAGTGCATGAGAATCATGCAAAATGTTTTCAAATGAAAACAAATCAATCAAATAAAATCATAAATCACAAGTAAATCATACAAGAACATAAAACCAAATCATCATTGGTTTTCAAAAATCAAGAGAGGTAATTATATCTAGCTATTGAGCTAGTATCAACCCTTGTAAACATTTTAGCATCTGGTAAACAAGATTTGGGAATAAACACCCAATAAATCCGGAGGGTTATATGAACACAAACCTCTTATCAAAATCAAAACAAATAATCATGAAAGCAAAAGATTTGATCAATTAAAAATTTGTTTTCATAATCAAAAGATTTTAAGACATAATTTTCAAAACCAAGAAAAGGAAAAGTAAGAACACTAAAATTCTTGGTTTAAAATTTAAATTTGTTTTGGTACATAAGAACTCTTGGTACCAAAAGATTTAGGGACATGACCCCTATCATTAAAGCTCAAAGCCCTTGGGTTATGAACCCATTTTGGGCGAATTTAGTGCACTAACACGGTCAAAGCAATAATCACTCAAATGACCCTTCCGATTGTAATTTGTGCGATGAAAGAGATCCATTTGTTTTTGTGGACCATTAGCCCATGCACGGGAATCATTTGCAAATAATTTTTTTTTAAAATTATTTTGCAAATGAGAAACATTCTTAAACAATGAAACATATTGCAACTTAGAAGCTTTTTGTATATCAAAACAAAATTTAGCAATATGTCCAAACCTATCACAAACATCACATTTAAAAGCATATGGTCTACTAGAAGCATTTGGCAAATGAGATTTCTTTTTCAAATCAAAATAATATTCGGCCAAATGATCAAAACGACCACAATGATCACATTTATACACATGAGCATGCTTATGATGAACAATGGGTGCATGTGTGTGTACATGTGATGAAGAAGCTACATGAGATGCACAAGGAGCATTGATATTTTTATGTTTGTGTGCATCATAGCAAAATTTAGCTAGATGGCCTTTACGGTCGCAAATAGAGTACTTGTAAACTTTGCTATATATGTGTGCATGATGAGTGGATGATTTCTTAGACTTGGCACACATATCCATAAGCCTCTTATGATTATCAAAGCATATTTTCAAAGTTGAATCTAAAGATGAAATTCGATTATTCATAAGATTCAAATCTTCATTTTTAGGCACATATGCATTTTTAAAAGTAGAACATAAATAGTCATTTATAAAGGAAGCAGTATTATTTTGTATGTTCTCTACTTCTAACATGGAAATAGTCATTTATAAAGGAAGCAGTATTATTTTGTATGTTCTCTACTTCTAACATGGCATTATTTTTGTCATGAGTCAAGTTAGCAATATCCAATTTTAAATTTTTATTTTCCAAATTTAACATATCATTGTTTTCTTGAAGAGCAAAACTTTCTTGAGAAATGATATCAAATTTGGAAGCTAACTTCTCATGATCGGATTTTAAATCTTCATGTTTGCTTTTTAAATCAATAAAATCATTTTGCAATTTGTTAAAGGCATGTAATAATTTTTCACTAGCACAAGCAAGTTCATCATTAGGTAAATCATTAATAGATTCGAACTTGCAAACCTCACTAGGGCTATCGCCTAGTGCTCGTGTGCATGAAGCTTCTTTAGAACTTGAAGCAGGATCCTCCAAAACTTGTCGAATCGCCTCCAAGTCTCCTTGATGCGCTTCTATAAATTTCCATAATGTATAAGTGCTATCAAAAGAATCAAGCTTGTTAGATATAAATGAATCAGATGCATTAAATAAAAATTCTAACATAAGCTTCTTTATAATAAACATCTTTTTATCATGTTTGCTCCACTTGGATTTCTCCAACGTGGGCACAATATAAGAACAATCAATAATTTCCCATAAATCGATATTTATAGATTGAACAAATATTTTTAATCTAAAGAACCATTGAGCATAGGGGAAAACACTGAATTTAGGAGCAACACTAGAATCATAGCCTAAACAAGATGCATCATTCATATCCATAATTTGTAAAAATATACAAGCAAGATACAAATGCAATCAAAACAAGATTAGCATAAAAAGATAACTTGGATCTTTAACTCAAGACGATTAGATCTTAAATCAAAGAGCACCAAGCTCTGATACCAATTGATTGACCCTAGAAGGGGGAGGTGGGTGATTAGGGTCTTATGCTAATCTAGTCCGATTTTATGCTAATTAAAATTAATTAACAAGTTATCCTAGCAAGAATGAAATACAACAATATATATGAGCTAGGATGAGCAATATGAACTAATGAATATATCCTAGCAATAAGATATTACAAATATATGAGCAAGGATGGACAAGCTAACTAATGAGACAAAGGCGATATGAGCAATGAGCACAAATATAAATGAACGCCAAAGCACACACAAACATAATCAAATGATCACGGAGTTCGGACCTTCCGTCCTACGTCTCCGCTCCCCACTCCCGGGGAGAAATCCACTAACACAACCGGGTTTTCTACGCTTACTTGAACAATGTTTACACCTCATACTCAGTTTTCTAGCTAACCAAAAACTTTATAATCACCACTGTTGCAATCCCACTCTACACCCTCTCAAGTGTTAAACTACACGTGTCTCCCTCAAGTGCTCGGATACAACCTCTCCCTAGGTTCATCAACCGACGCCACTCCTCTTGGGACGATTCCCGACTCTCGCCACACACTTCTCTCAGTGTACAAGTGTATTACAAAGTGATCCTCATAATTAGGCTCAATACAATAAATGTTTGTTCTCTACTATGGATGAGAACACAATAAAAACTCACATTCAATTGTTACAACTCTCACCAACCTAAATATACTATGTATGAAAATACGATAAGCTCATGTGGGTGTGTGTAACAATGAGAGAATCAAATCAACTAAACTCAAATGTAAAACTAGCTTTAAATAAGATGATAATCAAGTAAATAGATATAAAGCTAGAAAAGAGTTTAGGGAAACTTCTCAATAGATGACAAGAGATGGAAGGAGAATAGTTGGATGCCCAAACACCAATAGATGAAGAGATGGAGATTGAAGCCCAAACAAGAAGATGATCTCCTCCACTTGTAAATAGCAAAACAGCTTTAAACCAAACTCAAACCAACCATAAACCCTTGTTAAAAACTTTCTTAAACTTGTTTAAAATACTCTCATTATTACTTAGATAGAAGGGGGTTTGGGGGTTTATATAGGAAGAGGAAGCAACAGCAAAAACCCCAAGGGAAAAGACCAAACAGCCTAAGAATCAGAAATCTAATTCTGTACCAAAAGAGCCGTTGGGATAAACGGCGGTCGACCGCGGCGGTCAACCGCGAGCAACAAAAACAATAGGAAATGCTCCAGAGATTTCGGTGGTCGACCGTGGGAATTCTCGAGCTCACGATCGACCGTGACGGTCAACCGTAAAAGTCTATGCTGCCCACTGACGAAAGAACTCAGGCGCGGTCGACCGTGGCGGTCGACCGTGAACTGATATATTAAAATCCAGGTTTTGAAAACAGTTTGTTGATTTTAAAATACTGTTTAAAAATATCAAATAAATTCAAAAAAATATAAAACTTTGGAGAATGATTGTAGACATGATAATAAACATGCTACAAAGACTGGTTTGCAAAAAGGACTTCCCAAATGAAAAATATCCTCATTTTATGAAATAGTCCAAAACACGAAAATGTAAACATATGAATTTTGACATTTAGGCTAAACCATGTTTTGAAACTTTGCATAGTAATTATGTAGACTTAATAAGATATGTATATGATTATTGTTAAGTCTAAAAACTAAGAAGACAATATTTTTACAAATACAATTGAAAATGAAACATATGAGTATGTATATGAAAATATATTTTTTTCATATCTAAGTAGTTAAACCAAATCACAATAATAAATATGAAATATGTAATTTCATATTTATAAACATAAAAACCAAAACTTGTTTGTATATATATATATGACTACATATATATACAAGGAAACCAATAAAATGTGAGTGTATATGATATTGAGCTTAGAGCATCTAACACACATAATATAAAACCTAAACTAGATTACCCAAGCCGATCTTAATCTTCAATAAGCTTGACTTGGTACACTATGCGGATGAAGCTGAACTTGGATCTTGAACTTGAATTGCATAAGCTTCACTCCACAATTCCGCTAACCTCCATTTGATATCGTCGTTGAAGAACTATTCCATCCATCCTCCAACACGTTGTTTGCCTAGAATAAATACGAAAACACAAATACTAGACAAACAACATTAGATGTAAATTATTTGCTAAATCACCATCAAAACAAGAAGGCCAACAAGAAATTATCACCTATTTGGGAGAATTTTAGTCACTATCTCAACAAGCAGTTAGAGGTTGTCTAAGTGAAGCAGTGAGATATACCCGTAGTAAGGGAAGAAATAAAAATTAGAATAGTGACAATGTCAATGGCAAGAAAACTATTGTGGAATTTAGAGAAACCTAGCAGCGAGAGAATGATTCTACCCCAGTAACAAAGACAATATAAGAAATAAACACCATATGATTTGAGAGCGTCGAAGTAGCACAGAGTTCAGAGAACATGTTACAATCACACAAGATCGAACAAAGAGCGAAAAAATTATCGTAGTACCCCAGCAGGGAGCTAGCAAGATAGAGGTCACGGTTGATAGTCTCAGAGTTGTAATTTTGGCTAGTAGTGGGGATATAGAGGCACTACCTATTAATCCGAGGATTTAGAGGCTAGCAGGCCAGATTTGCATTATTCAGGAGATTCCTGAAGGACAGATGGTCCCATATTTGTTGCACCACCAGCGGAGTTTATTCAGCAGTACCGTGTGATCACGGTACGAGCGGAGCTTTCTTCGTGATTTCCTTTTCAGCTCGGGTCTAGTTTGGTTTAAGAAATTTACTTATCTCTTATCTTTCATACATTCGCTGATAGGTTTCAGATTGTAGCATATTCCTTAGATTTTCAATTGTCAGACTCTACTCCTCTAGGTGGAGTGTTCCTTCTATCTATAGGATATGTGTCATCAGACTAGATGAGTTTGAGTTAGTCATCAAGTTGATCGTGTTGATGATGTCAAATTTCGACATTCATTCTTGGTATGCATTAGCTATCTTCATACCATATTAGTATCGACTGTTTTACTAAAACAGTTAGTTTGTGAGCATTCGTTGGATTTGTATAGATAGTAGCAACCTCACAGGGTGATCGGAATGTGGGTCATTTCTGGTATATGTCGAGTAGGTGATGCTGAGGGACCGGAGTGCTGATTTGTGTGAGACCAGAGTTGTCTCAGAGTATCAGGATGTCTTTCAGGACATACCTAGATTTTCTCCAGTGAGAGAGGTTATTTCCTGCATCAAGTTACAGCTGAGCACAGTACCGATATCCTGAGCACCCTATCGTACGACACCTACTGAGTCGAGGGAGCTACAGATAGAATACGATAGATGAGTTATCATTTTAGAGTATTACTCACTGGAGTATCTTTTATTTATGGGAACACTGATCCTCTTCGGGAGAATGAGGACGGTAACTATGATTATGTGTAGATTTTTATGATGTGAACAAGTTCACTATCCAGATTTAATCGGATTTATGACTTGTTCGATCAGCTGTGTGAAGTGCAATATTTTTTTTCATCGAAGATTGATCTTTGATTTGGGTTATTGTAGTTGCGAGTTCGGGAGATGGATTTATTTTCCCAAAGCTGTTTTTCCTGATTCGATATGAATCTTTCGAGTTTCTGGTTATGCCATTTGGATTGACTCATGCACCCGTGGTATTCATAGATTTGATGAACCGGGTTTTTCGTCCCTTCTTGGACCAGTATGTAACCGTCTTTACCATATATTCGAGATCCAAGGCAGAACACGAACAACATTTTCAAATTTCTTTGCAGACTCTACAGTAGCATCAGTTATATGCCAAGTTTAGCAAATGTGAGTTTTGATTTTCAGAAGTAAGATTTCTCGGCCACGTCATCAGCAGAGAGGGCATATCAGTGGATCCGGCTAAAGTTATAGTAGTTCTTGATTGGGAACCATCGAAGACGGTGATAGAGATTCGAAGCTTTTTAGGTTTAGCCGGATATTACAGGAAGATAATCCAAAACATTTGTGGTCTATGTAGATGCATCATTAGTAGATTTAGGAAGCTTCTTGATACAGAATCAGAGGGTAGTAGCGTATATCTCACGACAATTGAGAGTGCATGAGCAGAACTACCCCACTCACGATTCGGAGTTAGCAGCGGTAGTATTCACGCCGAAGACGCGGAGACACTACTTGAATGGAGTGTAGTTTGAATTGTTCACAGACCATCATAGTCTGAAGTATCTTTTCTCTCAGAAGGAACTCAACCAGAGACAGAGGAGGTGGATTGAGTTTATCAAGGATTACGGATTCACGATTCAGTATCATCCGGGGAAGGCGAACGTCGTAGCAGATGTTTTAAGTAGGAAGCGTCGACATCGGGTTTTAGTTTTGAGATGCTCATTACATAGAGATCTTCTCACTCTTAGCCAGTTTGATTTTTAGACCAGAGATTTATGGAACCAGTGCATTTTTGGGAGCTGTGTTAGTGCAGCCATCTTGGAGTAACAGAGTTGTCATAGCTCAGTTGGAAGACTCTTGGATTCAAATCTGAAAGAAGGAGAAAACCAAATAGCCTAAGACTAATTAGGCCATTGGGATAGATGGAGGTCTACGGAAGAAGGATAGACTATTTATGCTAGGTAGTGTAGAGCTTAAGAGGGAGTTATTAGATGAAGCACATCGTACTCGGTACACGGTACATTCAAGGACCACTAAGATGAACAAAGACCTAAAGAGACATTTTTGGTGGAGTGATATGCGTAGAAAGATTTTAAGAGTAAGTAGCTAAGTGTCTTACCTGCCAGCAAGTGAAGGCGTAACATCAGGGAACGGCAGGAACACTTCAGCCTTTACCCATTTCGGAGTAGAAGTGGGTGGATATTTCTATGGACTTAATCATAGGGTTGTCGAAGTCGAAGGAAGAGAATGATTCTGTTTGGGTGATAGTGGATAGACTAATGAAGTCAGCACATTTTATTTCCAGTGAAGACTAACTATACAGCTGAGACGTATGCGAGGATATTTATTCAGGAGATTATTCGACTTCATGGAGTTCCAGATACGATGATATCAAATCGAGGTTCAGTGTTCATTCCGCATTTTTGGAAGAGTTTCCAGGATTCGTTGGCAATAGATTTATCTTACAGTAGTGTATTTCCACCCTAAAACGGATGGTCAGACAGAGAGAGTAAATCAGATGTTGGAGGACATGTTGCGGTCTTGTGTCATTGACTTTCAAGGTAGTTGGGAGGATCATTTTCCGCTAATAGAGTTCGCTTGTAACAATAGTTACCAAGCGACAATTGGTATGGCTCCGTATGAAGCATTGTACGGGAGGCCTTGCAGATCGCCTATATATTGGGTAGAGCCGGAGGATAATTTAATGCTTGGGCCAGAGCTTATGAGACAGATTACTGAGAAAGTAACATTGATCAGAGAACAGATTCTAGCCGCCCAGAGTCGGCAAAAGAGCTATACAGATGAGAGGTGAAGACCTTTGGAGTTTCAAAATTTGAAGAGATAGTTAAGCTGAAAGTATCGTCTGTGAAAGACGTTCAGCGATTCGGAAGGCGGGGAAAACTTGAGCTGAGATATGTTGGACCATTTCGGACTTTGGAACTTATTGGAGCTGTTACATATAGACTAGACCTTCCAGCATCGATGACTAGTGTACATAAGTAATTCATGTTTTATGTTTCTATGCTTAATAAGCACTTATATGATGAAGAGCAAAAATGAATGTTGAACACACCGAAGATTTAACTTCAGGATGTTTTGACTATGATTGAAATCCCAGTTTGTATACTTGCTAGAGAGACAAGAAATTTAGAAACAAGTTGTTTTCCTTTGGTAAAAATTCAGTGGAACCGAAAAGGAGTTGAGGAGGTTTCTTGGGAGCGCGAGGAGGATGTACATCGCGACTACATTCAGTGGAACCGAAAAGGAGTTGAGGAGGTTTCTTGGGAGCGCGAGGAGGATGTACATCGCGACTACACACACCTATTTGATCAAGTAAATTAAATTTATGTATGACTTATTTATGGCTTATGGTTACATGTATGGCGATGTTTATACTTAATATTAAAATGAGGGTATTAACACTTATCTCCTAAGTACTTGGAACATATTGTATATATATGAGGGGTTCCTTGTTTGGATTTTTCGCTCGATGTTATTGTTTCATTTAGTTAGGGGTTAAGTGGGGGTATTTACATTTTAGATGGTTAAGTGTAGACATCAAAGATGATTTTCGAGAGCGCAAAGATATTATGCTGCGCGACTTCCTGCACCTATTGAGGAAGTAGATTGATTTATGTGTGCGATTATTTGTGTGGTTATATTTAGATTTAACGCTAGAATGAGGATATTTCTACTTAATTCTTAATCTTTTGGAACACATGATATATATATGGGGGGTTCCTTGTTAGGATTTTTTGCCCGACGTACTAGTTCCATTTGATTACGGGTTGAGTGGAAATATAGTCATCCTGGATTGTTAAATATAAATATCGCTATGTGCTTGTCTAGAGTAATATTATTTGTTCGAGTTTGATTTCTGAATTTCGAGGATGAAATTCTTTTAAGGGGGGAAGAAAATGTAAAACACCGTATTTTTTGGTTATGAAGATATGTGAATTTTTCTATTGTGGTAAATGACTTGAGGTCATAGATATACTTGATAGAAAGTTATTAGAGATGTACGAAAGTCTTAATCTAGAGTTTTGTGCATTGGTTTTGGCAAATTAGCAAAACATGCACGAATCTGGAAAATGTCGGCTTAGTCGACTCATGAGTCGACTTATGAGTCGACCAATGAGTCGACTTACGGGCAAATTTCCAGATTTGTTTTAGTTACGGGTTTGGGTGAGTTTCTTTCGGGTTTTAACTGTATTATATATATTTTCTTTTACTCGAAACCAACCCCAAACCCATCAGATCCCAGATAAACCCTAGCCCTCTCTCTCCCCTCAAACCCTAGTTCGTTCTTGGTGATTTTGGAGGAGTTTCGGAGGAGTTTTCAGTGGGATTTTGTGGTGCTGTCGAAGGGGGATCGTCCTCTCATGGATTCAGGAGTTTGCAGCACATCAGAGGCGAGTAACATCTCTCCCAGCCCTACACCCACTGTTTGTATAGTTTTATTTGGTTTTATTTCGGTTTTATTGAGCCTAAATCACTATTTGTGTATAAAAATAGATCTTTATAGCATATGATGCGAAAATCAAATGTTTTCAATTTATAAAAGCTTACAAACAAATTTGTAAATTAAGATCCAGATCTGGAATTTGTTTAAACATGAGTTTTATTGTGATTTACTGATTTCAACACGTTTTAAACATGTATATAAATGTTTAGGGTTTTAGTGTATGTTTTTTTTATATGCTAATCTCTTGTTTCAGTGTGGCACATATAAGCTAGAATCGGATTTATATTGCTGGAAATGATGAAGAGAAATTTTAGGTTTAAACTTTTGCAAATAAACAACATGTGATGAAAACTGGAGATCTGTCTGATCAGTCGACCTACCAGTCGACTTATCACTCGACTTATGAGTCGACCAATGAGTCGACTGACAAGAATTTCTATCCTTTCCTTCTTTTTTCTTTTTTGTTCTGTCTGATCGACGAATGAGTCGACCGATGATCCCAGTCGACTCATGAGTCGACTGATGAGGAATTTTCCAGTTTCCTCAGTTTTGGATCTGTTTGGGTTGTTTCAGTTTAACTGAAACTGTTTATGTTTGTTTATTGATGTTGCGTGCTTTAATATGAACGAGGAATCGCCTCGAATAATTGGTATTAGAAGTTTTTATCTAACTTGTATCTTTATATGTGAGATGACATGCGAACACGAGTTTAAGTTTACACACCGAGACGCGTGTGAAATTTGTATAGGTATATCTTTCCACCTATCTCAAACACGAGTTTAAGTTTACACACCGAGACGCGTGTGAAATTTGTATAGGTATATCTTTCCACCTATCTCATCGATATTTACACAGTTTGTTCAGTCCTCGTGTTGGACTATAATCCATTTCAGTCCATGTGTTGGATATTCATCATATTCAGTCCATGTGTTGGTCATTCATCATTCAGTCCATGTGTTGGACAAGTTATATATGCAGTCCATGTGTTGGACATCCACTACATCTAGTTTAGTCCATGTGTTGGACACCTGTTTAGACCTTGAGTTGACACTTATACTTGTATAGACTTGACATGACACTTATATGAGTTGTGACATGACACCGTAATTAAGTTCTGAGATGAGTTTGTCTTATTTTATTATTGTTCTTGTATTAGATTTTAGGTTTGGTATTTAGGGATTTACAATTTGAGATACAAGGTATATACATGAGGGTTTCCTTATTTGGATTATTTCGCTCGACGTACCTATTGTCGTGTTGTAATTTCCTAAATACTAAAATCCTCTTATACGTAGGTAATTACAATTTGAGCTACATGGTATATATATGAGGGTTTCCTTGTTTGGATTATTTCGCTCGACGTACTTATGCTCATGTTGTAATGACCTAAATAGGATTTGTGATTATATATATATGTTATAACTGTATTTTCTGTATACAACGAGCCCTTTCCCTTCGGGTTGGTTGTGATATTGCTCGCTAGAGTTTTAACGCTCATTGTCCCTCCCCCTTTCAGGTAACGAGCCAGGAGCCCGGAGAGTCGCTGGTTGACGGCGTCGCACTTTAGTTTTAGCTATTTATTATAGTTATATTTTTCTTTTAAACTCCACTGTAGAACTTTGTTAGACATTAGACAGTTTATCCTAGAAGTTGTAAAGACTGTGTGCCTTGTTTCCTTTTATTTAGACATTTGTATTTGAGATTTGTTGAGAAGTTCCAGTTTATCCATTTCAGACATTGACTTGTACTTTAGTAAGTTAGATGATGAAATATTTATTTGATCTCTATTATTTCATCAGTTGACTCTTGTATTATCTTTTACTTGCTTTTGAACCTACACATATTATTGAAGGAAATAGAGAGATAGTAATTGTGATGGTGAAACACGGAAGACATGTATGTACAAAAATACTAAGCATGTAGAGAGCATGAAATATTCATATGGATCGTCTAATTAAATCTAACATGATCCTTATTATAAAGTGAGCATACAAGAGTTAGAAAGTCATACTTTCGTAGCGTGATTCGATGGAAGATCGAATAACCCCTAGCTCTTGCTCCTTGTAGTAGAAAATCTCCTTGTAGTGGATCTCCAAGTCTTCAAGTGAGCTTGATAAAATGGGAGTCTTCTTAAGACACAAGGCAAGATATCCACCCCGGGGTTCTTAAAATCCTACTACTTCCTCTTGCTCAAAGATTGCTAAAGTTTAGTAAGAGGAGAGCTCTCTTTTATTCTCTTATGGAAAAAACACTTAGCCAATTTTTCATTAACCTTTCCATAAGAAAAAGAGCTCATATTTATAGAGTGAAATGTGTTCATGATATGAATGACTCATCCTATGAGTCATGCAATGAATCATCAAAAATTAATGATTAATCAAGTGAGTCATGCAATGAATCATCTTATGAATCATTACATTTCAAAACCATGTGCTAATAAACCATGTGCTCAAACCATACCACTAAGTGACTCATCTCATGACTCATTATACATGGTATGTGTATTTCATAAATGAGAATACCAAATTATTATCACTAATACAGTATTTCATAAATACGGTATATAGTATTATTCCAATCTTTAACTAATTAGTCACTATATGACCAAATAAATCAAGAGTTGACCAAAAGTCAACTGTTGACCAAAAAGTCAACTAGTTGACTAAAAGTTAACTTTATGGGAAAAATACTGGAATTCATTTCCTAAGCACATAGCATTCCGATTTTACCGATATACATAACCGTTTATGTGTATCCGGAAGAAATCATATATGCGTATCAATCATACGCATCACTCCATAAATTGTGTTTCATAGGATTCAAGTACGCGCTTGGTGTGACTCTAGGGCCCAACTTAAAAAACTCGGTAGTGGATCATATCCATAAGTACAACAGAGGTGCTAGCTACACATGAAGACCACCCGGGTATAAGTTGTGATAAAGGTCTGCAAGATGCTTATCCAATTTTATCAGGACCACTCAATGATAATACCGTACAGTCCGGTCTCTTCGTCAAACCATGTCAAACTATTGAGCCTAGGGTATGGCAAACTGTCAAACCCTAATAGCTTGATTAGTGTTTATTGATATTAAACTCATAACCTATAAGATCAAACTGACACTCAGTTTATCTTATTCACCTTGGCCAAGGATTTCCAGGCTATAGTTATATCAAACAATCTTATGACATCAACCCCTATACTGGGAGAGACGAATCCCTTCTTGGCATCTCAATATCTACTTATGTCTCGGGATGTACCCAACAAGAACCGTTATGCACAATTCAATAAGAACTGTGGTTAGGTAAAAGTCTAAATACATCTTTACTGACATATAAGATATTGCACTCATGCCTCAGGTCAAGAGACTACTATGTACTATATCACTTGAGAACTTCTATTTGACAGTTAAGTATATTACCAACTAGATGTTCTCGGCGAGTCGTTCAGTCAACTCATTCACTAATGAGTCACCTGTATACTGTATCTTGATGTCTCACATCAATGATCTAAGAGATTGATCATCTCCTTCAAAAGGAGAAATAAAGCATACACTAGTCTAAACCAAAGTGATGATGTCCTATCTCAACACTTCATCAACTAGGAACATTTTAGAATATACGTTACCGACTAATCAGATCTCTTCATTACGATCACTATCCGAAATGTCTGATAGTCTAGTATTTATTCTAAGGACATTATCTGTATATTTAGAACATCAGATAAATCTGACCAAAATAGCATACTATCATTTTGAACAAGGATGTTATATACATATAGGTCCTGTTACAATATACAATAATTGCCTGCAGGGCACCTATATCTAACAAACTCCCACTTGCACTAAGGCCAATTATAGTATCTAATACCCAATAGCTCAACAAGTTTCTCAAATTGTGAACGAGCAATTGCCTTTGTGAATGGATCTGCTATATTATCTTTTGTGTCTACTCTTTCAATCTTGATCTCCCGGCGATCAACTATCTCCCTGATCAAGTGATACTTCCTCAGAATGTGTCTGGACTTATGGTGAGATCGGGGTTCCTTTGTTAGAGCTATTGCAGCATTATTATCACAGTATAAAGGTACTGGATCTTTAATGGTGGGAACAACTTCCAGCTCTAAAAGGAACTTCCTCATCCAGACAGCTTCTTTAGCTGCATCATTAGCTGCAATGTATTCAG
Source organism: Asparagus officinalis (assembly GCF_001876935.1). Taxonomy (NCBI): domain Eukaryota; kingdom Viridiplantae; phylum Streptophyta; class Magnoliopsida; order Asparagales; family Asparagaceae; genus Asparagus; species Asparagus officinalis. The sequence goes on along the minus strand of NC_033802.1, from coordinate 41,414,982 downwards.
CTTCCATAGTCGAGTCTGCTACTGTATCCTGCTTGGAACTTTTCCAGCTGACAGCTCCTCTATTGAGGGTGAAAACATATCCTGATACAGACTTACTATCATCGATATCGCTCTGAAAGCTTGAGTCGGAAAAAGCCTCCATTCGGAGGTCACTTTTACCGTATATCAAAAATAACTCTTTAGTCCTTTTAAGGTACTTAAGTATATTCTTGACCGCTTTCCAGTGCTCTTCTCCATGATCAGATTGGTATCTACTTACCAAACTGAGTGAATAAGCGATATCTGGTCTAGTACATAACATGGCATACATGATCGATCCTACTGCCGAGGCATAAGGAATTAGACTCATGCGTTTCCTCTCTTCATCAGTCCGGGGAGACATCTTTTTAGAGAGGGAGATTCCAGGAGATGCAGGTACAAAACCTTTCTTGGAATTTTCCATGCTAAACCGTTTTAGCACTTTGCCAATGTATCTAGATTGCGATAATCCTAACATCCTTTTAGATCTATCTCTATAGATCTGAATACCCAGTATACAGGATGCTTCACCTAAATCTTTCATGGAAAATCTTTTTGATAGCCAAATTTTAACCGCTTGTAATGACGGTATGTCATTACCGATTAAGAGTATATCGTCTACATATAAAATAAGAAACGATATAATACTCCCAATTATCCTTTTATACACACATGGTTCATCTGGATTTTTGATGAAACCAAACTCTTTGATAGCATCATCAAAACAGATGTTCCATCTCCGTGATGCTTGCTTCAGTCCATAAATAGATTTAAGCAATCTACATGCTTTTCCACTGCTCCCACTAACTACAAAACCCTCTGGTTGCGTCATATATATGCACTCTTCTAAATCACCATTTAGAAATGCAGTTTTAACGTCCATTTGCCAGATCTCATAGTCATAGTGAGCAGCTATAGCAAGTAGGATCCGAATAGACTTTAGCATAGCTACTGGAGAAAAGGTTTCATCGTAGTCCAAACCAGGTCTTTGACGAAAACCTTTAGCTACCAGTCTAGCTTTAAAAGTTTCTACTTTCCCATCTACACCCAACTTTTTCTTAAACAACCATTTGCAACCTATAGGTATCACCCCTTTAGGAGCATTGTCTAAGATCCATACTTTGTTGGTGTACATAGAGTCTATTTCGGATTTCATTGCATCTTGCCAAGCAATAGAGTCCCTACTCTGAAAGGCTTGCTGATAACTCAAAGGTTCGTCATCTTCTATGACGTGATCTAACATGCAACCTTCAATGAGAAAATCATATTGCCTCTTAGGTGCATGAGATCGCCTTGGATATCTGTGGAGTGGTTGAGGTTCTTCTGGTATAACTGAATTTGCTGGTTCCACTAATTTATCAGTAATATTTTGTATCTCTGAAATTTCTTCCAGTTCTACCATGCTCCCACTAATTTCTTTTTCAAGAAATTCCTTCTCTAAGAAGGTGGCATGCCGAGAAACAATTATCTTTTGTTCATCGATGTGGTAGAATTGATATCCAATGGAATTCCTTGGATATCCTACAAATTTGCATAATACTGAGCGTGCCTCTAACTTTTTGGGATCTTGCTTCTTTACATAAGCATGACATCCCCAAATCTTAATATAATTAAGATGTGGTTTCTTCCCACTCCATATCTCATATGGAGGTTTAGGCACTGCTTTAGTTGGAACCCTATTCAGTAAGTGTGTTGCTGTTTCCAACGCATACCCCCAGAATGAAAAAGGTAACTCAGCGTTACTCATCATGGAACGTACCATATCTAATAGGGTACGATTCCTCCTTTCTGACACACCGTTAAGCTGTGGTGTAAAGGGTGGAGTAATCTGAGAGAGAATCATATTCTCTTTTAATAACCCTAAGAATTCTGAGCTCAAGTATTCTCCTCCTCGATCCGATCGAAGAATTTTAACTTTCTTGCTTGTTTGATTCTCTACTTCATTTTTATACTCGATAAATTTCTCAAATACTTCAGACTTGTGTTTCATCAAAAACACATGTCCAAATCTTGAAAAATCATCAGTAAAAGTAATAAAGTAGGAGTAGCCACCTCTGGCCATTGTAGACATAGGACCACATACATCACTATGTATCAGTCCTAAGAGTTCTGTAACTCTTGCTCCAGTTCCCTTAAATGGAGTCTTAGTCATTTTACCTTTAAGACAAGACTTGCAAGTATCATAAGACTCAAAGTCAAATGGATCTAAATATCCATGCTTATGTAGCTCGCCAAGTCTTTCTTTATTAATATGACCAAGTCTACAATGCCATAAGAAAGCGTCGTTCACAACTGAGTGCTTTCTTTTATTAGTGTGATGAGTATTCAGAATTGTGTTTTGATTAAGAATATATATGCCATTACACAATGTTCCATAAGCAATCAACTTTTGATTAAATATGATATTCATAACATTGTTCTCCAACTTGAATATATATCCATCTTTATCTAGTAAAGATACGGATATTATATTACACATCATAGTTGGTACAAAATAGCAGCTATTCAAAATCAAAACGTTATCATTTGGTAAAGATAGATGAAAATCCCCTACTGCAAGTGCTGCAACTATTGCACCATTACCAACTTGTAGGGGAGGGAGATTCCAGGAGATGCAGGTACAAAACCTTTCTTGGAATTTTCCATGCTAAACCGTTTTAGCACTTTGCCAATGTATCTAGATTGCGATAATCCTAACATCCTTTTAGATCTATCTCTATAGATCTGAATACCCAGTATACAGGATGCTTCACCTAAATCTTTCATGGAAAATCTTTTTGATAGCCAAATTTTAACCGCTTGTAATGACGGTATGTCATTACCGATTAAGAGTATATCGTCTACATATAAAATAAGAAACGATATAATACTCCCAATTATCCTTTTATACACACATGGTTCATCTGGATTTTTGATGAAACCAAACTCTTTGATAGCATCATCAAAACAGATGTTCCATCTCCGTGATGCTTGCTTCAGTCCATAAATAGATTTAAGCAATCTACATGCTTTTCCACTGCTCCCACTAACTACAAAACCCTCTGGTTGCGTCATATATATGCACTCTTCTAAATCACCATTTAGAAATGCAGTTTTAACGTCCATTTGCCAGATCTCATAGTCATAGTGAGCAGCTATAGCAAGTAGGATCCGAATAGACTTGAGCATAGCCACTGGAGAAAAAGTTTCATCGTAGTCCAAACCAGGTCTTTGACGAAAACCTTTAGCTACCAGTCTAGCTTTAAAAGTCTCTACTTTTCCATCTACACCCAACTTTTTCTTAAACAACCATTTGCAACCTATGGGTATCACCCCTTTAGGAGCATTGTCTAATATCCATACTTTGTTGGTGTACATAGAGTCTATTTCAGATTTCATTGCATCATGCCAAGCAACAGAGTCCCTACTCTCAGAGGCTTGCTGATAACTTAAAGGTTCGTCATCATCTATGACGTGATCTAACATGCCACCTTCAACTAAAAAATTATATTGTGTCTTAGGTGCATGAGATCGCCTTGGATATCTGTGGAGTGGTTGAGGTTCTTCTGGTATAACTGAATTTGCTGGTTCCACTAATTTATCAGTAATATTTTGTATCTCTGAAATTTCTTCCAGTTCTACCATGCTCCCACTAATTTCTTTTTCAAGAAATTCCTTCTCTAAGAAGGTGGCATGCCGAGAAACAATTATCTTTTGTTCATCGATGTGGTAGAATTGATATCCAATGGAATTCCTTGGATATCCTACAAATTTGCATAATACTGAGCGTGCCTCTAACTTTTTGGGATCTTGCTTCTTTACATAAGCATGACATCCCCAAATCTTAATATAATTAAGATGTGGTTTCTTCCCACTCCATATCTCATATGGAGGTTTAGGCACTGCTTTAGTTGGAACCCTATTCAGTAAGTGTGTTGCTGTTTCTAATGCATACCCCCAGAATGAAAAAGGTAACTCAGTGTTACTCATCATGGAACGTACCATATCTAATAGGGTACGATTCCTTCTTTCTGACACGCCGTTAAGCTGTGGTGTAAAGGGTGGAGTAACCTGAGAGAGAATCCCATTCTCTTTTAAAATACCTAAGAATTCCGAGCTCAAGTATTCACCTCCTCGATCCGATCGAAGAATTTTAACTTTCTTGCCCGTTTGGTTCTCTACTTCATTTTTGTACTCGATAAATTTCTCAAGTGCTTCAGATTTGTGTTTCATCAAAAACACATGTCCAAACCTTGAAAAATCATCAGTAAAAGTAATAAAGTAGGAGTAGCCACCTCTGGCCATTGTAGACATAGGACCACATACATCACTATGTATCAGTCCTAAGAGTTCTGTAACTCTTACTCCAGTTCCTGTAAATGGAGTCTTGGTCATTTTACCTTTAAGACAAGACTTGCAAGTCTCATAAGACTCAAAGTCAAATGGATCTAAATATCCATGCTTATGAAGCTCGCCAAGTCTTTCTTTATTAATGTGACCAAGTCTGCAATGCCATAAGAAAGCGTCATTCATAACTGAGTGCTTTCTTTTATTAGTGTGATAAGTGTTCAGAATTGTATTTTGATTAAGAATATAGATGCCATTGCACAATGTTCCATAAGCAATCAACTTTTGATTAAATATGATATTCATAACATTGTTCTCCAACTTAAATACATATCCATCTTTATCTAATAAAGATATGGATATTATATTACACATCATAGTTGGTACAAAATAGCAGCTATTTAAAATCAAAACGTTTCCATTTGGTAAAGCTAGATGAAAATCCCCTACTGCAAGTGCTGCAACTATTGCACCATTACCAACTTGCATAGTCATCTCTCCAGCTCCAAGTTTTCTATAACTTTTAAGTCCCTGTAACAAATTACAGATGTGAGATCCTGATCCGGTATCTAATACCCAGGATGTATGATTTATAGAAAAACAATTCTGAGTAACAAACACACCTGTAGATGAAGCAACAACTTGCTTATTCTTGGTGAGTGAGGCTAGGTATTCTGGGCAGTTCCTTTTCCAATGTCCTGACTTATGACAATGGAAGCATTCTGCTGTCATCATTTTTGCCTTTCCTTTATCCTTCTTGACAGCCTTCTTAACACCTTTCCTTGGTTTAGTAGTTTTCTTCATTCCTTTTTTCTTAGCAACCAATTTGCCAGAAGAGGAAGAAGATTGCCCTATAGCCAAGACTGGTGTTTGTCCCTTTTTCAAAGAACTTTCTTCCTGTCTTAACAAATTAAGCAAGGCAGGAAGAGTGGGCTCCAGATCCATCATCAAAAACTGTGATATGAATCGGGAGTATGCTGGTGTCAAGGACTGCAGAATGATATCTGTATATCTATCTGCATCTAGGCCTACGTTCAAAAGTTCAAGCTCATTGACATAGGCGATCATTTTGAGGACATGATCCCCAACAGAAGATCCCACAGTCATTTTCGTCTGGAACAGATTCCTAGACGCCGCGTACTTCATTTGTCGCGGTTGCTCGCCATACAGTTCTTCTGTATTACGAAATATGGATCTGATATCCATATTCTCATGTTGTCTCTGATGGACCAAATCCATAGAGGCAATGGTGAGGCATTGAGCAAGTGAACAATCTTTATCCCATGTATTGCGGATTTCAGTTTCCGCTATAGTGGGTTCTAGGCCTAGAACAGGTTCGGGCGCAGTGAGGACATATGCTACTTTGTCATAAGTTAGGGCAATTTTAACATTCCTCAACCAGTCTTTGTAATTAGGACCGGTTAACTTGTTCTGTTCCAATATGAGTTTTAAACCAGACATAATGGCCTGAAAGAGAGAGAAAAGGTATTTTAGCAGATGTTCAATACATAAAATAGATTTGGTTTATTTTTATCTAAGTTATGCCTCCCACTATTTTTCGAGTCCCTCAAAACCTTATAATAGGTGATCGGAAAACAACTCATTGTTTTCAAGTGGGATCAAGATCCAATTATCATTGAATGCATCAACCTTGGCGTATGTCAACAAATTAACACATTCAATAATTGGTAGACAACTTTTGTCTTTTACACTCTTGTAATTCTTGATATGATTTTACCCCTAGTCTTTTATGACCTTGACGTATGCCAACAAATCATAAAATGCTAGTCAAGTTTGTACCCATCATTTCTTGACTGGCTTAAATTTAACTTATGCAAACTCTTGACGTATGCCAACAAAGTTGCATAACCAACTTAAGCTATCCTTATATCTTATATACAGATGAATACTATTTAGCCATAGAATAGTTATGCCTTGACGTATGCCAACAAACATAGTATTTATAAGCTTAATAGTATTTAACTAAAATGATGGAGGGCTACGGACGATTTCTCAAATCTTTTACCGTAATCGAACTTGATATAGTTTAAAGATGCTCTATATTTATACTTGCAACAATTAAACTAGCCAGGAAAGCGCAAGATTGGTGGGAGGGTTCCGAGCTATTCACCGGGAATATTTATCGGACCTTAATTAAGTAACCACTTCTCTTTAAGACTATAGCGCGAAAGATTGGGCATCACCCCTAATCTTAAGTTGGGCATCACCCCATGAGCTATATCTCATAATTACTTTCCTTGACACTAGTTAAAAGCTCATTCTAAATACATCTCTTTTAACTGCTTTAGGTTTATTTATCTTTCACACTAACACTATGTTAATGTCGATCTCACCACTCTATGGTCAATAAACTCTTATTGCCATGTCTCACAAAGTTTTAAAAAATAAGTTTTTATAATAAAAACTATTCTCTAGTGAGATAGAGATATAAACTTTGCAAAAAATAGCACCCAATTGTATTGACATCTACAATTTGGGGCACAACCAACATATCAACATATGTAATGTAAAACTTATATAGAATGGTAGTGGACAACTAAAGAAAATAAAATGCAACTACACTAATTACATTTTAGCAAGCCATATGCAACTCCTTGCGGTGCTTGTTCCCTTGCAAACTCTGTATTATTACAATCATATAAACATAGGACGTGCAAGCCCCATTTATAATGGAAAAACCATCTCGTAGGATGGGTAATAATATTGCATTAAATATAAAGCAAAAGCTATAAATGAAATAACTAAACTAAGCAACCATACCCCCCCACACCCGAACAAGGGCCTATACCCGTAGGCGTAGCCCATGATCGGTGAGCAAGTGCCTAAACCCGTAGGCGTAGCCCATGCTCGGGGAGGGAAGAGGTCGTAAATAATTATTACATTTCTAACTTTATTACATCAATACAAAACATACAAGAGAATAGTTGTCCACTACCATCCATAAACATAACATCCATACAAGATGATAAATCATATAACTTAATCAACATTAAGAAATATGCATCTATCTAGTTATGCAACATATTGGAAACTAGATAGCATAAGGATTATCCAAACTCAAAAAAGACTAACAAGCTTCTAACATACAACTACACTAGTTGTAATTAATTATTTTATAAAATAACTTGAATTAATTAACTAGTTTCATGTAAACTAGAAATTAGAAGCAAGAACAAGGTCCTCCATGAGTTAGATGTACATGTTAAGATTCAATTAGATAGAACCATAGCTCTGATACCATGAAGGAAATCGTGCTATGTCTACATGCATAATACACAGCGGAAGACATGTATGTACAAAAATACTAAGCATGTAGAGAGCATGAAATATTCATATGGATCGTCTAATTAAATCTAACATGATCCTTATTATTAAGTGAGCATACAAGAGTTAGAAAGTCATACTTTCGTAGCGTGATTCGATGGAAGATCGAATAACCCCTAGCTCTTGCTCCTTGTAGTAGAAAATCTCCTTGTAGTGGATCTCCAAGTCTTCAAGTGAGCTTGATAAAATGGGAGTCTTCTTAAGACACAAGGCAAGATATCCACCCCGGGGTTCTTAAAATCCTACTACTTCCTCTTGCTCAAAGATTGCTAAAGTTTAGTAAGAGGAGAGCTCTCTTTTATTCTCTTATGGAAAAAACACTTAGCCAATTTTTCATTAACCTTTCCATAAGAAAAAGAGCTCATATTTATAGAGTGAAATGTGTTCATGATATGAATGACTCATCCTATGAGTCATGCAATGAATCATCAAAAATTAATGATTAATCAAGTGAGTCATGCAATGAATCATCTTATGAATCATTACATTTCAAAACCATGTGCTAATAAACCATGTGCTCAAACCATACCACTAAGTGACTCATCTCATGACTCATTATACATGGTATGTGTATTTCATAAATGAGAATACCAAATTATTATCACTAATACAGTATTTCATAAATACGGTATATAGTATTATTCCAATCTTTAACTAATTAGTCACTATATGACCAAATAAATCAAGAGTTGACCAAAAGTCAACTGTTGACCAAAAAGTCAACTAGTTGACTAAAAGTTAACTTTATGGGAAAAATACTGGAATTCATTTCCTAAGCACATAGCATTCCGATTTTACCGATATACATAACCGTTTATGTGTATCCGGAAGAAATCATATATGCGTATCAATCATACGCATCACTCCATAAATTGTGTTTCATAGGATTCAAGTACGCGCTTGGTGTGACTCTAGGGCCCAACTTAAAAAACTCGGTAGTGGATCATATCCATAAGTACAACAGAGGTGCTAGCTACACATGAAGACCACCCGGGTATAAGTTGTGATAAAGGTCTGCAAGATGCTTATCCAATTTTATCAGGACCACTCAATGATAATACCGTACAGTCCGGTCTCTTCGTCAAACCATGTCAAACTATTGAGCCTAGGGTATGGCAAACTGTCAAACCCTAATAGCTTGATTAGTGTTTATTGATATTAAACTCATAACCTATAAGATCAAACTGACACTCAGTTTATCTTATTCACCTTGGCCAAGGATTTCCAGGCTATAGTTATATCAAACAATCTTATGACATCAACCCCTATACTGGGAGAGACGAATCCCTTCTTGGCATCTCAATATCTACTTATGTCTCGGGATGTACCCAACAAGAACCGTTATGCACAATTCAATAAGAACTGTGGTTAGGTAAAAGTCTAAATACATCTTTACTGACATATAAGATATTGCACTCATGCCTCAGGTCAAGAGACTACTATGTACTATATCACTTGAGAACTTCTATTTGACAGTTAAGTATATTACCAACTAGATGTTCTCGGCGAGTCGTTCAGTCAACTCATTCACTAATGAGTCACCTGAATACTATATCTTGATGTCTCACATCAATGATCTAAGAGATTGATCATCTCCTTCAAAAGGAGAAATAAAGTATACACTAGTCTAAACAAAAGTGATGATGTCCTATCTCAACACTTCATCAACTAGGAACATTTTAGAATATACGTTACCGACTAATCAGATCTCTTCATTACGATCACTATCCGAAATGTCTGATAGTCTAGTATTTATTCTAAGGACATTATCTGTATATTTAGAACATCAGATAAATCTGACCAAAATAGCATACTATCATTTCGAACAAGGATGTTATATACATATAGGTCCTGTTACAATATACAATAATTGCCTGCAGGGCACCTATATCTAACAATTATTGACTCTACTAGAGAGATAGTAATTGTCATGGTAAAACATGTTATTGCACGGTGTGGTGCGTGGCAGGTTTGACATTTTTGGTTTCACCTTGGACTGCAGCCTTGTGTGAACCCAGGGGCATCACAATAATTAAGCTCAGATTGTCCCATTTTTTATGAAGAATAAGGCTAAGAAATGTCTACATAGCTTGCCTATAAATTCTATCTCCACTTGGAATAAATTTATTATCGTTTTTCTAAAAAAATTCTTTCTAATTCATAAAACAAGAAAGCTTTGGATCAACATTCAGACTTGTATGATAATCGCTAGAGAACCATTCCTAAAGTATTTATATAGATTTAAGGATCTTCTCATTCATTATCTTTATCATGGCTTAGCAATGTAGCATTTATGTTAAATTATCTATGAAGGATTAGATTATTTTTCAAAGACATCCTTAGAATCTATGTCTAAAGGGGATTTTATGAAGAAAAATATTGATGATACTGGAGACTTTTTAGAAAACTTATCTTTGAAAACCATGAAATGAGAATACTAGGATGAAATAGCAACTTCAACAGTTCCTTCCGTCAAGATTTATCCTTAAAATTAAACAAAGCCTATGAAGCTAAGATAGCTACAATCCTACGACGATTAGAAGCCTTAGACACCAAATATCAAGCTTCCGCTCACATCACCCAAGTTTCTTCCCCTAGGATATTGTAATTTCTTATCTTTGGCTAATGTTTTAAAAGAATGTTCTCTTTAAGGAAACAACCAATCGCTCGAACAAATGAACGCTGCATTGCAGGATCCTAAGAATGACAATTTTCTTCAACTTATATCTAAGTTGGAGAAATCATCCTCACTTTGTACGAAATTAGGGAAATTTCTTAAAAAAATTTAAAACTTTAGTCGCTCGTTAGGTCTACAAGTTCTTAGGGGAAACACGGGCCCATTCAATAATCACAAAATTTTTTAGATCCACAACCTAATCTTTCATATCGAATAAAACCTCCTTATAATCAATCTGCCAATTTTATTCTACCAAATTCTGACCCTAAGAAATGATTCAGTGTCTTAGAAAAAGATCTAGAAGTTATGATTAAAGTATCTACATAGACCACCAACATGTTGACTCAATCAATTAACACTTTAAGTTTCTTTATGCAAATAACAGGCCAAATATTGAATTCAACACTCTAGCCATAGCCTATTGACCAAGCTCCTTCTTCTATTCCTATCCAATCTATTGAACCTAAACAACTCCACCTCCTTCTGATAATTCTATGCAATAGTCATTTTCTTCTGATGAACGAGAATCTAAAACTAAACCTAAGCTCAATCTCAATAGGTATAAGCCCATTGCACCATTTCCAAATAGACTCAGACTAGGAAGAACTCTCCTTAGATGGAGAAGACCTTAGAAATATTTAAGCATGTCAAGGTCAACACCCCTCTTTTAAATGGCATCTAAGAAATCCTATCTCATACAAAATTCTTGAATGATTTTTGTACTAAGAAAAGCGCAACCAAAGTTATTAAGAAAGTCTCTTTAGCTGCTAATATTTGTGATATTTTTTCAAAGTCAATGCCTCTGAAATATAAGGATTCAGGTTGTAATACTATTTTATATGTTATAGAAAAGACTTCATTGATAAGAAACTTCTAGACTTAGGAGTTAGTGTAAAACTTTTTTCTTATTTAGTCTATCAACAACTAGATATAGGAATAACTGAAACTAATCAGATGCACCCTCTAATTATGTGACTCCCCCAGGTTCACACAAGGCTGCAGTGCAATATGAAACCAAGTATGTCAAACCTGCTATGCACCTATACTGTGCAATGATATGTTTTACCATCACATAAATATCCCTTTAGTAGAAACAAATAAGACAGTACATGTACAAGTAGATATAAAAGAGATGAAGACAAGAAATAGAGCACATAAATATTTGATAACTCTCTAAATAATCAAGTCTCAACATATATAAAAGAAAATATGTCTAACAATCTGAAGTAAATAATCCAAAATCTCAATAACAAGAGTCAACTGAAAAGTACATAAGCTTTCTCAGTTGTGAAAATATAATACATTGAGATTCGTTAAATCCACAACTATAAGTCAACCTATACAAAGGATTTAAGCTAAGAAAAACCTATACAAACATTCTTCAAAACTAACCAAGGATGAACATCAACTAGAAATATAAAATGAACATTTGTAGAGCAGAACTACTGATAATCTCATTTTATTACAATTTTATACCCTCATTATCTATTTTTAATAAATAAATATATCACTAATAATTATTTTTATCTTTAATTGCAGGTTAATGAAGAATAAAGCCCAAGATATCTTCTCTAAAAAAAACCCATGAATTAAATGAAGAACACAAGCAAGAGCCAAAAAGCCTAAGCACAGAATCAAGCCGAGTAGCCTGTAGAAGCCGGAGAAAATAAACAAATAAAAAATGAAAAAAATGTATTCAAGATAGTTAGCCACAAAGAAACGACGATATCTCTCAATCCGGAAGGCAGAATTTAACATATAAGATATAAAAATCATCTATCTCGACGAGACAAAGCCATCCGTGAAGGCAGAAATTTGATAGGACATCAATGCTCGCATCGATGCGGGCATCGATACTAACGAATCAGTTACAGATCAATGGCTGATTTTTGATGATTTTGGATAAGGATTCAATCCAATGACTCTCATTCATTGATGTTTACTATAAATAGGGGTAAAGAGTGAGGGGTTAGGGATGTGAAAAATTTTATAACTTTATTTGGAGAGAAGGATTACTCTTAATTGAGAAGACCTTCCAAATTTATAACTTTTGTTGCAATTAATAAATGAATTTTTCTCCACTTTAAAATTTTCTTTTCTTTTCTTTGTTGGATGATGAAGATGGAGATGAAGATGGAGATGAAGAAAATTTTGAAGGTTTGCTTTTCTTTTATTTCTCTCTTTTATTTCTTTTTAGTAATTTCTTTATTATTGTTTTTTAGTTAGATTTACATTCATGCTTGTAGTATAGATTTATTTTCTTGTCTTTTTATTTCTTTTTTCACTTTAATTTGTAGAAAAGATTTTTTTTCTTGCATTTAATTTTTGTAATTTATTTTGTAGTTTAGATTTTAATTCTTTGTAGTTAGATTTATTTCTTGTCCATAATTTAGATATTTCTTTTCTTTTTATTTTTGTAATTAGTTCTTTTTTTTCTTGCTTTTATTTCTTAAGTTGTGAAATTAATTCTTGTAGTAATCTTAGAATTGTATTAAACTAGTCTAATTTTCTTTATATTATATGAATTATTCTCTTACACTTAAAATGATCATGTTTAGGATAATCAACTTGAGAACTAATTGATAGAAGAAGAATTTAATAATCTATGCCTATCTTAAATGGTTTGATAGGTTATACTTATAAAATATAGGATTACTATCTTGTTGTTGTTCTTATCATGATTTTTATTTTGACTTAGATGATAATTTAATAGGTTATACTTTTCTTAAATGGTTTGATAGTCTATACTTAATAAATCTAAATTGAAATATGACAAAAAAAAGAATAGTTTGTATTTAATAATTAAGATTAGCTGGTGGATTCAATTCTAGATTTCTCATATCTTTAATTGAACCCTCCATCTTTTGTTTTCTTTATTTTTCACTTTCTTGCTTTTTATTCTATTCTCTGATTCTTACTTCTTTTTGCTCAAATTTAATTTATTGTTACTTGCATATATTCAAAACAATCACTCTCACTCATCATAACTCTCACATTTATTCTTTAATTTTATTTTATCACACACATAACATAAGAACCAATTCTAATAATCTCTTCGAATCACCTTCCTCATAGGATCAATAGCTTTTTATACTATAACTTGATCAATTGTGCACTTACAATTTTGGTACATAATTATGTCGCATCAAGTTTTTGGCGTCTTTGCCGGGGAGTGGTGCTAAGTAGGATTTTATTATTTTTTCCTTTAACTTGTGTGTTTTCTTGTGAAGGAACCGCTTGGAGTTTGAAAATCTTGGATTGAAGATCATGAACTTGGAGAATTGTTTTTAGGTAACTCTTCTTTCTAGCATTTTTAATTCCACCCTTTTTAGTTAGCTTCATAATTAGAGACAATTAGGATTTTAAAAAATTTATTTTTGTCGACCATAATAAAATCCACCCTCCATTTGAACAAATACTAACAAGATAATAAATTCAAACAAGTGCTATCTTCTCACATTTGATTGTTGTTGACCATAATTAAAAAAAAGGATTTTTTTAACCATCCTTTTTAGTCACTTTTAATTTCTAGGACTACATTCTTAAGGGCAAAACCCCCTAATCAAGATAAGGTAAGGGATTTCATCACCCTTTTCTTAACCCACAAATCACTAATTCCTCACTTCACAAACCCAAGCCTCCTAAAACTCAATAGACGTTGGCCCGTAAGGATTCGAGCTCAATAAGGAACAAGAAATCCTTAAGTGAACCGGTTCAAGTTTTCTTAGATTAATTTGTGTCTAAAGCAAGGTTTAGGGGTTGCGTAAAGCACTCCGCAAGGAACGAGGTACTTAATTGATCTTTGATCACCCTATAGTACTATACTTACCTGGCTAACTACCCGGGTAAAACTTTAATTTTTTCACTTTAGGAGTTTTTGGTTAGGTGCTGGTCTAGTTGAGTTAGGCTAAACCCTAGAATTAGAGTGATTAAAAAGTGATTGCTTTGATTTGTTTTATTTAGGATTTTTCTTTATCTTTTTTCTTCTCATAAAAAAAACTAATTTTCTTTCTTTCCTTTTAAAAAAATTATTATAAAAAGAAGTTGTTTTGGTGTATGCAAATGTGGGTTAGGGATAATTCTCATCATTTAATCCGTGTTGAACTAATCCATGAAATGACAAATTAACCCGTTCTCCAGGATATGTGTTACCCCACCAGAAATGTAATTTCATCTTGCATAAGACTCCCCGAAGTAAATGGAGCAAATTTCGAGCTTAGACCGCATTTCATTAACATGCTTCCCAAATTCCTAGGTAATGAAACAGAAGATGCATATATATTTATCTCGGAATTTGAGGAAGTATGTATTATGATAAAAATGAGAGAATTAACCGAAGATGCGATTAAGCTTAGATTTATTCCATTTGCTCTAAAGGACAAAGCTAAAAAATGGCTGTACAGCTTACCGATAAATTCCATCTCAACTTGGGAGGAATTTGTCACCTTTTTAATTCCACCCTTTTTAGTTAGCTTCATAATTAGAGACAATTAGGATTTTAAAAAATTTATTTTTGTCGACCATAATAAAATCCACCCTCCATTTGAACAAATACTAACAAGATAATAAATTCAAACAAGTGCTATCTTCTCACATTTGATTGTTGTTGACCATAATTAAAAAAAAGGATTTTTTTAACCATCCTTTTTAGTCACTTTTAATTTCTAGGACTACATTCTTAAGGGCAAAACCCCCTAATCAAGATAAGGTAAGGGATTTCATCACCCTTTTCTTAACCCACAAATCACTAATTCCTCACTTCACAAACCCAAGCCTCCTAAAACTCAATAGACGTTGGCCCGTAAGGATTCGAGCTCAATAAGGAACAAGAAATCCTTAAGTGAACCGGTTCAAGTTTTCTTAGATTAATTTGTGTCTAAAGCAAGGTTTAGGGGTTGCGTAAAGCACTCCGCAAGGAACGAGGTACTTAATTGATCTTTGATCACCCTATAGTACTATACTTACCTGGCTAACTACCCGGGTAAAACTTTAATCTTTTCACTGTAGGAGTTTTTGGTTAGGAGCTGGTCTAGTTGAGTTAGGCTAAACCCTAGAATTAGAGTGATTAAAAAGTGATTGCTTTGATTTGTTTTATTTAGGATTTTTCTTTATCTTTTTTCTTCTCATAAAAAAAACTAATTTTCTTTCTTTCCTTTTAAAAAAATTATTATAAAAAGAAGTTGTTTTGGTGTATGCAAACGTTGGTTAGGGATAATTCTTATCGTTTTATCTGTATTGAACCAATCCAAAAAATGACAAATCAACCCGTTCTCTAGGATATGTGTTACCCCACCAGAAATACAATTCCATCTTCCATAAGGCTCCCCGAAGCAAATGGAGCAAATTTCGAGCTTAGACCGTATTACATAAACATGCTTCCCAATTTCCTTGGAAATAAAACAGAAGATACATATATTTTTATCTCAGAATTTGAGGAAGTGTGTATTATGATTAAAATGAGAGAATTAACTGAAGATGTGATCAAGCTCAAATTTATTCTATTTGCTCTGAAGGACAAAGCTAAAAAATGGTAGTACAGCTTACCGATAAATTCCATCTCAACTTGGGAGGAATTTATCACCATTTTTGTCAAAAAATTTCCCTATTCATAAAACAGTAAAGCTTAGGAACAATATTCAAAACATCAAAATTGTCTCAGGGGAGCCATTCTGGAAATATTTTGACCGATTTAAAGATCTTCTGATCCAATATCCTCATCATGGTCTCGAGAAATGACGATTATACCAAGTCATATATGAAGGATTGGACTATTCTTCAAAAATATCTTTAGAATCAATGTGTCAGGGAGATTTTATGAGGAAAAACGCATATGAAGCTTGGGAATTTCTAGAGAGTTTATCCGAGAAAACAATACAGTGGGAACACTGTGATAACAGGGTTTCATTAGTCCTCAATTCTAAGTCTAGTGGTCCTTCCTTGGAGTCAAACATGTCTTCTGAAGCGAAGATGGTGACGATTCTGCGAAGGTTAGAAGCTTTAGAAGTTAAGGAACGAGCTCCAGCTCAAATCAATCATGTTTTTGCCCAAGGATGTCATAATTGTCAGTCTCCTACCCACGTTTCAGAGGAATGCCCTCTCCTAGGAAATAATCAGCCATTAGGACAGATGAACGCTGTATTCCAACGCCCTAGAAATGATCCATTTTCTCCAACCTATAATCCGGGTTGGAGAAATCATCCCAACTTTGCATGGAATCAAGGAAATTCTGCCAGAACTAAAAACTTCACTCCCGCTTCAACCCAACAATTTCCTAGGGGAAACACAGTTCTTTTCAATCCACAATTTCAACAACCCAATCTGCCGTAATCAATCTCCTTCTCATCAAGCTGTAATTCAGACTCCTCACAATCCAGATCAGGATAAACGTCTTAATGTCTTGGAAAGGGGTTTGAAAACCATAATTAAGGCCTCCACTCAAACCACGAATATGTTGACTCAAACATCCAGCACTCTGAATTCCTTTATGCAATCAACCGGACAAATGCTCAATTCAAACACTCAAGCTATAGCTAGATTAGAATCCTAACTTGGTCAACTAGCTAGTGTCGTGAGTGAAAGAGAGAAAGGAAAATTTTCGAGTCAACCCGTGGTCAACCCTAAGGACACAGGATGCAGTTCATCCTATGAAGCTCAAGTGAATGCAATCCATTCACTTCGGTCAGGTAGACAGGTCAATAATCAAGTGAGAACTCCCCCAAGTCAAACTTTTGATCCAGTACAAATTCCTTCTCCTCCTCCTTATGATGAATCTATTCAACAATCACCCTCCTCAGATGACCAAGAACCTGAACCAGAACCTGAGCCTGCTTTTGATAGGTTTAGACCAGTTGCTCCTTTTCCAGATAGACTCAGGCTTAGGAAACACTCCCCTCAAGAGGAGAAGATCCTAGAAACATTCAAGCAGGTTAAGGTCAATATTCCTCTCTTAGATGCAATTCAACAAATTCCATCGTATGCAAAATTTTTAAAAGAATTATGTAATAAGAAGAGGAGAATAAATGTTCCAAAGAAAGTCCTTTTAGCCACCAATATAAGTGAAATGCTATCAAATCTCATACCTTTGAAACGTAAAGATCCAGGTTCCCCCATCATTTCATGTATCATTGGTAATACTCACATTGATAAAGCGCTTTTTTTAGACTTAGGGGCCAGTGTCAATTTGCTTCCATATTCAGTCTACCAGCAATTGGGTTTAGGTGTACTAAACCCAACCAAATGCACCTTACAGTTGGCTGATAGATATGTTAAGGTCCCTATGGGTAAGTTAGAGGATGTTCTGATTAAGGTTGGAGATTTTATTTTTCCAGTAGATTTTGTAGTCTTGAAAACACAGCATGTTTCCAATCCCAAAGGACAGATACCTGTCATCTTAGGACGATCTTTCTTAGCCACTTCTAATGCTCTCATCAACTGTAGAACTGGTGTAAGGACCATGAATTTTTGATACTAGTTAAAATTATTTTTTGGTATTTTAAAATATTTAACTATGATTTTTAAAAGAGTATTTGTAGTTTTTCTGATTTTCTAGAATTTTCTATGATTTAAAGTCTAAGTTTTATATTTATTTAAATGATATTAATATTTATAAATTAATTTTATACGGTGAAAATTTATGGAATTTATCTGTTATGTTATCAATGCTGTTACATGTCATTTTAAATAATACATTGTATTATTTTTATTATTACGTATATTTTCGTATAATACGTTGTATTATTAATTACGTTATTTGTATAATTTGCTGTATTATTTCTACTGTTACATATTATCTATCATATTAGTATAACTAGTATGTTTTACTATGTACGTAATTGTTCCATAATTATTTGATTTTAAATATAAGTAAATATATTTTTATTATTAATTATTCTCGTTTATTGTACAATATATGTATATTTTGACTATTTCGTATCAACTGTTGTATTAGCACAACATGTACGTTTTTATTTATAGATAATTATTCTGTAATTAGTTTAATTTTTAAATACCCATAACTATTTATTTTAAATATTTTCGTTTAAATACCTAACCCTAACCCTAATATAATAATATATATATATATATATATATATATATATATATTATGTTAACCCTCTCTCTCTCATTCCCTCTGGGGCGTTTTCACGCCACCCCCCATCATCTTCTCCTTCTTCTGCTCTCTCTCGTCCACGGACTCACCCCCCAGCCTGCCCTGATGCCGGCTTCGAACGGCCCAGGCCTCTATCTCCCACTCGGGACTCTCATCGTGCAGGCTCGAAGCCATCGTGCGTCCACCCACGTGTCGGGGCCTCCTCTCCTGTCACAACCACCCGCACCGCTCGCCCGAGCTCCACTTCTGCCAGCGCTACTCCTCCTTTTCTCCTCTTCCCTTCGGACAACAACCACGTCACGTCAACCGACGAACGCCGACACCGCTCCAGAGCTGGCAACTCCCTACAGCAACCTTCCATCGCCTTACTAGATCCTCCGCCTCAGCTTCTCTGGACGCTGCCAGCTGAGAGTTGCCGCAACCTCGCGCCCCAGCTCAGCGCGTATCAGGCCCTCTACCGCAGTCCAACACCCGCTACACCCCGACCAACCCCACAGACCCGCTTACGTCATGGCGCGCGTCTTCTGACACGGACAGGAATTTCTGCTTGGCGATCGACGACGGGCGCTGCCGCCATCCGACAATCCCCGGGTCCCCCGCCGCGCTTGACAAGACCCGTCAACCCTGATCCACGCCGTCAGCGTCGATACGTTCGACGAACCCCGAGGCAAGATCCCTCTTGCTCAGATTTGAATTCTATACATGTTATAAATTATTTGCATAGTATATTGTGACTATTTATCTACGTGGGTTGTTTACTAAATAATATTGATTAAATCATAGTAGTGCGAGAAATAGTATTTTTGGAATAATGATAATGAAGTGAAAGAAATTATTTTAATAACGAAATCATTTTATAGGATTTATAATATTTAAAAAGAATTTATTTTTGAGAAAAGGAATTATTCTAGAATAATAATTGATGAGAAATAATTTTAAAGGATTTATTCTGGAAAAGAGAATATTTTAGATTATTATAATAAAAAAATAATTTTTAAAAGAAATTATTTTGGAAAATGAATTATTTTCTAAATTACATAGTTGCTGTTCATAATTACATTACATGTTTGTGAATAATTTTACTGTATTCGACATGTCATGATGTGCTTGTATGAAATTAATGTTGTTAATACTGCCTTGTGGTGTTTGAGAACATTAGTAGTTCATGACTTAGTGGCATTGTGCGTCATGAACAAACCTAGTGACATGTGTGGGTGTGTTGACTGAGTTTAGGTGGTGAACCCGAGTTATAGTGTGGATTATGATTGTTGACTTAGGAAAGCGAGAAGAGTTGGGATGAGGAATCCTTGGTTCATGTGATCGGATGTGAATGGTTATATATTTTTCAGGCTCGCACCAGTGGATCGTTTCACTCTGGGGTGGGTCTGAGGAATAGTGATATCGTAGTTGTTGGTTATTTTCCAGGCTCGCACCAGTGGATCGTTTCACTCTGGGGTGGGTCTGAGGAGCAGTGGTATCGTGATTGCGTATCGTGGTTGTTGATTATTTTCCAGGCTCGCACCAGTGGATCGTTTCACTCTGGGGTGGGTCTGAGGAGCAGGGATATCATTGCATGTAGAAGTGAGTTTTGGGCCAGTGACCTGTTATAGGATAGCTAGTTACATGATTCGTTTCTTGGCTAAGTATGAGTTCTTGTAAGATATAGGCTAGTTGTGTTTCTTTTCATACATAGATCGGGATTAATATATAATTATTTACAATTCGAGACATATGGTATATACATGAGGGTTTCCTTGTTTGGATTATTTCGCTCGACGTACTACGACTTGAATTGTAGATTTTTAAGTATTAATTTCATCTAGTGTATGACCTTGTTACTTGGATGATTTCTGATCGCTAGCTGCATGATTCCGTTACCCGATTGATTTACAGATTCTTATGATTATCATGTTTTTGTAGTAAATTGCATGTGATTTTGTTGGATTACCAGTTGTACGTTCTTTTGTCGTTTCAGTTATCGTATCATTTTTCGCTTGGGTTTTCGTTCGTTCTTTTCTTTTGTGGGGTCTTGTCGTGTGCCATACACGCTGACGTACACCTGTTTTCTCTGGTGTACGTCAGAGGGTCTTGTCGTGTGCCATACACGCTGACGTACACCTGTTTTCTCTGGTGTACGTCAGACTTAGAAGAAGAACAGGTTTTTGTTAAGATATGTATAAGGGCATGTTTGACCCGAATATTATGGATTGGATGATATTTCAGTTGTGATATGTATCATTATGTTCTGAGTTCGTCTATTATATTCTTGCTGATTGTGATCGGGGACCTGTGACTTTGCATTATATTTATTCTAGACGCTTAGCGTATTGGATTGAAAAGAAAAGAAAAAGAGAAAAAAATGGTAGTGTATATTTCTTCTCAATCTAATACGTCGCGGGCTTTTTCACGTTCCGATTCCCCGGTATTTTGGGAAGCGGGGCGTGACAGGTTTTTTTGGTGGCCCATGCAGGTCTCGATCCCGAGTCCTCACTAGTAAGAATATAGTAGACAATTTAGATACATATCATATTTAATCTGTGAGACTATTCGTGTGCCCTTATTCCATTTCCTTGATAGATTTTGTTTCGTCCCTATCTTATCACTCTTTGACTCCTGAGCTTCCCACTATTTCTTGTTTCCTGTCTCCTCTGCTTATGGATATTGTTTCACAAACTAAGAATCAAATGTTTACAACAAAAGTGAAGGGAAGGCCCTTCTTGTTTAACGTGGGTTCTTTGGCAGCGGTAGGATGCCTCCCTCGGTGCTTGTGCCAGGTTTTCTTCCCTTGGATGATCCGATCGAAGTTGCGGTTAGAGCTTCGAATGCCTGAGCTTGATGAGTGTTAAGGCCGACTGTTCGGAAGAAGATTTTAGCAAGCAAGCAAGCAAGCAAGTCAAAACTAAGTAGCCAATAAGAGAGCTAAAGATAGTTAAGTCTCTGCAATCTTAAAGCCGAGCAAATGAGGGAGCCTTTAGCAATTGAGCTAAGGTTCAACCTTTGGAAGATTAGCTAGCCAAGCAAGCAGTAGCCAATCCACCCCACGTTGTCTAAAGGTGGCCTTAAATATGCAAGGGATGGCATGTGTCATCCCTTGATTTGCGGGATTTGACCACTAGTATGGGTGAGGGAGCTAGCCGCCTATTCTTGTAGCCATCAATGGCTATTAGGAGAGTTCTGGCTATG
This sequence comes from Asparagus officinalis, assembly GCF_001876935.1. Lineage (NCBI taxonomy): Eukaryota > Viridiplantae > Streptophyta > Magnoliopsida > Asparagales > Asparagaceae > Asparagus > Asparagus officinalis. The sequence continues at coordinate 41,393,323 of NC_033802.1, read as the reverse complement.
CCTAGCCTAGGTAAGGGCACCATGCTTCCCTAGCTATGGGATGTGACCATTGATGTGACTACTCCCATACCCCAAGTGGGTGGCTGACAAGTGAGATTGACTAGGCGTTCAGGCAAGCTGGCGATCCTGCAGGCGGACTAGCGACCCATGCAGGCGAGCTTCTAGCTGTCGGGCGAACTTGCCTTGTGCAGGAAAGCTTCAAATATGCAGGAAAGTTTGGTAGGCGAGGTTGTGCAGGTGAGCCAGCCTCATTCATGCGAGCTTAAAGCTTGAATCTTTCAGGCAAGCTAAACTCCTTTGTAAGCGGGGTTGCTCTTCAGGCGAGCTCCAGAACATGCTATGAAGTACAAGTCATAACTATCAAACCGTAAGTTAGAATTAGACGAATTATATATAAAAATTGACTATCTCGACAAGATAGAGCCAACCAAACCCACCCCTAAGGATTTGGTTTGCTCTTGTCCATTTTGCCAAATTCCTTCCGGTTTGAGAGATATCAGCGTTTTCCCCCTTTTTGCTATTTTGGTGAGCTTTTAGCAGTCTTGTTCTGAACTTTTATGCTAGGGATTAAAGGTAATTTTTATTACCTACAGGTGATAAGATCATGATGTTATGGAAAGTTTCTAAAAAAGTACTACCCTTAGTGCATTCGGGATAACCTATTTGATGCATGCAATTTGAAATATTGTACATATTCATGTACATAATGGCAGCGTTACCCACCAATGGGAAGTTCTTGGAGAATACTACGCATAGTATTCATAAGGATAACCCGGCATCAATTGACTATTTAGGATGGAATCCAACCATCTAAATAATTTTTTTTAATAATTATCGAGATGATAACTAGAATCCTCTTATGAAGCGAAAGATAACAAAATACATTTTTTCCTTCATTTATGGTCCTTGGTTATTTCCAATGGCCGGGATTAACATATCAACCCTCCTATTGTGATTCTTTAATTACTCCTTCATTGGGATGGAAATCTGATGATCCTATCTAATCGATTTTCCCCAATAAAACTCTTACTCTATAATTATTGGACGTTCGACAGTTAACAGTCCTCCATTACAAAATCTCTCACTAATCTATCAATTGACAGTGGGACCACCAAATCCAAATCATTAGCCAAAAAGAAAGCGAGAGATAAGAAAATACCTTCTTTCTTTCTTCCATGGTTAAACTCTTACATCTTCCCGCTATGTCTAGGCATTTAACACTCCCACTGTTGAAGTCCTGGCATAGTACTCGGTATTTCACTTTGCATTAAGTACTAATCCATAGCAACTAGCAAACTCCTTTGTGTTAGGTTTTCACAAGAAAATACCATTGAGAACTTGACACCAAAACTCCCACTTGGTCAAACGTTCAGATAGTTAGGGCCAAAACCATAATCTCCTCTCGATTCTTACCATGAATGAGAGGACCACTCAAATTAAATGATCAAACCTTTAGACAATTAGAATCATCTCAAACTTCTAATTGGGTAATCAAACATTCAGACAATTTAGGGTTATCCAAATTTCACCTTTTGCTCATGTGAGTTAAAAGGTCTTTTCTGAGTCAACACCACGTGGCATGACTCAAACTCGATTCTTGGAGTGGAGATCCCACTATGAGTTTCTTTTCAAATTCTCTGATGCACGTGCATCTAGGAATTTTTAGCTCTGAGTTCACGTGAACAAGGAGTTCCTCCTGAGAGAAACATTAAAAAATACATTATTTCCCTTCACAACAGGGTTTGTCTCTGCCCCAAGAGGAGACACATCAGGGTTCATCTCTGGCCTAAGAGGATACACAACAGAGTTCGTCTTTGCCCAAAGAGAAGGCACACAATTCCAAAAGTCTACATGTGTAGCCAGTTGTTATTACTGAATGAATGACACTTAAATTTATGCTTATCATGCATAGTGGGTTTTATCTTGATTCTTAATCAGAGATAAGTCTACGTCTAACACACGTAGCCAGGTAGTCTATTCCTGTAAGAATGAAAAAGTTTACGTATTCAATATCGTAGCATTAAGTCTAAGAGAGTTATTCTTTTAGTACAACGTTACATATAGAATGGACTTAGATAATCTACATGCTAGCCCGACTCAAACGGTAGTCGCTAAAGGCTCATCAAATCCATTTTTACGGTTGAGGATTTGCCAAAAACTCTATGAGTATTTATTCTAAACAGAATGAGTAATCATAATAGAGTGTAAACTATCATAAAGTTCATTTTATTCACAAAATGAAAAAAAAAGATACAAAAGTGGTGTTATCACTCTACAGACAGCTTGCGACTACAGATCTGCTCCTCAATCTAAAAGTTTCTCCTCATAAGCTCGTTCAAGCTCAACACTTAAATAAGCTCTTATGGAGTCTTCAGTAGTAGTCAGAGCTTTCGCTACTTCCTTCTCCATTTCAGCAAGCTTCTCTCTGTGAGGCTTTAGCTTATCGAGCATCTTTGCATGAGCATTCTCCATGCCGACCAGGTCGTTTTCCAATATGTCCCGAGCATCCCTGGCTTCTTCAAGTGCTTTCTCGAGGTGGGCTATCTCTGCATGGCTTGATTCTAGAGATCGAAGCAAGCCAGTCTTAGTTTTTTCTTTCTTAGAGAGACATACCTCTATCTATTTCACACGACCTATAGTTTTTGGAGTTCAAGCCCAATAGACATCTGTGTATCATGCTATGTCTTTATCCTTGATTCCATGTGAGCAGCTACATATGAGGAAGCACCAGCAGTCTAAAGTTCCTTCAGCTCTTGAAGTTACTGTTCTAAGTGAGCCAAGTCTGCTACGATGGAATCAACCAAGTGTGTATACCCTTCTTCCGTGATATCTGTCACATGTCGATAGAGGAGTCGCTTGTAAAGAACTCGGTCGATCATTATGTTCAGGAAGGAGACAAAGCTATGAAGTTCCAAGCAGATCATGGCCTTATCCGGATCTTCATCTGACATCAACGCCTTGATAGAATTATATAATGATGAAGAAGGCGCTACAAGAAAAGGAGAAGAAATAAACACCAAAAAAAATTATTAAGGGCGATGTTAACATTTGGAACCTTAAAATTTATTAAGGGAGCGAATAGACCAATACCAGTAGAAGATCCTTCAGGTTGGCACTCTTGTTCTTGCCCCACTGACTCAACTTCATGAGTTGCTGAAGGTTACTCAGATTCAGTAGTTACCGACACACCAGCTTCATCTGTTAGTCTTGTAACTTGATCAACGAGGCTAGCCTCAATTCTGGCTGAAGCCTCAATGACCATCGGGTCCGAGGGAATAGCAGCTTCAGGTTGAAAGGTGGATGGTTGAATTTTAGCAATATCTTGCTCCAAACCTAAAGTATCAAAATCTTTGAGCTGTTCTAAAGCCTCCGAGATAGTAGTCATTGTAGGCTGTCTAAAAATTATTACAGATAGCTTATCCCCATCAAACACCAATGATGAAAGTTATAATCTGATGACTTCTAGAAGATTACAATTTAAAGACTTTCATGTAGATCGATGAAGGTTACAATCTGACGATCTTCACAACAGCTGATGAAAGCTCTAATCAACAACCTTCATAATCAACATCGGGAGTTACAATCTGACGACTCTCACATATCAAATAGTTAAAGCAAAGATTACAAAATGACAATTTTTGCAACGTTCTGACAGAAAGAGACTACAAATAGATGGTCTCTTCAAACCAAGACGTGGAAGTCCTCCCCGCGTACCATCATCAAGACGCAACACCAATTCGACCATGGACACAGGTCAAACCTGGCTGAAAACACAGCTCACATTCAGCTCCAGACGCTGCAAACGTAGCTCAGATCTAGCTGCCAACGTAGCTCATGTTCAGCCACAAAAGCAGCCTTCGAAAGCTGCCAACACAGCTTTCATTCGCTGCCAAACGCAGCTTCCAACAAACAGCCAAATGAGCTTCCAGCCGCTGCGTCCGAGCATTTAGACACTGTATTCAAGCTTCCAGACTTCGCGTTTGAACGTAGAATTCACACCAAAACATGGATTTTGTGTTTGCCTCATTCAAACATGAGCTACACGGTTTCAAAACCGTTTCCTACGATCTGAGGGGATCACAACTCCACTCAGGAGTGATTTAAGGGGCGGTTACATCCCATTAGCCCTACTTAGGAGCAAATTAAGGGGGCGGTGATACCCCTTAATCCCTTATAAATAACTAAGAAATCAGCTTAGTTCGGATCCTAGAGCTGGAGGCTTCTCTTGGGTACCAAAGAAGAGATCTTCGAGGGAATTGTTGGAGCTTTGGAGATCAGCAACAAGAGCTTTCTTCATCCTTGGCTTATAGACCGTATTCAGTTAAATTAACTCTTTCATAGAGTTTCAAACTCGTTCAGAGTTCTAAAACTTACCACGCAAGTTCTCCATAATGTCAAAACGTGAGGAGAAGACCACGTTCCAGTGAATCAAGACGTTCGGATCGTCAACAGAGAGCAAACTTGACGCGAGCATTCGAGGAAGGCACTCCATCGCCACCATGAAGAACCCAGAATTAAACAAAGGGGAGAATCAAGATCATTCTCCTCTTTTTTGTAATCAAGAAATCAAAATTGTAATCAAGATTGAGAGAATACAAATCAAATTTCTTTCATTCTTGTTACTACAAATTTTTCACCAAACAAAAGATGGCGACTCCACTGGGGATTAGCTTCTCTGACGAAGAAGTGGTGGCGCAATCCGACGTCATGCTCATTAGAATGACCGTTGAAGCTCTAATCATCAAGTTCGATCAAGCTAAGTTTGAGGAGGCCCTCTTCTCCGGGTCCCTTAGCCCCAAGGCTATACGTAAGATCCACAAAGTTTCTAAGAAGACTAAAGCTCCAGTTATGGCCGACTCATCGAATGACTATCTCCCTTGGGGGTTGCATTGTTCATATAGTCCCCTCTCTGAAGGAGAAGACTTAACATTAGCACAACTCCAAAAAATTCGATCCTCTAATTAACACGAGCTTCGTGTTTGTGAGCCTAAACGCAACCCTATGCCCTGCGTTTCTGTTTCAGAATGCAAGCCTCGCATCTATGAGCCCAAACATAGGCTCTGTGTGAATAGGACTGAACACAGCCCTCAGTGGCGTATTGTACAATCTAAACGCAACTGTCAAAAGTGTGTTCTACAAATTGAACGAAACTCTCAGGCATACATTTCGGAACCAAAACGCAACTCTCAGCAAGACCCCCGAATACTCTGTGTAGCATGACTAGATTGAGGGACGGATATAAGAAGTCTATGGATTCAAGGCATCTTAACCAAATCCATGTTTACCAAGATCCAGTCCTGTCTAATCATGGACTGGGGGTTCTAATTCAAACATTATGATCAGTGAGTAATTCTCCTTGAATCTTTGCAATAGATTTGAGAGAGTTCATATCAAGAGAAAGACTAATGCAACAAGTCATTCGCTCATTCTAATGTGAACGACTGATTCCTACGGTCCTCTCGGGATGTCAATGCTGCTCATATGCGGCCATACGTTGGTGTTCAACTGACCAACGATCGTTGCCTTGCCTAACAAATGATGACGTTCGCACAAGAAGCAGGCTTTAGATGATGAATACCTTGAAGTTACTTCCAACATGATCGGCAGAGGGACATCATCAGTTCCTAGTTCCGATGAGTCAGAGAACGATCAGTCTTCTAGCTAGAAAGACTTCCTGAATAGGTTCGATGGAGTTTATCAACATACTCGGACTCGAACAGGAGCCATTCCACCTGTCAACTATCGAAGGTTAGCCAGAGGATCCAATTCCGATGATGAACACTCAGCCATTGCAGAGTCTCAATCATCAAGCTTTTTTGTTGAACATAAGAGCTCCGCTTATATGACGGGAAACCATGAAGATCTCGCGAAGAGACTTGATGACTTTTGTTGAACATAAGAGCTCCGCTTATATGACGGGAAACCATGAAGATCTCGCGAAGAGACTTGATGAACAGGAGGCCATGCTCAAATCAGATCTCGCGAAGAGACTTGATGAACAGGAGGCCATGCTCAAATCTCAGCAAGAGGCCATCAATGAACTCTTGGCCCTGATGAATCAATTCATCGCAGACAATGCCAAATCTCAGAAGACAGATTCACCACCAAGGCAAGAATCCTCCCGAAGAGGAAAAACATCTTCATCCCGACTTCACACAAGCAAAGGGAAGGAAAAAGTGGTTGATGGTGCTACCTCTGATCAAGAAGCTCACAACCTGAAATCTTCCTCTGATGAAGGAAGAGAGATGGAGAATGAGCAGAATCTCCAGTCTGCCAAAATGTAATAATTGGAAGCCTGCCTCAATGTTATTACTAACAGAAGCGAGCTCCAAGATGAGAGAGTTACCAGGCCCTATCTTGCCGAATGAGATGCAGCCCCTTATCCTCCAAAGTTTGAGGTCCCGACGTTACAAACTTTTGACAGCACGGGATCACCGAACCAACATATCTATCATTTCAAGTCACAAACTAGGAATGTGATATCAAACGACATCATACTTGTTCGATTGCTCATTGGCACCCTCAAGGGAGTTGCCTTTGAATGGTTCAGGAAACTACCTGTCGGATGTATCCAAAAGTGGGCAGATCTAGAGAGACTATTCCTGTCAAGATTCTTTGAAGAGGATACAGAAATCTCCATCCATACCCTTCTCGCCACTAAGCAGAAGAAGAGGGAGTCTGTCAAAGCCTTCATCAAAAGGTTTCGAAACATGGCTCTGCGATATGCGATAGGTATGACACAGTCTATCCTAGTGGAGACCTGTCGACATAATTTATAAACCGACCTCCTAGCTCGAATAGGGGTTGCAGAATGTCGTTCCTGGAGATAACTAATCTCTCAAGGTGAACAGGCTTAAAAGATTATTGTTAGGATCAAAGCTGAAGAATAAAGTAAGCAGGATCAATCTGAGCAATTAGACCAAGCCCAATCTTCTCAGTCAGAAGAGGAAGATACTATAGCCACTGAAGCCAATCCTCTTCAGTAAGATGGCAGGTCCAACAACTATCAGGTTAACAGTTACCACTGATAGTCAAATTTGTTAGCTAGTGGCCCACTAAACGATGTGCCATGTCTACCCTTTTTTCCCCTGCACTTGTTCAAGACTGGGGGGTTGGTTTGTTTGTAGTTCATTCGATTATGAGTAATAAATTTTCTGAGTTGTCATGTTCAATAGAATACCTCTGTCAACCATAAAGTCCACCAAAACTATCACGTTAATGATTAACTCTGATAGTCTATTTCCTCCAAATTCTCCTACCAATCCTCTTCAAGTAGGATGTCGGGTCTACCAAAACTATCACATTAACAATCACCTCTGATAGTCTATCAACACACCAATCCTCTTCAATAGGATGGCAGGTCCACCAAAACTATCATGTTAATTATTACCTCTGATAGTCCATCAACTTGCCAATTTTCTTCAATAGGATGGCAGGTCCATAAAAACTATCATGTTAACAGTTATCTCTGATAGTCAAACTCATTAGATAATGGCCTACCAGGTGATGCGCCTCTATTCCGACTTCATGGATAGTGCTCCACTAGGCGATGTGTCTTATCTACCTCTTTTTATTCCCATATTAAGTCTTAATCAAGACTAGGGGTTGGTTACTTAGAATCTATTGGATTAAGAGTAACAAATCTTTCACATTGTCAAGTTAACATTATACTTCTGACGATCATCACCCCCACGGAGTATGAATTCAGTTTTCATCACTCTTAATTTGTCACGTTAACAATACATCTCTGATAATTAACTTATCAATCCTTGTTAATAGGATGATAGGTCATCAAAATTGCTCAAATAACAATCTTCCCCAGCAAGACACTAAGTCTTCAAAATCTTATTCAAATCACAAGTATCAAAACTCATTGCTTCTGGTGATAAAGTCACCTATCAAGTCTCCCCAGCAAGACGCTAATTCCCAAAATCTTATGTAAGTCAAAAGTACACATTCTCCTGTCACGTTAATATCACACCTCTGACAAACCAACTTATCAATCCTCGTTAATAGGATGATAAGTCCACAAAGTTGCTCTCATCGCAACACAAATTCCTGTCATGTTAATATCACACCTCTGACAAACCCACTTATCAATCCTCGTCAATAGGATGATAAGTCCACAAAGTTGCTCTCATCGCAACATAAATTTCTATCATGTTAATATCACACATCTGACAAAATCAACTTATCAATCCTCTTTAATAGGATGATAAGTCCTCAAAATTGCTCCAATCGTAATAAATTCCCGTCATGTTAACACCAAACCTCTGACAATCCACTTATCAATCCTCGTCAATAGAATGATAAGTCCTCAAAGTTGCTCCGATCGCAACAAATTCTCGTTATGTTAACATCAAACCTCTGACAATCCATTTATCAATCCTCGTCAATAGGATGATAAGCCCACAAAGTTGCTCTCATCGCAACACAAATTCCTATCATGTTAATATCACACCACTGACACAATCCACTTATCAATCCTTGTCAATAGGATGATAAGTCCACAAAGTTGCTCTCATCGAAACACAAATTCACGTCATGTTAATATCACACCTCTGACAAAATCAACTTATTAATCCTCATCAATTGGATGATAAGTCCACAAAGTTGCTCTCATCGCAACATAAATTCCTGTCATGTTAATATCACACCTCTGACAAAATTAACTTATCAATCCTCTTCAATAGGATGATAAGTCCTCAAAGTTGCTCCGATCGCAACAAATTCCCGTCATGTTAACACCAAACCTCTGGCAATCCACTTATCAATCCTCGTCATTAGGATGATAAGTCCACAAAGTTGCTCTCATCGCAACATAAATTCCTGTCATGTTAATATCACACCTCTGACACAATCCACTTATCAATCCTCGTCAATAGGATGATAAGTCCACAAAGTTGCTCTCATCGACACACAAATTCCTACCATGTTAATATCACACCTCTAATAAAATCCACTTATCAAACCTCGTCAATAGGATGATAAGTCCACAAAGTTGCTGTCATCACAACATAAATTCCTGTCATGTTAATATCACACCTCTAACAAAATCAACTTATCAATCCACTTCAATAGGATGATAAGTCCTAAAAATTGCTACAATCGTAACAAATTTCCGTCATGTTAACACCAAACCTCTGACAATACACTTATCAATCCTCTTCAATAGGATGATAAGTCCACAAAATTGCTCCGATCATAAAAAATTCCTGTCATGTTAACACCAAACCTCCGACAATCCACTTATCAATACTTGTCAAAAGGATGATAAGTCCATAAAGTTGCTCTTATCGCAACACAAATTCATGTCATGTTAATATCACACTTCTGACACAATCCACTTATCAATCCTCTTCAATAGGATGATAAGTCCACAAAGTTGCTCCGATCGTAACAAATTTCCGTCATGTTAACACCAAACCTCTGACAATCCACTTAGTAATCCTCATCAATAGGATGATAAGTCCACAAAGTTGCTTTCATCACAATACAAATTCCTGTCATGTTAATATCACATCTCTGACACAATCCACTTATCAATCCTCGTCAATAGGATGATAAGTCCACAAAGTTACTCTCATCACAACACAAATTCCTATCATGTTAATATCACACATCTGACAAAATCCACTTATCAATCCTCGTCAATAGGATGATAAGTCCACAAAGTTGCTCTCATCGCAACATAAATTCTCCACTTATCAATCCTCGTCAATAGGATGATAAGTCCACAAAGTTGCTCTCATCGCAACATAAATTCCTGTCATGTTAATATCACACAAGTCCACAAAGTTGCTCTCATCGCAACATAAATTCCTGTCATGTTAATATCACACCTCTGACAAAATCAGCTTATCAATCCTCTTCAATAGGACGATAAGTCCTCAAAGTTGCTCTGATCGCAATAAATTCCTGTCATGGTAACACCAAACCTCTGACAATCCACTTATTAATCTTCGTTAATAGGATGATAAGTCCTCAAAGTTGCTCCGATCGTAACAAATTCCCATCATATTAACACCAAACCTCTGACAATCCACTTATCAATCCTCGTCAATAGGATGATAAGTCCTCTAAGTTGCTCCGATCGCAACAAATTCCCATCATGTTTACACCAAACCTCTAACAATCCACTTATTAATCCTCGTCAATAGGATGATAAGTCCACAAAGTTGCTCTCATCGCAACATAAATTCTTGTCATGTTAATATCACACCTCTGACAATATCCACTTATCAATCCTCGTCTATAGGATGATTAAGTCCACAAAATTGCTCTCATCGCAACATAAATTCCTGTCATGTTAATATCATACCTCTGACAAAATCGACTTATCAATCCTCTTCAATAGGATGATAAGTCCTCAAAGTTGCTCCGATCGTAACAAATTCCCGTCATGTTAACACCAAACCTCTAACAATCCACTTATCAATCCTCGTCAATAGGATGATAAGTCCACAAAGTTGCTCTCATCGCAACACAAATTCCTGTCATGTTAATATCACACCTCTAACACAATCTACTTATCAATCCTCATCAATAGGATGATAACTCCACAAAGTTGCTCTCATCACAACACAAATTCTTATCATGTTAATATCACCTCTGACAAAATCCACTTATCAATCCTCATCAATAGGATGATAAGTAGGGGTGTTATCGCAGCGGTTAGGGTTCAGATATGACACTTACCATATCCGTATCCGCTTTTTATAAACGGATACGGATACGGGTACGGATCATCTTCGGTAAGAAAAAACCTTAACTATATCCGTACTTATCGGAAACGGATACAGTTTGGATATTTGAGAATCAGATCGAATATGATCACAGATATAAATGGATTTTTGACAATGTATATGGATCGAATATGAATTAGTGCACCTATGCATAAATTACAACCAAATAGGTAAATGTATGAACTTCATTATTTAGGTTTGTAAGTTGCGAAATCTCTCTTGAAGTTGGATAGTTTCTTTCTCGCCAAAAAATGGGTATGTCCTTGAGCAAATGATAAATGGACCTTATTTAGTATAAAGGGGTACGAGTCTATGTCAGATTTCAAATTTAGGCTACTCTTGGACAAGTTAACACAATTATAAAATGAGCAACATATTCCTGCCTGTTCATGTTCTTCATTTCTTCGAGTTCTTGGTTGTAATTCTCCAGCTACAATATAAAACCCATTTTCAGCCCTAGACTAGCTAAAAAATTATAACTAAAATAGTAATGAGAAAGATCATACAGGGAGCTGCAGATCCTAGCCAATTCTTCATCGGACTTCTCAAATTGGTTCAAAGACTTCTCTTTTTTCTCCTCTGCTTGCTCCTCATTGATTGAAACCAAATGGAGCTTAGAGGAGATGGATTCGAGATCAGAGGATTCAGTCATTATAAAATTCTGATCCTCAACTAAGATCTTCAAAAGGAAATTGCAACAACAAAATTTTGAGGCTAATCCATTGGCAATTTAAAATAAAATAGGAATTCAAAGTGAAGAATTGACCTTTTTCTCCTCATGATCGATCGAAGTGAGCGAAAATATTTTGAATTTGAGCACCTGATGAATAAATGGAATGATTTAAATAATTTTATGTTAACAATTAAGAAAAAAAATAAAGATTTGACAAAATTGATACCTCGAATCCATCGTCGGTATCGTAATCGATGGGGAAATCAGAGTCCTGGTGAAGAACGATGAATTGATGGGTTCGTGTACAAGAAGGAGTTCAAAGATTTCCAGAGGTCCGGGGACAACGCCGAGTCGGAGCTGAAGGACGTGTTCGACGCGTACGACCTGGATCGGAATGGGGTAGTCAGTCAAGGAGCTGCAGATGGTGCTGAGGAAGGTGGGGGGTAGGTGCGGGGTCGAGGATTGCAAGAGGATGATCAAGTCGATGGACAAGGATAAGGATGGGTGTGTTAATTTTGGGGAGTTTAAGAGGATGATGAGGCGCCGCTGGAGCAGAGGCCATAGAGGGACGCTTACGCTAGGGTTAGAACTTAGACAACTTAGACTTTATATCTTAGTGGTTTGGGTTAGCGGTTACGGGTTGTAAATATTGCAACTTTGGACCCAAATTATTATTACATTGCGGATATCCGTATCTGCAACACTCATATACATTACCGAATCCGTATCCGAAAAAAATCCGAAACCATATCCGTATCTGTTACCATATCCGTCCATATTCAAAATTATCCTATCATATTCGTATCTGTTCGGATACGGATGCGGATCGGTTCGGATGTATCCGAACAGTTTGGCACCCCTAATGATAAGTCCACAAAGTTGCTCTCATCATAACATAAATTCCTGTCTTGTTAATATCACACCTCTGACAAAATCAACTTATCAATTCTCTTCAATAGGATGATAAGTCCTCAAAGTTGCTCCGATCTTAATAAATTCCCGTCATGTTAACACCAAACCTCTGACAATCCACTTATCAATCCTCGTCAATAGGATGATAAGTCCACAAAGTTGCTCTCATCGTAACATAAGTTCCTATCATGTTAATATCACACCTCTGACACAATCCACTTATCAATCCTCGTCAATAGGATGATAAGTCCACAAAGATGCTCTCATCGCAACACAAATTCCTGTCATGTTAATATCACACCTCTAATAAAATCCACTTATCAATCCTCATTAATAGGATGATAAGTCCACAAAGTTGCTCTCATCACAACATAAATTCCTGTCATGTTAATATCACACCTTTAACAAAATCAACTTATCAATCCTCTTCAATAGGATGATAAGTCCTCAAAATTGCTCCGATCGCAATAAATTTTCGTCATGTTAATACCAAACCTCTGACAATCTACTTATCAATCCTCTTTAATAGGATGATAAGTCCACAAAGTTGCTCCGATCGTAACATTCTCTTATCACATTAATATCAAACACCTCTGACAAAATTAACTTATCGACTCTCGTCAATAGAGTGATAGGTCCTCAAAGTTGCTCCGATCGCAACACTTTCCACTTATCGACTCTCGTCAACAGAGCGATAGGTCCATAAAAATACTGTTAGGTTAACATCACATCTCTAACAGTCAAACTCCCCCAATTAACTTGTTAATCCTTTTTCAATAAAAATAGCAAGTTTTCATTATAAAATCTCTAGCGGATTAAATATTTTTAGGAATTATCCTAGTGATAATAAAGAAAATTTCTGAATTTCACTCTAAGTGAAAATTCATGCCAAGTTAATATTACACATCTGGCGCTTCTAACTTTCTTTCAATGTTTCAAGTAACACAGGAAGAAATAACAACAAAGTCTATGTATTCAACATCATAGCACCAAAATCCATGCCTTTTATGTATGGAGGACTTTATCTCGATCCCTAATTAGAGATAAGTCAGCATATAACACATGCTGTCGGGTAGCCTATTCCCGCAATAAAGGCAAAGCTTACGTATTCAATATCCTAGCAGGCCGTTATTAATAACGCCAAAATCCATGCCTTACACGCATAGGAGATTTTATCTCGATCCCTAATTAGAGATAAGTCTACGCCTAACACGCGTTGCCGGTTAGTCTTTTGTCATGAAAAGAACATCAAAATCCATGCCTCACATGCACGGGGGACTTTATCTCGATCCCTAATTAGAGATAAGCCTACGCCTAACACGCGTCGCCAGTTAGTCTTTTCCCGTGAAAGTGACAAAGTCTATGTATTCAAAATCATAGCATCAAGTCTAAAAGGGTTCATTCTCTTAGCATAACGTTACATGTGAAACGGATTCAAATAATTCACATGCTAGCCCAACTCAAACGGTAGTCGGTAAAGGCTTATCAAATCCGTTGATGGCTGAGGGTTTGCCAAAAATCCTATGCATGTTTGTAGGCCTATCAGCTTAATGGAGGTAAGCCATGACATGACGTTTGATAGCTTCTACTCATGAGTAGCTTGTACCGTTGCTACAGTTTCTAATTAAAGCTCATCATCACACAGGGTCTGCATAGAAAATTCCTTCAACCAAGATGCCTTCGAAGTGGGTGTAAAGAACAACTCCTTATGACAAGGAATCAAAAGCTCCAACATCAGAGTTGAGATCCAAAGTATTCCAAAAATTGGTCCCAGTCAATCGCGAACTTTCACAAACTTTGGAGGGGGTTCTGTAGGCTGTCTAAAAATTACTACAGATAGATTATCCCCATCAAACACCGATGATAAAAGTTACAATCTGATAACTTCCAGAATGTTACAATTTGAAGACTTTCACATAGATCGATGAAGGTTATAATCTGATGACCTTCACAACAACTGATGAAAGATCTAATCAACAACCTTCATAATCAATATCGGGAGTTACAATCTGACGACTCTCACATATCAAAGAGTTAAAGAAAAGATTACAAAATGACGATCTTTGCAACGCTTTAACAAAAATAAACTACAAATCGATGGTCTCTTCAAACCAAGATGTGGAAGTCCTCCCCGCGTACCATCATCAAGATGCAACACCAATTTGATCGCGGACGCATGTCAAACCTGGTTGCAAACGCAGCTCACATTCAGCTCCAGACGCTGCAAATACAGCTCAGATCTAGCTACCAACGCAGCTCATGTTCAGCCATAAACGCAGCCTCTGAAAGCTACCAACGCAGCTTTCATCCGCTGCCAAACGCAGCTTCTAACAAACAGCCAAATGAGCTTCCAGCCGCTGTGTCCAAGCTTTCAGACACTGCGTTCAAGCTTCCAGACACCGTGTTTGAACACAGAAATCACACCATAATGCGGATTTTGTATTTGACTCATTCAAACATGAGCTGAACGGTTTCAAAACTGTTTCCCACGATCTGAGGGGATCACAACTCTACTCAGGAGTGATTTAAGGGGCGATTACATCCTATTAGCCACACTTAGGAGTTAATTAAGGAGGCGGTTACACCCCTTAATCCCTTATAAATAACTAAGAAATCAGTTTAGTTCGGATCCTGGAGCTGGAGGCTTCTCTTGGGTAGCAAAGAAGAGATCTTGGGGGGGAATTGTTGGAGCTTTGGAGATCAGCAACAAGAGATTTCTTCATCTTTGGCTTATAGACCAACTTCGGTTAAATCAACTCTTTCATAGAGTTCCAAATTCGTTCAGAGTTCTAAAACTTGCCACGCAAGTTCTCCACAATGTCAAATCGTGAGGAGAAGACCATGTTCTAGTGAATCAAGACGTTCGGATCGTCAACGGAGAGCAAACTCGACGCGAGCATTCGAGAGAGGCACTCCATCGCCACCGTGAAGAACCCAGAATTAAACAAAAGAAAGAATCCAGGTCATTCTCCTCTCTTTTGTAATCAGGAAATCTAAATTGTAATCGAGATCGAGAGAATACAAATCAAATTTCTTTCATTCTTGTTACTACAAAATTTTCAACAAACAGTCATATCAGCACCAGTAGCTGGTCCTACAATCAAAACTCTCCCACGGTTACTCAAAATTAACAACTGAGTAAAAATAACTTTGGAATAAAGTGCATACCTGGAGATGAACCAGCTTCCATGGTTAGTCTTGCGGCTTGACCATTGTCCAATTCTGACAATAGTTGAGAGATTAAATTGTGCTCAGACTTGAAAAAAGTTATCATTTGACCAAAATCATGCTTAGGAAGATCTCCAATAACATAATCATGAGCAGCCTCCTCTTTAGCTGATTCCTCCACACTAATATCTGCAAAAAAGATAACCTTCAATACAAAAGAAAAAGTAGGAATCCATGTCAAGTGGAAGTCAACTTTACCTTGAACTGCTTTAGCAGGACCAGCATTTGCACTTGTTTCATGCAGCTTCTCTAAAAGAGCACGAAGCGCACAAACAATTAGAGGAGGTATAAATTCCGAGTCACTCAACTCTCTGAACTGCCACCCAAATAAGGTAGTATCTACACTAGATATACCTGGACTAAAGGCCTTAGGAGTGACTTCAACAATGGGATCGAATTGGACCCTAGACTCCATAGCGACCTTAGTATTTCAAGGGCTCTTCACTCATAGCTTCATGCATCTGTTGAGTGAAGCGTAGTTCCTTGGAATGAACAAATCCAAGAGAAGTTGGTTCGTATGGAATCTCATATTCTTCGTGATCCCTATGAAACAAAAAATGAAGGATATGTCCGGTGAACTTGAAGATGAAGTGTTAAAAGCGACATAAGGGCGGAACATTACCTCCCTCTTCCAATAGGATATCACTGATCGGCACTCCCTGAGATGTTGGTAGTGCAGTGCATGGCTTGTGTGCAAGCCTTTTCATCATCTTCATTGGTCTAAGCTCCTCCAAGGTAGCAGATCCCTCTTGTCAGAACTTGATGTGAACCTTGGCCTTTGGAGAAATTACCATTTGAACTTGAGCTTGGATTGAAGGTCGGGACCTCTTTCTACGAGTGAGCCTAGCTTCAAGGGGCTCAGCCTCTTCTTCTTCATCTCCACTCTGAACTTCCATCGTCATCCGGTCGGGAGATATGAAACAACTCTCTCTTTGAGAGAGGGCTTCTTTGTGAACTCCTATTTCTTAGAGCTTGGAGGGGACAGTGGTCGATCCAAAAACTTGGGTTGGTCAGAACAACGAGTCCTATGAGTGATGGGCGAACTAACACCCCCTCTTTTGAAGAAAGTAGGTGGAAGACCCGATACATCTTCTTCTTTATCGACCCCTACATTAGCTCCAATACCCTCAACTCCACCCTCTTCTTCAGATGACCAAGATATATCCGTGAAAAGTTCCTCATCGCTTTTAGCGACTGGCTTCCCTTTGCTAGAGGGTTCAGCAAATTCTTTCCCTCTTCTAGAAGCTAGAGCTTCTCAGACTGCTTCGGTGGCGAGTCTTGATGCTCTCTCCACCTCTAACTCCAAAATACTCTTCTTCTTAGTAGGTGCATTGGCAGTTATGAGCCATTTGCAACACAAGTATGTTATCAGCAACTGAGGCTCTGCAACTAGAAGGTTGAATTTGGCACCCGTGCAACCTGCTATGCTCCAGAACCATGCATGAGCACCATCAATAAGATCTCCATGAACCCTTAATCTCCTGTTTAGGTTCCCGATATACCATTGGTTGTAACCAAACTGACAGGTGAACCTACAAGGGAAGTAGGTCTCAATGTTGCAGACATTCTTCACCCAGAAAATCAAATAACCGGGGTGGATATTGATCAACCAACGAAAGCATCCTACGTCCAAAGTGGTCCTGTTTTTCCTCAGTTCCTCTTCATCAACAAGCATCTCAGTATAGGTTCCTAAGAACTGAGGGAAGCAC
The DNA here is from genome assembly GCF_001876935.1 of Asparagus officinalis. Lineage (NCBI taxonomy): Eukaryota > Viridiplantae > Streptophyta > Magnoliopsida > Asparagales > Asparagaceae > Asparagus > Asparagus officinalis. Next base: position 41,376,056 of record NC_033802.1, on the reverse strand, counting down.
TTGAAAGAGCTCCCAACACTTGTGGATTCTGAATTGTCTTGTCACCTCATGCCACTGCCTTGTTACCAACTTACACTCCTCCAAGATCTATAGCAGAGGAAGGTCTGGATCGGCAATCTCAGGTGCTCATTAAGTCAGGCCGGTGGAGGATGAGCCACACCATCAAATAAGTGTACGACAGACCTATCTTAGTAGTGGGAATCTTGCTTGAAGGTTTGCTCCCTTCTTGCGTGAATGTGGTGGCCAAGTGACGAAGCCGTCTATGGATATCAACAATCATAGCTGGGAGAAACAAAAGCTTACGTCCAATCACCAATTGGATAGCGGGGTACAGAGCTTCAATAAGTAGTGCCTTAGAAACTTGATAAGGCACTACAGACTTCTTTAGCCAAAATAACCTAGTAACTTGATAAGGCACTACACACTTCTTTAGCCAAAATAGCCTAGTACCCCTCTAGAAGAATCGCCGGCTCGATCTTCCTTTGAGCATGCCATAAGAAAGTCTCGAACTTGGTACCCCTTGGAAATTTGCTTTCGACTGAGTGGGTGGTGTATGACTGAGCATTGATCTTCGCTATCAGCCTATTAATTTTAGATGGGGTCAAGGGAGACAATTCACAAACCTCATTACCGGAACAATCCTTGAGATTTTTGAAGAGGTAATCATGAATTGCTTCAAACTGATTTGTGGGAACTTCTTTGGCTTCACATCAATTCCCGCCATGGAAGTTTGATAGTGGCATGTCAACTCCCAGAGGATGTCATGAGCAATGGAGGCTGTCTCTTTCATCCAGTTCAAATCATAAGTGGTGGGAAAATATTCCTGATGAGGTATATCCCCCATCCGTAATCCGAACACCTTCATCATCTCATGAAGGGGAAGACCTAAACTGACCATGCTTAGTGAGAAAGGTGTTTGTGTTCAGATTATAAATCTCGAACAATGCAAAGAAATGGTCTACACTGACGGGGAGACCATACATGCTGGCCCATATTGGGGTATATAATCCTTTATCAGCTAACTTCTTACCCCAGCAACCAAGAACATAGCTCATCATCCTCATCCACCATCTATCAGTAGATGAGTGGACCCAACCAAAGCATCTGCACCTCTTGATTGGTAGCTCTCTCCCTAACTGAGCAAGGCGATTCTTCATGGTATTCACCTTTATCATTAACTTATTTTGCGGCACGCTATCCTGGCCCAACACCCTAGGATGAAGTCCGCGAATGAATGCATTCAAGATCTTCCGCAATGAATGCATTCATGATCTTTCATCAGCCGCCAGGACATCTCCCTAGTCAGCGCCAAGTTCCTGAGTTGTATAAGGGAGTGATGTCAAGGAATTGGAGGCAGGAATTGGAAAACTCCACCATATTCGTTCAACCACTGCTTTGAGCTACAAGAGAGGCTCTTAGGATCCTCAACAAAGTCACCAAATAAATAATTAGGCTTCCTTAATGACTAAGTCGATTCTTGATATTTCGTCAGTGGCGTGTTTCTAATCAACTTACACAGAGCATGATGACTCCCTCGCTACACAACCTAGGGAACATCTTCTGAGCAATCCTCATTAAATTGAGGAGCCTCTCTGATCAATGGAGCCTTGTCAAAAGAGGCATAGATGGTGCCGCTTTGACCGGACACTTCTCTGTCAGAAAAGGCCGTGGACAAAAAATTGACTACATTGAACAAAAGTGGATTGATCGAAATGTACTTAAAAGATAATTTCTATGGAAAACTAGGGATTTAAATGTACCTCAAAAATTTTTGAGGCAGAGTCACTATCTTGCAATTTATGAGACGGCCACAACTATCTTGCATATACGAGACAACATACATTGTCTCGCAAACAGTGGGACAATATACCTTGTCTTACATATTGCAGAACAGTGTGAAACCATCGTTTTGCCTTAGGATGTGTTTTGGCCAAACAAAACACGCCTTTTAAGCATCGATCTCTGCAAAGAAGGACATCGGTTCTTCCCGAATGCCTCGCAAAGGAGAGCAAACAAGGAAATCTAATAAAAAAAACTTAACTTTTGAATTGACTAAAAGTAAAATCTCACCTCTGAAGGAAGAAGCCGTGGCCTCCGCCCTCTCAGATGCTTGGGCAACTGATTTGGCCCTAGAAGCAACAGATCGCTTAGGAGACATGATCAAGGATGGGATCTCGACTGAAAATTCAAGAAAAAAGTTAGTGTTTTGAGGAGTAATTCAAAACAAAGCTTAAAATAACACAAGATCCAAGCCCTAAATTCGGTTTTTGTTAAGGATCAAGAAGAAATAAAGCTTTGTAGAAAAAAAAACTAGGGGAAGAGATCAAAACCCGAGAAGAAACCTTGAAACCCTAGAAGAAAAGTTCACCTTTTTATCAAGTTGAAGGGATAAAGGAGAGAAAGGGGGGTGTAAACTCTATTATAGGGTTTTTTTTGCAAGAGTTTCGAACTCAAAAAGGAGGGCCAAGATGGCCCAAAAGACCACAACCTTCTTATTTAAAACACTTCAGCCCGATACGACTTCTTTGAGTGAGACATTTAAAGCTGTCTCATACACACGAGATAGCTAAAGTTGTCTCGCACACACGAGACAGTTTCCACTATCTCGCGCAAAGAAGCCCCCTCTGGCATGACTTCCAATGCATTTCTGGTTCATTTCCAATATATCTACAACACTCTGATGGTATAAATTGTTTCTCTGTGCTCTAATGCCTTAAGAGCTTAAACTTTGTAAACTCCAGCTATGTACGAATACAAACTATGGTTAAACTTTCAGTGTCACTCCAGCAGTTAAGCTAACATCCGGCTACACACCAGCAGTTACACCAAGATCCGACACATGTTGTGATAGTCTTCTTCCAAAATTACCCCTGGGAGTTCAACTATAATTCAGCTATGAGCTTCTGACAAAGATGATTAGTTCAACGTCAACTCAACGTGTAATGACCATGAATTTTTGATACTAGGTAAAATATTTCTTTGGTATTTTAAAATATTAAATTATTATTATCAAAAGGATATTTATATTTTCTTGATTTTTAGAATTTTCTATGATCTAAAATCTGATTTTATATTTATTTAATGATTTTGATAATTATAAATTGACTTGTTACGGTGAAAATCTTTAAGTTAATATTGGTTTTATTATTGTTATTATTATTATAAGTATTGTTATTAATTATAATAACTATTCCCTAATTATTTCCTAATTAATATAAATATCTCTCTCCCTCTCCCTCTCTCCCTCTCTCCCTCTCCCTCTCTCGTTTTCTTTCATGCCACTCTCTCTCTCTCTCTCTCTCTCTCGTTCTCTCCCATCTCCACCACCCTCTCTCCTCACCTCACCGACATCATTACCGCTCCACTCACCGCCACCACCTCCTATTCCTCCTCCGCTTCCCTCGCCTCCTCCTCCCTCAATTGTGCCAACACCTCCTCCTCTCGCTCTCTCTTTCTCCCCGCACCACCCTCTCTGCTTCTGCACCACCACCTTCCCTGCTTCTCCACCCACAGCCCACACCTACACTGCCCCCTCTCCCCTCTTCCTCTACCTCACACCACCTCTACCCCTTTCTACAGTAGCCCACACCGAACCCCCAGCATCCCTCTTTGCTGCCAGCCCCTACAACCGTCGTCCCCACCTTTGAGCCGTCGGCGAGCCCTCGTTAGAGCCCACCGAGGCACCCAAAAACCCCGAGCAACCTCCTTCCACCTCCAGCAAGCCTGAACAGCTAGGAGAAGCTTCAAATAGTGAGGAACGAGCCTGAACAGTAGCCGAACATCGAGCAGATTTCTGTAGTTTTGTGCTGACTTCGCACGTGCTTTCTGGCTACCTCCAATCTCCATTTCTGTCGTCGTCTTTGCCAGTGTGTAGACCTTTATATTATCTATCACATGGTATCTCCCTATCACTTGGGCTCACTGTCTACATCTCATTATAGCACTTTGAATATCACTCATCATTACTAACACCGCTATTTTGTTCTTCTCCGATTGATTTCCAGTGAGTCCGCGGAACCATTGTGACCCTTTATAGCCACCCTCGACGTCCCTAAGGCAAGATCGTGATTCATGATTATTTATTCATTACAATTCTTATATTTGTCGTGAATTAAATATGTGCAAAATTCAATTTTCTTTAATTATCATTTATTAGAACTTTAAATATGTTATGAATTACATGCATAGATTAGACCGTGATATGTTATTACATGTGTGGGATTTGTTTGATGAATGACTGTATGGAAATTGTTACTTTATCACCTAGTTATTATCCAATAGGAGAGACTATACAAGAAGACGACTCTTATTAAAAAATATGATTTATAAGCGTGCTTCAAAGCATGGCTATACTCACCTCGACATCAATATCCCGATGTGAGAAGTTTCGAGTACCCTTGATATCAATATCCTGGTATGAGGTTTCCTTGACTATTACCATTATAGCATCGACTAGACGATGCACTCTTGATTGGACGTGTTATGGGTCACGGTTATTTTTATAGTTTTACAGAAGTTGTTCTACGGTAACTTAGTGGCTAGGGCACAATATTTCATGTACGGTTACTTAAATTAAACAGACAAACATGGGGTTTATAAAGGAGAATTGGACAGAGAATATAACATGTATATAAACGGGCACATGTGCTTTCCTGATATCACGAGTTATATATATATATACATGGGCCAAAGGGCTTATACTTGACTTGAAGGTGTGGCCCTCGAACAGGTTTACGGAGACCCGATTATATATATATATATATATATATATATATATATTCTTCTCTAATTTAAATAACATATAAAATAAGAATAATATGCTTGTGTGTCCTATGATAGGCTTTGTTTGATATCTACAATTAAAATTTTTATTTATTATCACCTTAGATGATTATGGATTCTTGTGAGATATGGACTATTTATATTTTTTTCATACATAGATCAGGATTAATATTTAATTATCTATAATTTGATACATATTGTATATGTATGAGGGTTTCCATGTTTGGATTATTTCGCTCGACGTACTACATCTCGTGTTGTAGAGTTTTAAGTATTAATTCCATCTAGTTGTATGACCTTGTTACTCGGATGTTTATGGATTCTTCTGATCGTTATACTCTAGTGGTGGATGTTCGCGGGAAAATTCGTTGCTTTCTTCATTGATTCCATTGCTATCTTTTACAACAGTTTATCGGTTACAAAAGATCCGGTCTTTTTATAAGATCCGGTTACAATGAAAATCAAAATAAAAATAAAGAAAGATTACAACTTTGTTTCCTTGTTTGTCGAACGAATCGCGAGCTCCTGTTTTGCGGTCGCTCGCTTTGTGGGTTCTTTGCCTGCGCCGGGGTTGTTTGCCGTGGACCACCGCGCGATCTAGATCCGGTCGGATCTACGCAGTACGACAGGTATTATTCCACGAAGGAAATAATAGCCGGGAGGGATTGATTCACCAAGGAAACAATCGCTCAAGTCTCGGGATCTAAGACCAAGCTTAGATCCGGAGTTCGTACGCGTAGATCTGAGATCCGGTCCTCTCGAACTCCTGCCTTATTTGGCGTTGACGGTCGTCGAGCACCAGATCTGGATGAGCAAGTCGTTGAAGTCCTAAAGCTTGAATCTTGTTTGGATCTGAGTCTCCAATCCAGCAGGGCTTCGCCTCTCTAAAATTTCCAACCTTTCAAAATGAACAACCTCCTCTCCTATTTATAGCCAAGCGTCACTGTGCCCGTGTGCACGTGTGGCCGACCCCCTAGGTGGCCGGCCACCTCAAGGTGGCTCGGCTCATGCCGAGCCACCCTGAGGTGGCTCGGCCACCCCAGGGGGTGGCTCGGCCTTGGCCGAGCCACCTCAGGGTGGCTCGGC
>NC_033802.1:41333069-41369196 GCF_001876935.1 Asparagus officinalis | reverse complement strand
ACAGTTTAAACTCGTATACCCATTGGAGTTTTAAGAAGCAGTTTATACTCGTGTACTTTTCGGAGTGTTAAGAAGCAGTTTATACTCGTGTACTTTTCGGAGTGGTGATTCTTTCATTGCAACGCATTGATAGGCGTTGACCTAGGGTTACGCGTTGTCCGGCGTTGACCTAGGGTTTTGAACGTCGTACGTTGATTTTTTGATCGCAACGCGTTGACTGGCGTTGACCTAGGGTTACGCGTTGTCCGGCGTTGACCTTAGGGTTTTGGACGTCGTACGTTGACTGTTTGATTGCAACGTGTTGACTGGCGTTGACCTAGGGTTACACATTGTCCGGCATTGACCTTAGGGTTTTGAACGTCGTACGTTGACTTTTTGATCGCAACGTGTTGACTGGCGTTGACCTAGGGTTACGCGTTGTCCGGCGTTGACCCTGGGGTTTTGACCGTCGTACGTTGACCTTTTGATCACAACGCGTTGACTGGCGTTGACCTTTTGATCACAACGCGTTGACTGGCGTTGACCTTTTGATCACAACGCGTTGACTGGCGTTGACCTTTTGATCACAACGCGTTGACTGGCGTTGACCTTTTGATCACAACGCGTTGACTGGCGTTGACCTTTTGATCACAACGCGTTGACTGGCGTTGACCTTTTGATCACAACGCGTTGACTGGCGTTGACCCTAGGGTTTCGAACGTCGTACGTTGAATTTTTTGCTCGCAACGCGTTGACTGGCGTTGACCTAGGATCACGCGTTGACCGGCGTTGACCCTAGGGTTTCGAACGTCGTACGTTGAATTTTTTGATCGCAACGCGTTGACTGGCGTTGACCTAAGGTTACGCGTTGTCTGGCGTAGACCTTAGGGTTTTGAACGTCGTATGTTGCTCAGGTCACGAGACCAACTAAAGAAGTTGATGCGTCAGTGACTTTCGTATTTATAGGATTTTTGGCAAATCCTCAGCCATCAACGGGTTTGATGCGCCTTTACCGACTACCGTTTGAGTCGGGCTAGCATGCGGATTATCGGAATCCGTTCCGCATGTAACGTTGTGCTAAGGGAATGAACTCCCTTAGACTTCGTGCTATGATGTCGAATACATAGACTTCGCCATTGTTACGGGAATAGGCTACCCGGCGACACGTGTTAGGTGTTGACTTTAGGGTTTTTGGCTAACCCCCAGCCTTCAACGGGTTTGATTAGCCTTTACCGACTACCGTTTGAGTCGGGCTAGCATGCGGATTGTCTAAATCCGTTCCGCATGTAACGTTGTGCTAAAAGAGTGAATTCCCTTAGACTTTGTGCTATGATGTTGAATACATAGACTTCGCCATTGTTACGGGAATAGGCTACCCGGCAACGGGTATTAGACGTTGACTTATCCCTACTTAGGCTTCGGGATAAAAATACCCCAGACTGGTATTCTGGTGTCTTTTTCAATCGGTAAAAGACTAAACCGGCGACGCGTGTTAGGCGTCGGCATATCCTTTCTTAGGATTCAGGATGAAATTCCCCATGCGTGTAAGGCATGGATTTTGGTGTTATTAATAACAACCTGCCACAATGTTGAATATGTGGACGGATGTTCTTTTCAACGGTTAAGAACTAACCGGCAGCGCGGGTTAGGCACAGACTTATCCTTGCTTAGGTTTCAGGATAGAATACCCCAGAATCGAACTCTGGTGTCTTTTTGTGCGGAAAAAGACTAAACCGGCAGCGCGTGTTAGGCGCAGACTTATCCCTGCTTAGGATTCGGGATAAACTTCCTAGTACCTGTGAGGCACAAATTTTGGGATTTGAAAAAGGTGGTGTCTTCTCTTGGGGCAAAGACGAACCCAAAATGGGAGAGGAAGAATTTTATATTCTATCTCCCGATGCTGGAAAGGAAACTCGAGGTGGGATCTCCACCCCCAGAATCCGGAACGATGAAACTAGGAGTGGGATCTCCACTCCGAGAATCGAAAAGATTCGGATAACCCTAACTGTCGGAAGGTTTGGTTATCGAACTAAAGATGAATTTCCCGTTTATCGAGAGTGAATTATGGTTTTGGTCCTAACTGTAGGAAGGTTTGACCAAGAAGGAATTTGAGATGACCCTAACTGTAGGAAGGTTTGATCATTCGATTTGAAAGTGGACCTCTCGTTCATTGGAGGAATCGAGAGGGGATTTTGACTGTGGTCCTAACTGTGAGAAGGTTTGACCAAGTGGCTGTTTTGAGACGATCCTAACTGTAGGAAGGTTTGATCGCTTGATTTGTGGACCTCTCGTTCATTGGGAGAATCGAGAGGGGATTTTGACTGTGGTCCTAACTGTAAGAAGGTTTGACCAAGTGGGTGTTTTGAGACAATCCTAACTGTAGGAAGGTTTGATCGCTCAATTTGTGGACCTCTCGTTCATTGGGGGAATCGAGAGGGGATTTTGACTGTGGTCCTAACTGTAAGAAGGTTTGACCAAGTGGGTACTTTACGTCCAGACTCTAACAGAGAGAGTGTTGAGTGCATAGACATGGTGAGAATGGGAGTTCTTATTCATTACATTGCTGTGGTTTTGGGAACTTCCCATTACATAAATCGTCCACCCCCAGTTTCCTCTGCGGAACTGGTTCGGACATTATTATCAGTTAACTAACCGGGTTATCCTTAAGAATATTAGCTTAATATTCTCCAGGAACTTCCCGTCAAAAGTGGGGAAACAGTTTAGACTCATATACCTATTGGAGTATCAGGGAGTAGTTTAACCTCTTATACCGGTCGGAGGATTGAGAAACAGTTTATACTCGTATACTCTTTGGAGTTTTGAGAAACAGTTTATACTCGTGTACTCTTTGGAGTGTCAGGAAGCATTTTTATACTCTTATACTTATCGGAGTTTGCCATTCTCAATTGGCTTACCTCAGCGTTATGACGCCGGCTTCAACCAAGGTCTGAATGCTATTCTTGAGAGTAAAGCAATCCTTGGTGGGATGAACGACCCTCCTGTGGTACGCACAGTACTTTGGGTCCGTAGTGTTGTCAGCTTCCTCCTGATTTGTGATAGGTGGTAGCTTGATCTTGTTACCTTCAAGGAGGGATTCGAAGATGGCTGGAACGTCTTCGTCCTTGAAGGAATACTCTCTTTGGAGTCTCGGACCCGAAGTCTTTTGCTGCCTTCGGGATTGCTGTTGTGACGCTTGATTAGCACCACCAGTAGCTGCAGGTGTTTTGCCCTTACCACGAGAGGCGAAATTTGAGTCCAGCGGATTAACCGTCGGTTGGTTCCTCTCGGCCTTCTTCCTTCTAAGGAATCGCTCAGCCTGCTCCCCTCGGACCTTCAGATCCTTCCAAGTGTCAGACGGTGCTGTTCCCATTGCTTCCAACACGTCCAACGCAAGGTTGTTGTGGCAAGTTTGGAGGATGAATTCCTCTGTGATCGGGTCCCGGCAATTCATCGCCTTGTTCCGGAACCTTTTGACGAAGGTGTCGACTAACTCCCCGTCCTTCTGCTTCTCATCGAGCAATGATCCGATAGATATCTCGGTGTCGTCGTCGAAGAAGTTGGCCAGGAACTTGGTCTCCATGTCATCCCAGCTGTTCACGCTTCCTGGCTTGAGGCGGCGGTACCAATCGAAGGCGGCTCCGCGAAGAGTGCCGACGAATGACCGCACCATCAGAGGCTCATTGCCGGAAATAATACCCAGGTGCGATTTGAAATAAATCAAATGCTGAGTGGGGGAACCCTTCCCATCAAACGGCGTAAAGTTAATCAGACTAAACTTCGCCGGATAGGGGATTGATTCCCATTCTCGTGGGTATGAACAGGGAATGCCCGTTTTCTTCGTCTCTTGAGCGGAGATCAATGTGTTGATTTTGCTCTCGAGATCTTTGATCTTCAAGTCTTCACTTGTATCTTCGTTGGCATCCTCGTTACCACCCCCTGCATTGACGGGAGGGTTATTGGCATTGTGAGCTCCATCCCTATCCGTGTGCTCTTCTTCCTGAACAACCTGATTACGGTGACTTGGTTCACCTTGTTGGTTCCTGAACGCCTGGATTTGTTGCTCATGCATCTCTCTCATAGTCTGCATGGCCATCTGCATCTCGAACCTGAAGCTTTCTTGTTGTTTGGCTATGGCATCTTCGAGCATCTTGGCCACTTCTTCCGCGCTTATCATGAATGACTCGCGGGGTTGTCCTTCGCTGGACACTGTATTGTCCGATGCGACAGCAGAGCAGGAATCCGATTCTTCATCTTCCGAAGGCAATCTTGTCCGAACCCTACCATAAGTTCCTCGTGCGATGGCTCCGGACTGCAGACGGGTTACACGCCGGGACGCTTCCAGAAACGATTTGAGATCAATCTGTGTCGATGTCTCTTTGCTGGTCATGTTGGCGGTGACCCTCGGAAATTCTCCGTCTTTAACCACCGTTCTTCTTTGCCGGAAACGCCTATACCTTGGTTTTGGCGTTTCGGTGCCGAGCCTTTCGAACACTGAAATTCTCTCGGGGACTCCCTTGATGCAGTTGCATTGAGACAGTACTACCCGAATGAGCTTGGCACATGGGCACTGAGTTTCGAGCCCTTGAGGGCTTCTTTTTCTTGTTTTGTTCGTACCCCCAGCACGATAGTACAACTCGTCATTTTGACAGTCGGAGTAACCTATCGTGTGTGGGCACGACTTCTCAGGTATAACATTATCACTATCAGATGATAATGTTTCCATCTGAGGGCGAATTGCCTTCCTTGGACTTTCAAGAGTCACGCGCCTTGAGACATGCCTTTTTGGGCGTGAATTCTCAGCGGGCTCTTGGACCTCAATGCGCAAATTAGCGCGCGCAGTTGCCTTGAGCTCCTTGTCATGTTGGAGGTAGCGGTGACCCCCAGCGTGTTGATTCGTTCGGGGTTTTCTTAGTGGGCCCAAACGTTCTTGGATCGGAGCTTTGCTTCGCTCATCGGGAATTGGACCGAGGCGCTCCAAGACTGGCTTTCTTCTTCGGGAGGATTCTGCATGATCTCCCGGAGTAGCTATGGGAATTCTCGGCGACTTAGCTGGGTTCGCCGGAGGTTGAATTTTGGTTGGAGGCTGCAAAGGTTGCTCCTTAGCCTGAATTGCCGCTTCAGACTTTGGCCTCCAAACTTTGCGAGTTGGTGGCGGCTTCTTTGTGCTGCGGTCGACCGGCCAGAGATCTGCCAGTTACCCTATTCTTTTGCACGTTTCGCTTCTGCTGACTTCTTCCACCGCCTTCTTTGGCTCCATCCATGCTCCTATTCCCAAGATATGAGAATCTCCTATCCTCAAGCTCCCATGAGGATCGCTAAGCTCCTGAAGAGAAGATACACCCGTATCACGGGGAGTATTAACAGTTGAGATGATATGGAAGACATGTTTCTCACAAATTTTTTCGATAACGACGCGAGGTTTCGATCGGAACGTTGTTCGATGAGAAGCAAAAAGACGGAGAGTTGGTCGAAAATTTCATCAAATGATTCCGGAACAAAGCCATGAATTGTAGGGATCCGATTAGCGAGGACTTCATCCTAGAAACTTGTCACAATAATCTTTCATTGGATATCCTCGGAACGGTTCCGTTTGACACGGACCCATTGCATTGTCGGCGGCTTGGAGGAACCACCATTCATCTGTTGTTGAGGCTGTTTGCCTCTTCTGTTCTTCAGATCCGTGTTGTAGCGGATCCCGTCTACAGATTCCATGGCCTTTGCGAATCGTTTCGCAAGGCGCTGACGTTGCCTTTGGCGGGCTCTTTTTGAGAGAGTCACCACGCCCTCGGCAACGGAAGATTTGGCCAGAGCAGATCTGACCTGGTTGGAAGTTGGAGAGATCTCACCCGATGCAGCTTTGGCATCAAACAGGGCGAGATCTTCGTTGGTAGCTTCAACTTCTTCGTACCAACGAACTTTTCTCCTGGAGGAGAACTTGGACTTCTTGGACTTGCGGGGGGAGGTCGATCTAGACGAGGATGAAAGGTACTCCTCGAACTTGGTCTGATCGAACTCGTATTCGACCTCCTCCATGACTGGGATCAAGATCCGCGGCTGCGACGCTCCGATCTTGTCAGCGAGATCGGTGGCTCCCACTGTGCTCGCCAGATTGTTCGCGGGAAAATTCGTTGCTTTCTTCATTGATTCCATTGCTATCTTTTACAATAGTTTATCGGTTACAAAAGATCCGGTCTTTTTATAAGATCCAGTTACAATGAAAATCAAAATAAAAATAAAGAAAGATTACAACTTTGTTTCCTTGTTTGTCGAACGAATCGCGAGCTCCTGTTTTGCGGTCGCTCGCTTGGTGGGTTCTTTGCCTGCGCCGGGGTTGTTTGCCGTGGACCACCGCGCGATCTAGATCCGGTCGGATCTACGCAGTACAACGGGTATTATTTCACCAAGGAAATAATAGCCGGGGAGGATTGTTTCACCAAGGAAACAATCGTCCAAGTCTCGGGATCTAAGACCAAGCTTAGATCCGGAGTACGTATGCGTAGATCTGAGATCCGGTCCTCTCGAACACCTGCCTTATTTGACGTTGATGATCGCCGAGCACCAGATCTGAAGGAGTGCCCTGGGGTGGCTCGGCCACCGAGCCACCTCAGGGTGGCTCAGCTTGGGCCGAGCCACCTTGAGGTGGCTCGGTTTCGGCCGAGCCCCTCCGGGTGTTGTTCGTTCCGTCATTTTCCGTTGTCCGGTTCTGTGTTTCGTTGTTGATCTGGACTTGATTCGGTTGTGTTTCTGTTGTGTGGTTGATTGACCTGGAAACGACTCGTTGACTTGATTCCAGATTTGGCAGTAAGTCCGGATCCTGATTAGGCAGTAAATCCACTTCTGAATCTGAGTCCGAAACTGATCTTGATTCGATCGTGATTCGTTCGAGTCCGCTCTCGGTTGGATGACTCGTTGACTCTTCGAATACTTGGCTTGATCCCGCACGCGAATGGATGTATTCCGTTGCTTGCGTGCGATTCGTCGATCTCGTCGCCTCGTTGGTTTGTCGGTTTGTGCCGAGCTATGCTAGGGGACCTATAAGCAATTTTATATGCCTACAGTGGATTACATCTAGCTTGTTAGTATTCCAGCTGTATGTTTCTACTCATTATTATTGTTATTGCATTGGTCGTTCGACCATTCTATTTTTCCCTTGTGGAGTCTTGTCGTATGCCATGCACACTGACGTACACCTATTTTCTCTAGTGTACGTCACATTTAGAGGACAGACAGATCCTATATGATGATGCATTGGAGCCAGAGTATTCACAGCCGAAGTGTCTTTCAGATGGAACAGAAGAACAAACTGGAGCTTAGTCATTTTTCCTTTTTGTAGTTTTTGATGGACACTAAATTACTTTTGTAGTACTTTCTATTTCTGTTTGAATCAGTGTATTTCTATATCTCTTCAGCATTCAGTTGGATAGTTTGTATAAGGGCATGTTGACCCGAATATTATGTCTAGGATGATATTTCAGTTGTGATATGTATTATTTTGTTCAGAGTTGTTTATTACATTCTCACTACTGTGATCGGGGACCCGTGTCTTCGTTTTATATTGCTTGATACTTAGCGTATTAGATTGAGTAGAAGATCTAGTACTTATTTCTCCTTGGTCTAATACATGGCGGGCTTGTTCACATTCCGACTTCCTGGTATTTTAGGAAGCGGGGCGTGACAAGTTTTTTTTTGTGGCCCATGCTGGTCACAGTCCTGAGTTCCTACCAATTAGAATATAATGAATAATTTAGATACATCATATTTTATCCGTAAGACTATACTTAGCCCTTATCTTAGTATCTTAACAAATTATGTCTTAGCCCCTACCTTATCACTTTTGACTCTAGAACTACCCACTGTTTCTTATCTCGTTACTTCCTGACTACACTCTCCTTGTATAACTTCTCTTTCCTTGTAACGATCATTATTTTATGTGTTATTATTTTTACACTATGTTTTCTTTGATTTGACTTGTGTATCGTTTGATTGTATTAATTTCTATATTATTTATTATATTATTTATTATATTATTTTATGTATCACACACAATATTATATTACATGCGCTTTCCTGATATCACGAGTTATATATAGATACGTGGGCCAAAGGGCCAATACTTGACTTGAAGGCATGGCCCCTGGACAGGTTTACGGGGACCCGATTATATATATGAAAATATTCTTCTCCAATTCAAATAACATATAAAATAAGAATAATATGCTTGTGTGTCCTAGTGTAGGCTTTGTTTGATAACTATAATTAGAAATTTCATTTATTATCACCTTAGATGATTATGGATTCTTGTGAGATGTGGACTAGTTATATTTCTTTTCATATATAGATCAGGATTAATATTTAATTATCTACAATTTAAGACATATGATATATACATGAGGGTTTCCTTGTATGACCTTGTTACTCGGATGTTTATGGATTCTTCTGATTGTTATACTCTAGTGGTGGATTGCATCTAGCTTGTTAGTATTCCAGCTGCATGTTTCTACTCATTATTATTGTTATTGCATTGGTCGTTGGACCGTTCTATTTTTCCCTTGTAGGGTCTTATCGTATGGCATGCACGCTAACGTACACCTATTTTCTCTGGTGTATGTCAGATTTAGAGGACGGATAGATTCTGTATGATGATGCATTAGAGCCGGAGTATTCCCAGCCGGAGTGTCTTCCAGATGGAACAGAAGAACAAACTGGAGTTTAGTCATTTTTTCCCTTTTGTAGTTGCTGATGGACACTAGATTACTTTTTTAGTACTTTCTATTTCTATTTGATTAATGTATTTTTATATCTCTTCAGCATTCAGTTGGATAGTCAGTATAAGGGCATGTTGACGCGAATATTATGTCTGGGATAATATTTTAATTGTGATATGTATTATTTTATTCTGAGTTATTTATTATATTCTCCCAAATGTGATCAGGGGTCTGTGTCTTTGTTTTATATTGCTTGACGCTTAGCGTATTAGGTTGAGTAGAAGACTCAGTCTAATACGTCACGGGTTTGTTCACGTTTCGATTCCTTAATATTTTGAGAAGTGGGGCATGACACAACAACACGAGCAAATTCAACATATTCAAATATCAACAAATCAGCTCCAGTTCCTGATTTCAACAAATAGTCAACGATGTCGTATTACCAGAAGTTAGAAAACTGACGCCACTTATGGGTCCTTCTACACAATCCAACATTAGGCAAAAGTAGGGCCTATCTTATCCAAAGTATTTCAGACTCCTCGATAAAATACTGAGGAGGCTAAAAACTTTGGAGGGGTATTTGTAGGCATCAAAAATTATCTATAGATCCTAAACTTAGCTCAAGACAGAGAAAAGACGAAGAACGTCATCATCTAATTTAGAGGAGATCGTCCATTGCAAAAGGAAGCAAAGGAGAACACAAAACAACGCAGAAGAAGACTTAGAACTGTCTCAGTGTTAGTGAGACAGTCTCCACTATCTCGCATATCCGAGATAGTGTAGACTATCACGGCGATGCAAGATAGTTGAAGCTATCTCGCCAATTGTGAGACAGCATCCCTTGTTTTCTAATGTTTTTTTTAACATTTTGTGGGTCCCACTTGACTCCATAACTGCTTGGGTACATGCACTAACATGGAGGGGCAGTTACATCCTGGAAATATGCCCACTACCCATGAAAAGTGCGGCATTTAACGCACTTTAAAGTAGTGGGAGGTGGTTACAAAGTCTCTGCCACTGTCTCCTTTGGCCGAGACAGTGGACACTGTCTCGCCCAAAGGAGACAGTGACCACCAAGTTGTTTGCTTCCTATTAACGGTTATGGCTTCCAATGACTATAAATACCCACCTACACACTTGTGCACAGGACTTGAGAGCAGATAGCAGAGAGACATTGGTGCTTGGTGAACTTTAATTGAGAGCAAAAGAGAGTTCATCATCCACTTTCAAGCATTCTCAAGAGCCTTCTAGTGTTTCCTTGAGTTCAAGCTTTGACTTGTTCTTGAGAAGAGTATTTATCTTACTTCGCTAAGATACTTACTTCAGTTCTTGTTTCCCCATCAAAATATTAACTTCAAGCCTTCTTCGTATCCAACTTGGAAATGTTGCTCTCTAGTCCACGGATAACGCATCCCCTGCACAGGCAAAGATCCCACGTAAGCATAAGCTACTACGTATGAGTTTCTGTATGTGTTACTAATGGAATCAATTTCGTTTTTTGTAAAGAAGAGAATACACGTGTAAGGCTTATTCTTTTGTTTTCTGTTGAATGATTTAATAGAAACTACAAAGAAAATTTTTCCCGAGGCAAATAGTTTTATAGACTACTTTAATTAAAAAAAACAAAAATTGCTAAAAAACTTTGACCACAACCCAAAAATTTTGAAGTACACAGTTAGTCAAAATGAACAAAAAAAATTGTAATAGAGCTCATGCAATTGCGAGTTTGAAACTATAATTGTTATTAAGTCAAAATAAACAAAAATTACCAAAAATTGTCAATTCCCATGGAAATAAAAAATTTTGTTGCACATGTAAATTATCATTTAGATTCTTCAAAATGATTGAAAATTGATAAAAATTATGGTTTAAAGCTAATGAAAATTGCAAAATTTGATGTACACATATTTAATTTCCATTCACTTGAATTGAAGAAAAATCATGAGTTATAGCACTTGAAAGCTATATGTTTTGATATACACATGATTAGTTTACATTTATTTTAAATGTTTGAAGTTTAACAAAAGTCATGAATGCCAATGAAAATCACAATATTTGATGTATATATAATTAATTTACATTCGCTCAAAATGATCAAAAATTGACAAAAATCAAGGTTAAAGAACTAAAATTTAAGAATTTTGTAGTTTTTAAGTTAATTATCATTAGGTCGAAATGAAGAAATGTCGTGTGTTATCGCTCATGAAATTACAAATTTTAAAACACGCATACTTGATTTCTGTTTGGCAAAAAAATTGATAAAAAGCTTTAGGGTCTGTTTGGTTGATCCAAAAAACATAGAAAAAGACTCCTAGAAAATTGATACAAGGTATTTTTACATTATCCTTCACAATCACGTGTTGGGTTTGCAAAAATTAAAAAGGAAAGTTAGGGAAATTGAAGGCGCCAGCTAGGATTTTTTTTCCTAGAAACTTTTCCTGGATAGTGAGACCGATTATGGGAGAATACTACATCTTTTCTCTCCCCGTACTGCCAAACGCGATTCTAGGGCTCGCAATTACTTTTTTTTTTACCACAACTCATTTTGGTCTCCCCCTCTTATGATTAGCTCACAATCCTTTGTATTCCATCTCCACCTTCCCCTCCCGCTATGCAAAGCCTAACGACGAAGCTAGGGCTTGAGCTCTTTTGCTTCCAATCAAAGGTTCAGCCACTTTTTGAGCTAATTTGTAAATTTATATCTTTTTAGGTTACTAGATCTCTGATAAATTTCTCATGCTCCCAAAATGCACAACTAATTTTTTGAGATGATGACAATGATAACATGTGCAAAAA
Source organism: Asparagus officinalis (assembly GCF_001876935.1). Classification (NCBI taxonomy): domain Eukaryota; kingdom Viridiplantae; phylum Streptophyta; class Magnoliopsida; order Asparagales; family Asparagaceae; genus Asparagus; species Asparagus officinalis. The sequence goes on along the minus strand of NC_033802.1, from coordinate 41,357,716 downwards.
GTACATGCTATGCCTGTTGTGCACTTCTATATTACAAATAGATTTCACCTAAAAGAAACTTTATTGACAACAGAAGTCTTAGAGCGAAAACTACATTTTAACAAGTTCATTCTAATAAGTCAAAAAGATTCTTATTACATAAGCATTGTAGCATGATTAGTATAACTATAACTTCAACATCAAACACTATAAAAGATTCTTCTCATGTTCCAAAGCTCCGCGATTTTGATAAAGCTATCTAATTTTTATCTGAAAAGATCGAAAAACAACGGGGTGAGTTTACACTCAGTGAGCAAAAAACTTATCATTAGCAGATCAAACAAGTTTAAGAGTTAACTAATAATAATATTTAAATAAGCTATCATAAAAAAGATGATTAAGAAACACATAATATTTCGAATAACAGGAATTTCCAAGAATATATGTGATATTTCATAAAAGAATATTCACGAATTATGAAACAATACGAATAAACACTAAATACTTTTAAAATCATAATTATCTATCTAAATTCACACATGCAAAACTTCATCAGTTATCACACTAAGGCTACAAAAATTATAGCCTAGTAACATGTGAATGCGCATCAAATCACTGTAAGTCAACCCGGGGACAGAATGTACCCAACACTATCATAGGTTGCTCGAAGTCCACTTCACTTTTGCTAAAAAGACCACTTTAACACTAGTCGGTATATTTAATATCATATGGTAGGCTTAAACAAATCACTTTGCTCCATAGTGGACTTCTGAGGATTTTTAACATTTAAAACACGTTTCTTTCTGCTCAAAGTATCGCTCACAATTTTCACTTATACGAAAAAGCATTATAAATGCTTAAACACATTTGCAACCTTTTCTCAAATCCATTTCATGAAAATAAAATATTCATGAATCTAAATGAATAAATAAATTTTTTTATCAAATAGAGCTCTTCAATAAATGCATTAGGATAGTAAATTTAAAATGATAAATTTTTAATAATCTTGTGACGCCCCTAAGTTCACACAAGGTTGTAGTCCAGGGTGAAACTAAGAATGTCAAACCTGTCATGCACCACACCGTGCAATAACATATTTCACCATCATAATTACTATCTCTCTAGTAGAGTCAATAAGAGGTGTCTAGTCTATACAAGTGTCAACTCAAGGTCTAAACTGATGTTCAACACATGGGCAAATAGGTGAATGTCCAACACGAGGACTGAAATGGATTATAGTCTAACACGAGTACTTCAATGGATTATAGTCTAACACGAGGACTGAACAAACTGTGCAAGTATCGATGAGATAGGTGGAAAGATATACCTATACGAAATTTCACACGTGCCTCGGTGTGTAAACTTAAACTCGTGTCCGCATGTCTTCTCACATGTAAAGATACAAATTAAACAATAATTTTTAATACCCATTATTCGAGGCAACTCCTCGTTCATATTAAAGCACACAACATCAATAATCAAGAATAAACAGTTTCAGTTAAACTGAAATAACTCAAACAGATCCAAACTGAGGAAAAACTAAAAATCTCTTCATCAGTCGACTCATGAGTCGACTAGGATTGGTTGACTCATTGGTCGACCAGACAAAACACAAAACTAAAATTTTCCCTTCAGTCGACTCATTTGTTAACTCATCAGTCGACTCATTGGTCGACTGAGCAGAAAATCTTCAGTTTTCTGCTTACGATAAATATCTGCAAAATTAATAAACTAATGTTCTTTTTGTCATATCAAGCAACATATTTCTGATTCTAACACATATGTATCAACATAAATGAGAGAATTTGCATGTAATATCTTGCATTAAAACCCTAAACATATTTATACATGTTTAAAAACATATTGAAAACATTAACTCACATGAAACCCACGTTTAAAACTAATTCCAGATCTGGATCTACATTACAAAATCTTTGTTAAGCTTTTTACTAACTGAAAAGTATAGATCTTGCAGCTTATAATATAAAGCATTTATTTTTATGCACAAATATATGTTTTAGACTCAGAAATCCAAAATAAAAACTCAAAGAAACTATACAAACAGTGGGTGAGGGCTGGACGAGATGTTACTTACCTCTGATATGATGCACAAACTCCTAGATCTGCCAAAGCACGATCTCCTCCGCTGCACTGCACAAAATCCCGTGCAAACTCCTTCGAAAATCCTCTAAAAATCACCAAAAAACGAACTAGAGTTTGAAAGGAGAGAGAGTCCAGGGTTTTTCTCTGGGATCTGATGAGTTTTTGGGTTTGATTTCGGGTAGGAGAGATTTTATGTAAGCAGTCAAGGCCGAAACAAAACCAAACCAAACCCACAAAAGAAAAGAAAAATTGGAAATCATCCTCTCAGTCCACTCATAGGTCGACTCATCAGTCGACTCATTATTCGACTCATAAGTCGACTGAGCAGACATTTCTCAGATCCGTGCATGTTTTGCTAATCTGTAAAAACCAATGCACAAAACTCTATAAAATTATACTCATACTTTTCTAATAACTTGTTATCAAATATATTCATGATCTCAAGTCCTTTACTACAATAGTATTATTTATCACTAATAATTCACATATACTTCTAACAAAAATATACGGGGTTTTACATTCTTCCCCCCTTAAAAAAAATTTTGTCCTCGAAATTCAGAAATCATACTCAAACAAATAATATTACTCTAGACAAGCATATAGCGATATTTATAGTTAACAATCCAGGATGACTATATTCCCACTCAACCCTTAATCCAATGCAACTAGTACGTCGGGCGAAAAACCCAAACAAGGAACCCCCATATATATACCATGTGTTCCAAAAGATTAAGAATTGAGCAGAAATATCCTCATTCTAGTGTTAAATCTAAATATAGTCACCCAAATACTCAAGCACATAAATCAATCCACTTCCTCGATAAATACAGGAAGTAGCGCTACATATCGTCTTTACGCCCTTGAAAATCATCTTCGATGTCCACACGTAACCATCAAAAATGTAAATACCCCAACTTAACCCCTAACTAACTGGAACAAGTACATCGAGTGAAAAATCCGAACAAGGAACTCCTCATATATATACCCTATGTTTCAAGTACTTAGGAGATAAGTGGTAATACCTTCATTTAAGTGTTAAGTATAAACATCGACATAATTGAATCTATAAGCCATATATAAGTCATACAAAAATATTTAATTTACCTGCTCAAACATGTGTGGATAGTCGCGACGCATGTCCTCTTCGCGCTCCTAAGAAATCTCCTCAATGCCTCTTCGGCTCCATTAAACTTTCACCAAAGGAATTACCTTGTTTCCGAGTCTCTTATCCTCTCTGGCAAGTATACAAACTGGAATCTCAATAGTACTCAAATCCTCCTAAAGCTCAATCTCTAGTGCATCTAATACTCGCTGTTGCTCCTCACCATGTAAGTGTTTCTTGAGCATAGAAACATGAAATACATTGTGTATACTAGACATCGATGCTAGAAGATCTAGTCTGTATGACACAACTCTAATGCGCTCCAAAATCCGGAAGGGTCCAATATACCTCAGTGCAAGCTTTGCCCGTCTTCCGAATGGCTGAACGCCTTTCATAGGTGATACCTTCAGCATAACTACATCTCCAACTTGAAACTCCAAGGGTCTTTGTCTCTTATCTGCATAGCTCTTCTACCGACTCTGGCAGCTAAAATCCTCTCTCTAATCAATGCTACCTTCTCAGTAGTCTGCCTCACAAGCTCTGGTCGAAGCATTAAGCTATCCTTCGGCTCTGCCTAACATATCGGTGATCTACAAGGTCTCCCGTACAATGCCTCATATGGGGCCATACCGATCGTTGCTTGATAACTATTGTTATAAGCGAACTCTATCAGTGGAATATGCTCCTCTCAGCTGCCCTGAAAGTCAATAACACAAGCCCGCAACATGTCTTCCAACACCTAATTTACCCTCTTCGTCTGACCATCTGTCTGTGGGTGGAATATACTGCTGTAAGATAGTCTGCTGCCGAACAAATCCTGAAAACTCCTCCAAAAATGTGAAGTGAATATTGAACCTTGATCCGACACAATCATATCAGGAACTCCATGAAGTCGGACTATCTCCCGAATAAATATCCTCGCATACGCCTCAGCCGTATATGTAGTCCTCACTGGAATAAAATATACTGACTTCGTCAACCGTCCACAATCACCCAAACTGAATCATTCCCCTTCTTCGACTTTGGCAACCCTACAATAAAGTCCATAGAAATATCCGCCCATTTTCACTCTAGGATGGGTAAAGGTTGAAGTGTTCCTAGTGGTCTCTGATGCTCTGCCTTCACCTGCTAACAAGTAAAACATTTAGCCACATACTCTGCAATCTCTCTATACATACCACTCCACCAGAAGTTTCTCTTCAAGTCCTTGTACATCTTGGTGGTTCCTGGATGCACTGTATATCGAGTACAATGGGCTTCATCAAATAACTCCCTCTTCAGCTCGGCACTGGATGTCATAACCAATCTACCCTTCATCCGTAGGCCTCCATCTGCTCCAATGATCCAATCAGCTTTAGGCTCTTTAGAAATCTCCTCCTTTCGGTTTTGAATCCAAGAGTCTTCCAGCTGAGCTCTGATAACTCTGATACTCTAAGATGGCTATACTGACACAGCTCCCAAAAATACATTGGTTCCACCAATCTCGGGTTTAAAATCAAATTGGCTAAGAGTAAGAAGATCTCTATATAATGAACACCTCAAAGCCAAAACCCGATGTCAATGCTTCCTACTCAAAGCATCTGCTATGACATTCGCCTTCCCCGGATGATACTGGATCACGAACTCGTAGTCCTTGATAAACTCAATCCATCTCCTCTGTCTCTGGTTGAGTTCCTTCTGAGAGAAAATGTACTTCAGACTCTGGTGGTCTGTGAATAACTCAAACTGCACTCCATACAAGTAGTTCCTCCATGACTTTAGTATAAATACCACTGCTGCTAACTCTAAGTTATGAGTGGGATAGTTTTGCTCTTGCACCCTCAACTGCCGTGATATATATGCTACTACTCTCTGAGTCTACATCAATACACCTCCTAAGCCTGACAACAATGCATCTGTGTAGACGACGAACGTCCTGTCGCTACTCGGAATAGTCAAAACTAGCGCTAAATTCAACTTAGTCTTCAATATATCAAAGGCCTTCTGACACTCCACTCTCCAAATGAACTGTACACCCTTCTTCGTAAGGCATGTAAGTGGCATCGAAATCTTCGAGAAGTCCTGGATGAACTTCCTGTAATAGTCGGCTAAGTCCAAGAAGCTATGAATCTCTGTCACCATCTTTGCCGGTTCCCAATTAAGAACTGCTGTAACCTTAGCTAGATCTACTGCTATGCCCTTTTTACTAATGACGCGGCTGAGAAATATGACTTCTAAAAGCCAAAATTCACACTTGCTGAACTTAGCATATATCTGATGCTCCCGTAGAGTCCTCAAAGCTAACCGTAGGTGCTGCTCGTGGTCTGCCTCCGATCTCCAATAAATGAGGATATCATTGATAAAAACGATCATGAACTAATCTAAGAAGGGATAAAAAACTCGGTTCATCAAGTCCATGAATACCACGGATGCATTGGTCAGTCCGAATGACATGACCACGAACTCAAAAGATCCATATCGAGTACGAAAGGCGGTCTTGGGAATATCCATTTCCCGAACCCGCAACTGATGATAATCAGAACGAAGATCAATCTTCAAGAAGAACTGTGCTCCCTACAACTAGTCGAAAATGTCATCAATCCTAGGTAATTTGTACCTATTCTGGATAGTGACCTTGTTCAACTTTCTATAATCAATGCACAATCTCATACTACCGTCTTTCTTCTTCACGAAGAGGACCGGTGTGCCCCATAGAGAATGACTCAGACGAATAAAATCCTAAGCTAACAACTCATCCAACAAGGTCTGAAGCTCCCTCATCTTAGCTGGTTCCATGCGATAGGGTGCGCGGGATATCGGGGTTGTGCCTGGCTGCAACTCAATACAGAACTCAACCTTTCTCACAGGAGATAGTATAGGTATGTCTTGAAAGATATCCTGATACTCTGAGACAACTCTAAACTCCAATAAATCAACACCCTGATCCCGTCACATCACCTCCTCGATGTACGCCAGAAATGACTCCGCAAAACGGTTGCCCTGAGAGGTTGCTACAATCATCTCGGACCCATCGGACGCTCGCAAATCGACTGTCTTCGCAAAGCATTCAATACTAACATGGCAGGAAGACAATCAATCCATACCAAGGATGACATCAAACTCGGACATATGCAGCGCTATCAAATCGACAATGAGCTCTGACTCATCTAAACTGATAGTACACCTCCTACAAACGCTCTCCAGAAGCGATATCTCACCTAAAGGGGTGGAAACTAATAAAGGGGTGTCTAATGGCTGAGCTATGAGCTGGAGTCTAGACATAAAATCATACAAAATGAAGGAATATGAAGCTCCTGAATCAAAGAGAATACGGGCGGGAAAAGAATTCACGAGGAACGTACCCTCCACTACTGCTCCGCTAGCCCCATGATCACGCGGTACTACAACATATACTCTGCTTGTGGCTGGGGGCTGCTCTACTACTGGTGCTGGAGAATACGGAACTATCTGCCCCTGAGGAACCTTCTGAACTCACGAATCTGCCCCTCAGTCCACTGTGCTACTGGCGGTGCCTCAAGTCTCGTCTGCTGGTCCTGACCTCTTCCCTGCTGTCGCTGCTGCTGTTGGTTCGGACCCTTGCCCTGCTAGGCTCCCGCTGGTGCGCTACGGCACTCCGATGCCTTATGCCTGACCTTGCGACAATTAAAACACACTCTCTGGAACTTGCGCTGCTGGTGCGCTATCTGATCCTACTGGGGTCCCTTCTTATGAGGGCCTTGTTGCTACTGTTAGGATCCATAAAAAGACCTCTTGTTCTTTCCCTTATCCCCTGTCTGGCCTACCTTGGTCTTCCCTTCCTTATCCTTCTGAAACATGATAGTCTTAATCTCCTGTGAGGTGGCGGCTTCTGCTACCTCTTGAACTGAATAGAACTTCCTCGAGACGAGGTATCGACGAAGATTAGGGCGGAGCCCTGCTAAGAACATCTAAGCCTGGCACTCTCTGGTCTGCCACATGCCCGTGAAGTGCAGCAACTCCATAAATCTGCTCTTAAAATCTGCCACTGACATATATTTCCCTGAGTCAACTGGCACAACTCAATCTCCTTCCCCGTCCATGCTGCAGAAGAAATATACTATCCATCAAAGAAATAAACAAAGTCCCACCATGCAAGGGTCATCCGGTGCTCTGGAGTGAACTAGAGTCTATACCATCTCTCGACGTCTCCCTTCAGGCTGTAGGACGCAATCTCTGTTTCTGGACCGAATCCACATTAAGTATATCAAGAATGTTACTCACATCCTCCTTCCACTTATGGGCTGCAAGAGGATCTGCTAACCCCTAGAACTCTGGTGCTCTCATCTTCTGGTACCTCTTAACCATACGGAGCCAAACCTCCTGCTCTGCGGCTCTATCTGGGACTGCTGGTGGAATAGCTGTAGGTGCGGCCTCTGGGGGTCTCTTACTGATAGGAATTGCTGGTATCCCCTACGGCTGATCTACTGGTGGTGGTGGTGGTGGTGGTAGCGCGACATGATTTTCCACAAGCTCCTTAATTGCTGCCATCCTAGCTATGATGGGAGCCATGAGATCAATGAGATACTGGGGAGCCTGCTGTGACTGAGGTGGTGCCTGTTGTGGCTCCGGGGGGGCTTGTTATGGCTCAAGTGGAGTCTGCTACGACTCTGCATGTCCAGCTCTCCGAGTACGAGGTCTACCACGTCCTACCATCTCTCTATGATCATAAAAAAATAAGAGTTTATTAGTCAAAATAGACATATACACATACATAGAATATCACAATATGATTTTCACAACAATTTAGTATTCACCCAAATACTTTAAATTTACACAAAAATAGTTGTCATAAAAAAATTATTCTCAAATTTTTAGATATACGCATATATCGTCCTCACTCATACTAGGGAATCTTTAACAGACTCTATACATGAATCCTAAGAAACTCTATCCTAGCTCTACGACCCGACACAGGATGATCCTAAGGATACTAGAACTAGAGCTCTGATACCAACTATGACGCCTCTGGGTTTACATAAGGCTGCAGTCCAAGGTGAAACCAAGAATGTCAAACCTGTCATGTACCACACCGTGTAATAACATGTTTTACCATCATAATTATTATCTCTCTAGTAGAGTCAATAAAAGGTGTAGGTACAAAAGCAAGTAAAAGACAACACAGAAATCAACATATGAAGTAATAGAGACCAAATGAATATTCCATCATCTAGCATACTGAAGTATAAAACAATGTCTGAAATAAATAAACTGAAGTACTCAACAAGTCTTAAATATAAAATATCTGACTAGAGTAAATAAGGCACACATCCCTTACAACTTCTAGAATAAAACTCTCAAATGTCTAAACAAAAGTCTATAGTGGAGCTCAAAAGAAAATATAACTAAATAGACAGTTGAAGCTAAAATGCATCGCCATCAACCTGCGACTCTCCAGGCTCCTAGCATAAGTACGTCGAGCGAAATAATCCAAACAAAAAAACCCTCATGTATATACCACGTAGCTCAAATTGTAATTTACCTACGTATAAGAGGATTTTAGTATTTAGGAAATTACAACATGAGCATAGGTACGTCGAGCGAAATAATCTAAACAAGGAAACCCTCATGTATATACCTAGTATCTCAGATTGTAAATCTCTAAATACCAAACCCAAAATTTAATGCAAGCACAATAATAAAAGAAGACGAATTCATCTCAGAACTTAATTACGATGTCATGTCACAATTCATATAAGTGTCGTGTCTAGTCTATACAGGTATAAGTGTCAACTCAAGGTCTAAACTGATGTTCAACACATGGGCAAATAGGTGAATGTCCAATACGAGGACTGAAATGGATTATAGTCTAACACCAGGACTTCAATGGATTATAGTCCAACACGAGGACTGAACAAACTGTACAAGTATCGACAAGATAGGTGGAAAGATATACCTATACGAAATTTCACATGTGCCTCGGTGTGTAAACTTAAACTCGTGTCCGCATGTCTTCTCAAATGTAAAGATACAAGTTAAACAATAATTTCTAATACCCATTATTCGAGGCAACTCCTCATTTATATTAAAGCACACAACATCAATAATCAGGCATAAACAGTTTCAGTTAAACTAAAATAACTCAAACAAATCCAAACTGAGGAAAAACTAAAAATCTTCTCATCAGTCGACTCATAAGTTGACTAGGATTGGTCGACTCATTGGTCGACCAGACAAAACACAAAACTAAAATTTTCCCATCAGTCGACTCATTGGTCGACTGAGCAGAAAATCCCTAGTTTTCTGCTTACGATAAATATCTGCAAAATTGATAAACTAAAGTTCTTTTGTCATATCAAGCAACATATTTTTTATTCTAACACGTATGTATCAACAGAAACGAGAGATTTTGCATGTAATATCTTACATTAAAACTCTAAACATATTTATACATGCTTAAAAACGTATTGAAAACATTAACTCACATGAAACTCACGTTTAAAACTAATTCCAGATCTGGATCTACATTACAAAAACTTTGGTGAGCTTTTTACTAACTGAATAATTCCAGATCTGGATCTACATTACAAAAACTTTGGTGAGCTTTTTACTAACTGAAAAGTATAGATCTTGCAGCTTATAATGTTGGTGAGCTTTTTACTAACTGAAAAGTATAGATCTTGCAGCTTATAATGTAAAACATCTATTTTTATGCGCAAAAATACGTTTTAGGCTCAGAAATCCGAAATAAAAACTCAAGGAAACTATACAAACAGTGGGTGAGGGCTGAGCGAGATGTTACTCGCCTTTGATATGATGCACAAACTCTTGGATCTGCCAACGCACGATCTCCTCCGCTGCAGTGCACGAAATCCCGTGCAAACTCCTTCGAAAATCATCCAAAAATCACCAAAAAACGAACTAGGGTTTGAGGGGAGAGAGAGGATAGGGTTTTTCTCTGGGATCTGATGAGTTTTTGGGTTTGATTTTGGGTAGGAGAGATTTTATGTAAGCGGTCAAGCCCGAAACAAAACCAAACCAAACCCGCAAAAGAAAAAAAAGCTAAAAATCAGCCCGTCAGTCGACTCATAGGTTGACTCATCAGTCGACTCATTAGTCGACTGAGTAGATATTTCCTAGATTCGTGCATGTTTTGCTAATCTGTCAAAACCAATGCACAAATCTCTATAAAATTACAATCATACTTTTCTAATAACTTGTTATCAAATATATCCATGACCTCAAGTCCTTTACTACAATAGAATTATTTATCACTAATAATTCATATATACTTCTAACAAAAATATACGGGGTTTTACAAATCTCATATACTAAACAATATTTATCTTGTAAAATATAAATAGCTATCACATTCAAAATTTTCAACGAAAACTATAAATGAACAGAATAACATGTCTAATCCATCATTTCTCTATACAAAAATAAAATTATCATTTAAATAATATATAATAGAAAATTCCATCATTTCTCTATACAAAAATAAAATTATCATTTAAATAATATATAATAGAAAATAACCAATGAGAAGAATTCTACTCACCTTAAATAATATATAATAGAAAATAACCAATGAGAAGAATTCTACTCACCTTCGAAAAATCTGACAACACTTTTGGAGAACCGTACTCCAAGAACCTACTCTTTGTTTAAACCTATAAGCATACAAGCAAATAAATTTGTAATACTAACAATTCCATACTCAAACTAATTTGGGCATAAAACTAATATTTCTAGTTTCTAGGGGGTTTCTAAAATTTATTTCTATCCTTTTTAAACATTGGATAAATTTTCCTTTCCTACTTCCTCTTATCTCTTCCATTTAGACTACTTATGAACCCAAATGGGTTTTCGTGGGTTCAGCAACCATAGGGGTAACCACTGTGAAACCCACGATCGTGGATCATCGGAGTTCTACGAGTGTCGATGGAGATGGTGTCGGTGGCCAGAAAAAGGTTAGGTTTTTCTCTTGTTCTCTTAACTACATAGATCAGAAACTAAAAGAATAACAAAAAAAACTTACCTTAGCAAATCCTTTTCCCTCTACACCTCTCAGGTCTCAAGAAGAAAAATTGTTCTTTTCTCTATGTTGAATGGAGATCATTTGATTTGTGGGTTTTTTTTTAAAAAGTTTTCATGGCTTTTGGATTTCTAAACTCCCATATTAATTATTCTTGCAACAGTCAATAACTCCATTTACTACCTAGTTATGAAACTCTTCATTTTCTAAAACGGTACTCTACATCCTCTCCACCTTAAATAAAGTTTCGTCCTCAAAATGTTACGTACCTTGGTTCTCATAAAGTTGAGGATACTTCTGTCATATCATATCTTCAAGCTCCCACGTTGCTTCTCTTGCAGAGTGATTCTTCCATTGAATCTTCACATATCGAATAGTATGATGCCTAAGCACTTGATCCTTTTGATCTATAATGTGTTCTAGTTTCTCTGCATATGTCAAGTCTTCCTTTAGCTTAATGGGTTCTAGTATTATAACTTGATCTGGATCGCAAACAAATTTCCTCAGCATAGATACATGAAACACATTGTAGACTCCGGCCAAAGAAGGTGGTAAAGCAAGGCTAAAAGCGATTGTACTAACACGTTGAAGAATTTCAAACGGTCCCACAAATCTTGGATTCATCTCCCTCGAATTCCAAATCTTTTCACAACTCTTCTAGGGGACACCTTTCAAAATACATGGTCACCTTCTTGAAATTCTAAGTCTCTTTTCCTCCGATCAGCATAACTCTTTTGTCTACTTTGTACATTTCGGATATGCTCTCTTACTAAGTAAATCTTGTCTATAGCTTGTTGCATTAACTCAGGTCCAAGAAGTTTTCTCTCTCCAACATTGTCGTAATGTATAGGTGATCAACATTTCCTTCCATATAGAGCCTCATACGGTGCCATCTTAATGCTTGACTGGTAACTATTATTATATGCAAACTCTATCAATGGTAAATGCTCCTCCCAAGATCCTTTCAAATCAAGAATACAACATCTTAACATATCCTCGAGAGTTTGAATTGTTCTCTCATATTGACCTTCTGTTTATTGTTGATATGCTGAGCTAAAATAGAGTCTACTCTGAAGAACTTTGTGCACACCTTTCCAATACTCCGATATGAATCTAGGATCTCTATCAGATATTATCTCCACCGGAACACCATGAAGCCTGACTACTTCAGTAATGTACAACTTCGTAAGATTTTCTAATGAGAACTTCATATTGATTGTCAAGAAGTGAGCCGACTTAATCAAACGGTCCAGTATGACCCATATAGTGTTGTTACCTCTTGCAGACCTTGGAAACCCTGTGATAAAATCTATTGTAATTTTCTCCCACTTCCATATTGGTATGTCGAGATTTTGAGTTAATCAGGCTAGTCTCTAATGCTATGCTTTTACTTACTGATATATTTCACACTATGAAACATATTTGCTAATATCTCTCTTCTTATTATTCCACCAGTATATCTCCTTCAATTCTTTGTACATTTTGGTTCCACCAGGATGCATTGTATATCCAGAACAATGAGCCTCCTTCAAAATCTTCCTCTTCAATTCTTGATTATTCAAAACACAGAGTCGATTTCTGAACCTAAGGGATCCATCATCATGTATTATAAAATCTGGTTGTTTACTATCTTCCACTCCTTTTCGTATGGCTTTCAAATCCAAGTCATCTTTTTGGGTGATCTTAATCTCATCAACCAAAGCAGGTTGTATCTAGATGTTATTCAATTCAACCAATGGTTGTTGACATCGGATCTCAATTCTCAACCGATGTAAATCTTCTAATATATGCCTTTGTTGAGAAATGAGACAAGCCATATTACTCTTTTGACTAAGGGCATCATCGACTATATTTGCTTTCCCTGGGTGATAATTAATACTAACATCATAATCTTTAAGTAGCTCTAACCATCTCCTTTGCCTCATGTTCAACTCTTTTTGAGTAAAAATATATTTTAAACTCTTGTGATCGGTATATATTTCATAATGCACTCTATAAAGATAATGTCTCTAAATTTTTAAGGCAAAAATAACAACCGCTAACTCTAAATCATGTGTTGGATAATTTTGCTCATAAGGTTTTAATTGTCGAGAACCATATGCTACTGCTTTTCCATTTTGCATGAGCACACATCCCAAACCATTATGTGAGGCATCGCTATATAAAGTAAAATCTTCTCCTGCAATTGGTATTGTAAGAATTGGTGCAGATACTAGTTTGTTCTTTAACTTTTGAAAACTCATTTCGCATCCTTCGGACCAAACAAATATGATTCCCTTTTGAGTCAAGCGGGTCAATAGTGAGGCAATACGAGAAAATTCTTCTACAAATCTCTGATAATAACCCATTGATAGGCAAAATCCGCAAGCGCACGGACTCGTTGTAGCTATCAAGGTCGATCCCACAAGGACTAGGGGTTATCTACCAAGTTTCACGTTTTCAACTAGCTAAATCAATGAGTAAATTAGAAGAGATTTAATAAAAGAAATAAAATAAACAACTAATCGGATGGAATTCAATATAATGAAGGACTAGGATTGGGTTATCACCACAACTTAGGTGTTCAATGATAAATTATTTTAATTCTTGGTGTTGGTTTAATCTAAAAAGGGTGAATTAGCCTAAATTAATCTAAAGCCTCTTTCAAGGTCTAAAGATCGTGCCTAATCAATCTCAATTAACCTACTTTCGTGGAATTAAGATTAAGTTAAACCCATTAAGCTTTATGCTAATCCAAATCAAATCCCCAAGGAATCTAGCCTACTTTCGTGGTTCGAGCTCCCTGCTAAATTTCTAGAGATCCGGTATTAATCTTCACCTTTCAGTCCTTCAATTAATTACCTATGATTGCTAATACGGTGATCAAGAGAATCAACAAAATTAAAACACTAGAAATCAAGTTTAAAGATTTAAACTTTCACCAAGAACCTATATCAATTCATCATCAATCACCAAAAAGTTGGGTTCTTTCCCAATCCTAGACAAGAAATCTACTCACACATGATTGGAATAAGAGAATACATCAAATAATTATGCAAATCAATCATAAGAAGAAATAAATCAAAGAGAGGAAAGAATTAACCCGTCTTTCAATTGAAATCTTCAAAATAAGAACTTGCAATCCAATCTTGTACAAGAAATTAGTGTCTTTCTTCAATACTTGAACTCCAAAATAATTGCTATTTGATGGCTAAGAGAACATAACAAAAGATATTCAAAATCCTAAGTCAAAACATCTATTTATATGTCCCCAAAAATCTGAAAATTAACTAATTCCCGCGCCACCGGTGTGGTCTGCACCACACCAGGGTGTGGTAGGGGCTGTTTTGCTGATTTTGTGCTTGTTTCTTCAGTTTTCGGTATTTTTACTATAACTTTTGCGTCCGACATCGGAATGAGGTGATTCAAGTTGCATTGGAATCTTGTTGAAGAGATCTACAACTTTTATCTTTTGAGTTTTTCGTGATTCAAACTGTGTCATGGTCGAAATCCCAGTTTTTCATACTCGTGCATCTATTTTCTTCACGAACCATGCCTTCAAAATCTTGTTGTTGCTTCAAACTCTTGTAAAACTTCCAACGATCATCAAATCTTTCAATCTTGAGCCAATACCTACATATAAGAACACAAACCACAGCAGTATCCTCGATCTAAACACGAAACATGCATTAAAAACTCGTAAATTATGCTTGAAACACACTAAGATAATGCATATTTTACGTGTTTATCAACTCCCCCAAGCTTAGACTTTTGCTTGTCCTCAAGCAAATAGACAATAAAGAAAATAGGAGGAGTGGAAGCCAAATAGAGTAGGGATCACCCCCTCATCAATCCTTTAACCAATATCAAACATATCACAAAACAAATACTTTTCATCGGGACTTAACAAATTAATTTCCAAAACTCTCAACAAAATCACATTTCAAAATTTATTTACGATCACAAGCGTCACAAGTCAAGGATAGCCATCCTATCCAATTCTCAAGTCAAAGTAGGAAAAAGAAATTCATGTAACTAGCTTCAATCCCAAAGTACTAAAATTGAGACCTTCAGGTAGTTAAATTGGTAGACCTCACTTTAGGATAAGTGGACTCTCAATCTCTCATGTGTTTAAGGATGTGATTGTATCGCTCAAAATTCTTCCGAATGGATGTATTCAATCCATAAGCTTGCATTTCATCTCAATTCTCCACCACTTCGAAAACTAATGCATGCAACAAAATCATGAGGTCTTTTATTTGGTTGTAATGGGGCTAGGGTAAAAAGGTAGGATAGATATTTGGATTGTAGTTGAAAGCCTATCACTAGTGGAGCGATACTTGTAAAATATTTGATCTCAAAATAAGATCAATGAAATTCAAACAAACTCCATCATCTATTAAAGAACTTCTTCCAACTACTCCTTTTAGTATGCCATAATAAATTCTTTCGACACCCGCAATTACATACACCATAAAGATGACACTTTATTCATCTTTTTTTTTTGAATTTTTTTTTTTTTTTTTTTCGAAAGAATTATGAAAAGGAAGCAAACGCCTACTTTCACACCCCCAAGCTTACACCACATTACTCACATAACCCATTGTATCATAAAATGTGCTCCACTAGCTTAGGCAATGGGTAAGGAATAAAATCGGGTTTTGAAGGTTACATATGTGGGTTTAATCAACAAAATTAGGCTCATAGGCTCAAGGGGGCTAATCAAAGGGAACAATAGTGCATGGTAGGCTATTTGGAAAATGTGGACTATAAACAAAAATGTGCCTCAATCACCTTTTATGCATACAAAAGTTATATGTGGCCTTGAAGAGATTCAATGCAAGTTCTAGTATCCTACACCATTGGAGAATATCACACAAGCAAAGAAAATAATGATTGGATATGCAATGCATCCAATTTTCAGGCTCAAAATCTCACGGGTTTTATTTGTCTACCAAATTTAATTCCCCTCTTGTCTCAATAGAGTAATGGTTATGATGCTAGCCACATAAACGCTAAAACCTATAAGACAAGAGAACATTCAAGTCTGGTTCTCCCATATTGTTAACTTGTAATCAAAAGCCTTTGAGAATCAGTTGAAAGATGGTATAAGAAGTTGTCAAGTCCCAATTAATGAGCATCTATCTAGTTCAATGATCGATAAAGGTTAAGTATTCATGTCATCATCAGGAGATCATTTCCCTAATTCCCTAATTGTTTTTGTTTTTGTTTTTTTTTTTTTGAATTAAGAAACAAAGCAAAAGAAAAACTAAAATAAAAGAAAAATAGGCAATTATAGACAGGCAATCAATGCATGAACAACCCACACCCCCAAGCTTAAGATCGACATTGTCCTCAATGTAAAAAGATAGAAATTAGTGCAATGGTGTAGAGGACATACCAACTCACTAGTCAGAAGGAGGCGGCGCGGAGGCATCCTGTCGGAGCTGCTGCTCGTGAAAAGACTGCATCATGTAGTGTATAGAGTCCAGTAGTTGTCCTTGACGTTGTTGCTCTTGCTCGATACAACCTACACGGTTAGTAAGAGAAACAAGAGAAATATGGATAGCTGATAATTCTGCTGACCAATCAGGGTGATGGAAAGAGTTAGTTCCCCTTGTAGGCTCAGCCTGAATAGGGATCGGGGGTACCGTGTCAGCATCCTCAGCTGGTACAACCTCGTGACCATCACAAATCACAAAATCAGATGTTAGGTAGCACCAATTGGTGCGATCATGGATGGTTGTGCGAACAGGATCAGGTAGTGGGAAGAGATAATTGTCTTGAAAACATAACCATAACCTATTGCCCTTATTACTAATCAATTTCATATGAACCATCATCAGGAGATCATTTCCCTATTTTGTTTTTTTTTTTGGTTTTTTTAGAAACAAAGTAAAAGAAGAACTAAAATAAAAGAAAAACAGGCAATTATCGACAGCAATCAATGCATAAACAACCCACACCCCCAAGCTTAAGATCTACATTGTCCTCAATGTAATAAGATAGAAATGAGTGCAAGGGTGCAGCGGATGTACCTACTCACTGGTCAGAACAGCAAATGCTCCGTCGGGTATTTCTTCCTCTCCTTTGATACTTTAAGCCACTAAATTGGTTGGTCGCGCATAAGATTTATTCTGAACAGTGAGCGACTCGTCTTTGACCTGGCCCATGTCTCTGTTGAAAGAAGACATGTGAAGGAAAAGTTCGCCAAATGTCTCTAATTATGTCCAATTCTGATGCAGATGTTTCACATATCACAAGTTTCTCAAAAGCTCCAGGATTCATAAGCAGGAGGTCGCGACTTCCAGAAATCAACCGCCAAACAAGTCCCCTCAAACAATCAGGAATCCCCTTCCTGATACACCGTTTAACAACATTAGGTTTTCTTCTGACATAATGTTTCCAATCTCTCCCACCAACACCTATCATTTTTCTCCATTTCCTAATTCTCCTTTCTTCCCTCTCATGTTCATTGATGGGTTTGCTTTTAGCTGAGCCTTCCTAAGAGTTAGTCTGATCCTGTTTAACAAATCCAAACCTGTCAACTGGTCTTAAAGGGGGAACTGGTCCTGGCTCAAACTCATCAGTAGATTTTTTTTCTTTTCCATTCCACTAGTTCATATAATCCTTTTCATCTAGTATGAGGTTGGAGCGGCTCAGTCCTTTGAGGAGGGTAGAATCTGAGGTCGAAGAAGATGGAGCGGCTGTTCGAATCAGTGGTCAAAGAGGAGATGAATCGGCGGTAGGTGCTGGTTCGAAGATGGTGAAGGATGGGGTGGCTGATGACGACGAAGTATGGCGGCGGTTGGTTGCTGATCGGAGAGGTGAGCCAGCGTGGTGAGCGTTGAGGAGATGAGCAGCGGTGGTTTGAGGATGTCGGCTTGAAGAGGTGAGAAGTTGGTCGCCGTGATAAAGGAGGAGAGGGGGTCAGGGCGGCGTTGAACTGAGATGGGGCGGAGTTCCAGTGGTAATCGGCGATGAAAAAGGGGGCGGCGGTCGGAGATGATGGTGAAGGGTGAAGGCGGAGTTTGGGGGATCGGGTGTTGAGGGATGAGAACGGTGGCGCTGAGCTTGGCTTGAGGGAGGCGGCGGTCGGGTCTTTGGTCGAGGAACAGAGATTCGACAGCGATCTGGTCGGAGGTGATGAAGGATGGGGGTGGTTCGCTGGTGGTCGAAGAAGGATTCAGGGCGGCGGCTGTTGATCGCGAAGGATGGCGGTCGGGTTGGGAATCGAAGAGGGGCGGCGGCGTTTGATCGAAGAGGAGAGGCGGTGGTCTCTGATGGGTTGTCGATTTGGGTTAGGGCAAAGAAATTGTGAGAGCTGGGGTTTGGAACGAAAGAGAAGGGGGAATTTTTCTTTTCCCTTTTTTTTTCTCAAGCCACGGGTGTGGCACACAGGTGTGGTAGGCTCTGGACTCTTTTCTTCCTGTAGACCGTGGGTGTGGTCTACACCACTCCTGGGTGTGGTAGGCTCTGAAATTTTTTTCCTGTGGACCGTGGGTGTGGTCTACACCACCCCTGGGTGTGGTAGGCTCTGCCACTCCATCTTTAACTCCTTTTTCTGCAGTTTTTTTTTCAATGTCTTCATTTCTTCACAACTGCATAAGCAAAAATATTATAAGTTAAATTTGTGCCGATCCAATTGCCTAAAAAAATAAAAAGAAATTAATAACAAAATAAAATGCTAAAATAAAAGAACTAGAATGAGTGAAAACTTGGGTTGCCTCCCAAGAAGCGCTCGTTTATGGTCATGAGCTCGACCCCCTTTTGCGCTCAATTTTCCGACGAAGGGGGATCGGAAAGGGTATAAGTGACCCCTTTCTCGTGTTGTTCCCCTACAATGTAGTGCTTCAATCGTTGCCCATTCACCTTGAAAGATCCCGTTGTTTCACTCCAAACTTTAACAACTCCACTAGGAAAAACCTCACGAACTTGAAAAGGTCCGGACCACCGAGATTTGAGCTTGCCCGGAAAAAGCTTCAAACGAGAGTTGAAAAGTAGCACCATATCTCCTTGATTAAAATCTCTTCGAAGAATATTCTTGTCGTGCCATCGTTTAGTCCTCTCTTTATAAATGTGAGCATTCTCATATGAATCCAAACGCAGCTCATCTAGCTCATGAAGTTGAATCTTTCTTTTCTCACCTGCGGTCTTCATATCAAAATTGAGGAGTTTGATAGCCCAATACGCCTTGTGCTCTATCAAAATTGAGGAGTTTGATAGCCCAATACGCCTTGTGCTCTAACTCAACTGGGAGATGACACGATTTGCCATATACCAATTTGAATGGTGTCATACGGGAGATGACACGATTTGCCATATACCAATTTGAATGGTGTCATACCTATGGGCGTTTTGTATGCAGTTTGATAGGCCCATAAGGCATCTGTGAGTTTCATAGACCAATCCTTTCTTGAACGATTAACTGTTTTCTCCAAAATACTCTTAATTTCACGATTCGAAACTTCCACTTGACCACTAGTTTGAGGATGATATGGCGTGGCAACTTTATGAGTGACTTAATATTGTCTTAAAAGAGCTTTGAATTTTCTTTCAATGAAATGTGAACCTCCATCACTGATCACCGTTCGTGGCACCCCAAATCTTGGAAAAATAACGTTTTTGAATAGTTTCACAACAACTTTAGCATCGTTGGTGGGGGATGCTATCGCTTCTACCCATTTGGAGACGTAGTCCACCGCCACTAAGATGAACTTGTTGTTACACGATGACGGGAATGGTCCCATGAAATCTATCCCCCACACATCAAAGACTTCAATTTCTAGGATCGAGTGTAAAGGCATCTCATGTCGCTTCAAAATGTTCCTGGTTCTCTGACAATTATCACAAGATTTCACAAACTGATTTGCATCCCGGAAGAGACTTGGCCAATAAAACCCTGATTGTAGAACTTTTGCAGCTGTCTTTGAAGTGCTTGCATGTCCCCCGTAGGAAGATGAATGGCAATGATGGAGAATACTTGTAACCTCATCTTCAGGAACGCACCTTCTAAACATCCCATCAACACACCGTTTGTATAGAAATGGTTCATCCCAAAAATAATACTTCAAGTCAGCAAAGAACTTCTTTTTCTGTTGATAGCTCAGATCTGGAGGCAAAACTCCACATACTATGTAGTTAACGAAGTCCGCATACCATAGAGTCGTCGATCGGTAGTTCATCCTCCTTATCATGTGATTCTTGTTTCATCCTCGATAAATGGTCTGCCACCAAATTTTCTGTCCATTTCTTATCCTTTATCTCTAGGTCAAACTCTTGCAAAAGTAGTATCCATCGAATCAACCTAAGCTTGGCATCTTGCTTGCTCAAAAGATATTTGATGGCGGAGTGGTCGGTATAAACAATGACTTTAGACCCCACTAAGTAAGATCTGAACTTGTCAAAGGCGAAAACAACTGCTAATAACTCCTTTTCAGTGGTAGCATAGTTAACTTGGGCTTCATCAAGAGTGCGACTAGCATAATAAATTGCATGAACTATCTTGTTCTTCCTTTGGCCCAACACAGCACCAACCGCATAATCACTTGCATCAGTCATGACTTCAAATGGGAGATTCCAGTCCGGCGGCTGCATAATAGGAGATGTTATCAACGCTTCTTTCAACCTGCGAAAAGCATCAAGGCATTCATCAGTGAAATCAAAGGTAGCATCTTTAAGAAGAAGGTTAGTTAAGGGTTTTGAAATTTTTGAGAAATCTTTGATGAAACGCCGATAGAAACCGGCATGCCCCAAGAAACTTCTTACTCCCCTAACCGACGTTGGTGGAGGCAATTTTTCAATGACTTTCACTTTTGATCGATCAACCTCAATTCCGCGCTCAGACACCTTGTGTCCTAAAACTATTCCATTCCTTACCATAAAGTGGCATTTCTCCCAGTTTAGGACTAAATTAACTTCTTCGCAACGCTGCAAAACTCGAGACAAGTTAGATAAACAACCATCAAAAGTAGTTCCATACACGGAGAAGTCATCCATAAACACGTCCATAATATCCTCTATAAAATCAGAGAAAATGGCCATCATACATCGTTGAAAAGTGGCGGGGGCATTGCAAAGACCAAAAGGCATACGCCTATAAGCAAAGGTCCCATAGGGACATGTAAAAGTGGTCTTTTCCTGGTCACTAGGATAGATAGGAATTTGGAAAAATCCCGAATAGTCATCTAAATAACAAAAACATGAATGCCTAGCCAACCTTTCCAACATCTGGTCTATAAAGGGAAGTGGAAAATGATCTTTTCGGGTTGCCTTGTTCAATTTCCTATAATCAATACACATCCTCCAACCCGTAACCGTCCTAGTAGGGATAAGTTCGTTATTTGCATTCTTAACTACGGTCACACCTCCCTTTTTAGGAACCACATGAACCGGGCTAACCCATTCACTATCAGAAATAGGATAGATTACCCCAGAATCTAGTAGCTTAAGCACTTCCTTTTTAACCACTTCTTTCATGTTAGGATTTAATCTACGTTGGTGTTCTATAGAGGGTTTATGATCATCTTCCAAGAGAATTCTATGCATGCAAATTGATGGATTAATTCCCTTAATGTCGTTCATGGTGTATCCTATGACCTTGCGATGCATCCTAAGTGTTCTAAGCAACTTATCAGTTTCATTTTCATTCAGACATGCATTCACAATCACAGGATAAGTAAAATCAGGGCCAAGAAATTCATACCTTAAAGAGGAAGGGAGGGGTTTTAATTCTACCTTTGGTGCATTATCCTCTTCACAAATAGAACCTTTTGGCTCTAGCATCAATCTTTCAAGCTTTGCATTTCGAAGTGGAGCAGTTGATGTTGATTCTAAAGATTGAGCATACGCGGCTACCTCGGGGTCTTCATCATTTATTGAACCATCACTTACCAAACATTTCTCAAGTGGATCAGCTGAGTTAGTGTTTGCAATTTGCTCATGTGTACACTTGTCAATGACGTCGACCCTGTAACAAATTTTATCAGTTAGAGGGAGTTTCATAGTATTACTTAAATCAAATTCTACCGTCTCCCCTCTAATATTTAAAGAGAGCCTTCCATTTTTAACATCAATTATAGCACCTGCAGTAGCAAGGAAGGGTCTTCCTAAAATGATTGGAATGTTAGAATCTTCTTCTATTTCCAAGATGACAAAATCGACCGGGATAAAGAACTTACCGACCTGAATAGGTACATCTTCAAGTATACCTACCGGATATCTTACCGATCGATCCGCCAATTGGAGTGATATCGTGATTGGCTTCAAATCACCTATGCCAAGCTTCTTACAAATAGACTTCGGCATCAAACTTACGCTTGCACCTAAATCACACAAAGCACGATTAATAGAGACATTACCAATAACACAAGGAATAGAAAATGAACCTGGATCCTTAAGCTTAGGAGGCAGCTTATTCTGGATGATAGCACTACACTCCTCAGTAAGGGCCACAGTCTCGTATTCTTCCAACTTCCTTTTGTTAGATAGGATCTCTTTCAAGAACTTAGCATAAGAAGGCATTTGAGAAATAGCTTCAGTGAACGGGATATTGATGTGCAACTTTTTCAAAATCTCCAAAAATTTTCCGAACTGCTTTTCTAACTTAGCCTTAGCTAACCTTTGGGGAAATGGTAGAGGAGGCTTGTAAGGAGCGGGGGCCATATATTTTTCAACTTTTTCTTCTTCTTGTGTTTGAGTCTCATTATCTACATCTATCACATTTTCATTTTTTTCTTCATGATGACCATCCACCCCATCGTTTTCCTTCATCTTGGGTTCCTCATATTGTTTTCCACTTCTAAGAGTTATAGCATTCACATGACTCCTGGGATTTGTCTCGAGTTGTCCAGGTAACATGCCTGAAGGCCTAGAGGAAGAGCTAACATTTTGTGCCAATTGGGTGATTTGTGTCTCTAACATCTTATTATGCGTAGCTAGGGAATCCATCTTAGAGGCCAATTGTTTCACCACCTCATTCGTGGTTTGTTGTTGCTGCTTAAACTCTTCATTCAATTTTGATTGAGTCGTCACAAACTTCTCCATCATATTTTCCAAATTTGACTTTTGAGAAGGAAAATTGGATTGAGGAGCACGAAAACCAAGTGGACCAAAATTAGATGCAGGCATGGGATTTCCAGGTGGGTTTCTATAAGAAAAATTAGGATGATTCCTCCACCCCGGATTATAAGTATTGGAGAATGGGTCTCCCTTCTGATTAAAGTTATTAACATAGTTAACTTGCTCATTACCAGAAGTATCAATGGATGGGGGGTTTCCTAATTGACATTGAAGTGCAGAATGACCCACATAGCCACATATCTCACATGAAATTGAAGTAGACGCCACAGAATTAATACTCAAACCTTCAACTTTCTTAAATAAAGCATCAACTTTAGAGGATATATGGTCTAAAGCATCTATTTCATACTTGCCTCCTTTTGATGTCTGAGGAGCATGCTCGTTCGCCCATTGATAGTGATTTTGAGCCATGTCTTCAATGAGAGTGTATGCCTCGTCTATTGTTTTGTTCATCAAAGCTCCTCCTGCAGCAGCATCAACAGTCATCCGTGTGTTGTAAGTGAGCCCGTTGTAGAAGGTGTGAACAATTAACCACTTCTCCAGTCCATGGTGAGGGCACATCCTCAATAATTCCTTGTAGCGTTCCCAAGCTTCATAAAGTGACTCTCCTTCCTTCTGTACAAAGCTTGTGATCTGGTTCCTCATCTGTGCTGTTTTACTTGGAGGAAAATACTTTGCAAGAAACGCTCTGGACAATTGATCCCAAGTGGTGATGGACCCAGCTGGCAATGAGTGCAACCAAGCCCTAGCCTTGTCCCTTAGAGAGAACGGAAATAATCTGAGTCGAATAGCATCATTGGTCACTCCATTAAGTTTCAAAGTGTCACAATACTCCAAGAAAATTGACAGGTGGAGGTTAGGGTCTTCAGTAGCACCTCCTCCAAACTGATTCTGTTGAACCATTGAGAGCAGTGATGGTTTCAGCTCAAAGTTATTAGCTTCAACATTGGGCCTTGTAATGCTTGACTGTGTGCCTTGAGCATTTGGGGCTGCGAAATCCTTAAGAAGCTGATTTTGATCTCCCATCGTAGCTTGTTCTGTGTTCCTTTGCTCCCTTATAGACCTTCTTATGTTTGCAAGAGTCACCGATAGTTCAGGATTGTTTTCGTCGTTTACTTCTGTTTGATTCCCTTGCATAAAAGAAAGTGAGAAGCAAAGAGAAATAAAAAAAATCTAGTCTAGCTTAATAACGTAAGCACTCAATATTAACACCGTAGTCCCCGGCAACGGCGCCAAAAACTTCATAGGGCAAAATCCGCAAGCGCACAGACTCGTTGTAGCTATCAAGGTCGATCCCACAAGGACTAGGGTTAATTACCAAATCTCACGTTATTCGACTAGCTAAATCTAATGAGTGAATTAGAAGAGATGAAAATTAAAAGAAATAAAATAATAACTAATCAGGTGGAA
>NC_033802.1:41331596-41331764 GCF_001876935.1 Asparagus officinalis | reverse complement strand
GGGTGGGGGGCTGCTAGATCGGAGTTTTGAGGGAGGCGGTGCTGAGCTTGGCTTGAGGGTGGCGTCGGTCGGAGATGCGGTCGGAGAATGGTCGGGGGTGGTCGGTTTGCTGGGGGTCGAAGAGGGGTTTCTGCAGTGATGAAGGGGGGCGGTGGTTGGGGATGATCG
>NC_033802.1:41327416-41330339 GCF_001876935.1 Asparagus officinalis | reverse complement strand
TTTTTTTTTTTGAAAGAATTGTTCTCCCTTCTCCTAACCTGCAAGATTGAAAATGTTATAAGTTAAATTTATGCCGATCCAATTGCCTAAATAAAATAAAATAAAATAAAGTAAAATAAGATAAATAAAATGGATGAAAACTTGGGTTGCCTCCCAAGAAGCGCTCGTTTATGGTCTTGAGCTCGACCCCTTTTTGCGCTTAATTATCCGACGAAGGGGGATCGGAAAGGGTATAAGTGACCCCTTTCTCGTGTTGTTCCCCTACAATGTAGTGCTTCAATCGTTGCCCATTCACCTTGAAAGATCCCGTTGTTTCACTCCAGACTTCAACAACTCCACTAGGAAAAACCTCGCGGATTTGAAACGGTCCGGACCACCTAGACTTGAGCTTGCCAGGAAAAAGCTTCAAACGAGAGTTGAAAAGTAATACCATATCTCCTTGATTAAACTCTCTTCGAAGGATATTCTTATCGTGCCATCGTTTTTTTTTTTTTGAAAGAATTGTTCTTCCTTCTCCTCACCTGCATGATTGAAAATGTTATAAGTTAAATTTATGCCGATCCAATTGCCTAAATAAAATAAAATAAAATAAAGTAAAATAAGATAAATAAAATGGATGAAAACTTGGGTTGCCTCCCAAGAAGCGCTCGTTTATGGTCTTGAGCTCGACCCCTTTTTGCGCTTAATTATCCGACGAAGGGGGATCGGAAAGGGTATAAGTGACCCCTTTCTCGTGTTGTTCCCCTACAATGTAGTGCTTCAATCGTTGCCCATTCACCTTGAAAGATCCCGTTGTTTCACTCCAGACTTCAACAACTCCACTAGGAAAAACCTCGCGGATTTGAAACGGTCCGGACCACCTAGACTTGAGCTTGCCAGGAAAAAGCTTCAAACGAGAGTTGAAAAGTAATACCATATCTCCTTGATTAAACTCTCTTCGAAGGATATTCTTATCGTGCCATCGTAGTGACCCCATATTGTCTTAAGAGAGCTTCGAATTTTCTTTCAATGAAGTGTGAACCTCCATCACTGATTACCGTCCGTGGCACCCCAAATCTTAGAAAATGACGTTCTTGAATAGTTTCACAACAACTTTAGCATCGTTGGTGGGGGATGCTATCGCTTCTACCCATTTGGAGACGTAGTCCACCGCCACTAAAATGAACTTGTTGTTACACGACGATGGAAACGGTCCCATGAAATCTATTCCCCACACATCAAAGACCTCAATTTCCAAGATGGAGTGTAAAGGCGTCTCATGTCGCTTCGAAATATTCCCGGTCCTCTGACAACTATCACAAGATATCACAAACTGTCTTGCATCCCGGAAAAGACTCGGCCAATAGAAACCTGATTGTAGAACTTTTGCAACTGTCTTTGAAGTGCTTGCATGTCCTCCGTAGGAAGATGAGTGGCAATGATGGAGAATACTGGCAACCTCATCTTCAGGAATACACCTTCTGAACATCCCATCAACACACCGTTTGTATAGAAACGGTTCATCCCAAAAATAATACTTCAAGTCAGCAAAGAACTTCTTCTTCTGTTGATAGCTCAGATCCGGAGGCAAGACTCCACACACTATGTAATTGACGAAGTCCGCATACCATGGTGCATCCAATCTTTCAATGGCTAACAACTGATCATCTGGGAAAGAGTCATCGATCGGTAGTTCATCCTCCTCCTTATCATGTGATTCTTGCTTCATCCTCGACAAATGGTCTGCCACCAAATTTTCCGTCCCTTTCTTGTCCTTGATCTCTAGGTCAAATTCTTGCAAAAGTAGTATCCATCGGATCAACCTAGGCTTGGCATCTTGCTTGCTCAAAAGATATTTGATGGCGGAGTGGTCGGTATAAACGATGACTTTGGACCCCACTAAGTAAGACCTGAACTTGTCAAAGGCGAATACAACTGCTAATAGCTCCTTTTCAGTGGTAGCGTAGTTAACTTGGGCTTCATCAAGAGTGCGACTAGCATAATAAATTGCATGAACTATCTTGTTCTTCCTTTGGCCCAACACAGCACCAACCGCATAATCACTTGCATCAGTCATGACTTCAAATGGGAGATTCTAGTCCGGCGGTTGCATAATAGGAGCTGTTACCAATGCTTCTTTCAACCTGCAAAAAGCATCAAGACATTCATCAGTGAAATCAAAGGTAGCATCTTTAAGAAGAAGGTTAGTTAAGGGTTTTGAAATTTTTGAGAAATCTTTGATGAAACGCCGATAGAAACCGGCATGTCCCAAGAAACTTCTTACTCCCCTAACCGACGTTGGTGGAGGCAATTTTTCAATGACTTCCACTTTTGATCGATCAACCTCAATTCCACGCTCAGACACCTTGTGCCCTAAAACTATTCTATCCCTTACCATAAAGTGGCATTTCTCCCAGTTTAGGACTAAATTAACTTCTTCGCAACGCTGCAAAACTCGAGACAAGTTAGATAAACAACCATCAAAAGTAGTTCCATACACGGAGAAGTCATCCATAAACACGTCCATAATATCCTCTATAAAATCAGAGAAAATGGCCATCATACATCGTTGAAAAGTGGCGGGGGCATTGCAAAGACCAAAAGGCATGCGCCTATAAGCAAAGGTCCCATAGGGACAGGTAAAAGTGGTCTTTTCCTGGTCACTGGGATGGATAGGAATTTGGAAAAATCCCGAATAGCCATCTAAATAACAAAAATATGAATGCCTAGCCAACCTTTCCAACATCTGGTCTATAAAGGGAAGTGGAAAATGATCTTTTCGGGTTGCCTTGTTCAATTTCCTATAATCAATACACATCCTCCAACTCGTAACCGTCCTAGTAGGGATAAGTTCGTTATTTGCATTCTTGACTATGGTCACACCTCCCTTTTTAGGAACCACATGAACCGGACTAACCCATTCACTATCAGAAATAAGATAGAT
>NC_033802.1:41246912-41326416 GCF_001876935.1 Asparagus officinalis | reverse complement strand
CTCAAATCAATCATGTTTCTGCCCCGGGATGTCATAATTGTCAGTCTCCTACCCACGTTTCAGAGGAATACCCTCTCCTAGGAAACAACAATGCATTAAAACAGATGAACGTTGTATTCCAGCGTCCTAGAAATGATCCAATTTCTCCAACCTACAATCCAGGTTAGAGAAATCATCCCAACTTTGCATGTAATCAAGGAAATTCTACCGGAAATCAAAACTTCATTCCTGCGTCGAACCCACAATTCCCTAGGGGAAATACAGTTCCATTCAACACACCAAACAATTTCCAACAAGCTAACCCAGTTTTTCCACCAAACATCCTCATCCTCACCAGTCTACAAATCCTTCAAATTTTGATCATGACAAACGTGAGTGTTATAGAAAAGGGTTTAGAAGCTATGATCAAAGCTTCTACACAAACTACCAATATGTTGATCCAGTCATCCACCACTCTAAATTTCTTTATGCAAACAATCGGCCAAGTGCTCAACTCGAACACTAAAGCCATAGCCCAGTTAGAAACCCAACTTGGGAAACTAGCCACTGCCGTGAGCGAGAGAGAGAAAGGAAAATTCCCAAGTCAACCTGTTGCAAACCCTAAAGACAATGGTCCAGTTCATCCTAACCAGTCGATGTGAATGCAGTTCACACTTTGAGATCAGGAAAACAGATAGACAACCAAGTTAGAATACCACTGGATCAAACCCCTTCTCCCATCCAACACATTCCTTCCGATGACCAAAACGCTAAACATGAGATTAAGCCTAATCTAGATAGATATAGGCCCATTTCCCCCTTTCCAGATAGACTCAAACCTAGGAAAAACTCCCTGCATGTTGAGAAAATCCTAGAAACTTTTAAACAGGTCAAGATCAATATCCCTCTTTTAGACGCAATTGAACAAATCCCTTCTTATGCAAAGTTTTTGAATGACTTATGCACTAAGAAAAGAACCACCAATGTCCCCAAGAAAGTCTTCTTAGCTGCCAACCTCAGTGAAATTTTTTCGAAACCCATGCCGTTAAAATATAAGGACCCTAGTTGTCCCATAATTCCATGTGTCATAGGTAATGTGCACATTGATAAGACACTTCTAGACTTAGGAGTCAGTGTCAACCTCCTTCCTTATTCAGTCTATCAACAGCTAGGTGTAGGAGAACTTAAACCGACAAGATGCACTCTATAATTAGCTGATAGATCCATGAAAATTCCTAAGGGAGAGGTAGAGGATGTTTTGATCAAGGTTGGAGAGTTTATTTTTCCTGTTGATTTTATTGTCTTGGAAACGCAACCCATTTCCAATCTCTAAAGTCAAATCCTAGTCATTCTAGGAAGACCGTTTTTAGCACCACAAATGCTTTGATCAATTGTAGGATGGGTCAGATGAAACTATCTTTTGGGAATATGATTGTTGACCTCAATATCTTTAACCTAGGAAGGCAGCCTAGTGATCCATCTGATCAACCCATGGAAATAAATTTCATTCAGGGAATATCCGATGAGCAACAAGAGGGATAGTGTGAATCAGATTCAAGTGCATCTGACTTAATGTTTATGGAGTCTTCTGATGACGAACTAGAGTTAGATCCGCTGGTCAATCATATTTCTACTGTTGGCTGGCAACGAGAACTTTTGGAGATAGAACCCCGAGTCCAGCTTCGCCCATCTATGGAGGAACCCCCTAAGTTAGAGCTCAAACCTCTACATGAAAATCTAGACTATGCCTATTTAGGGGAGAACGAGTCTTTACCAGTCATCATTTCTTCTGACTTAACTACCAGTCAAAAGGAAGTTCTCTTAGATGTTTTAAGATAGAATAGGGAAGCCATTAGATGGACCATGGCTAATATCGAAGGTATTAGTCCAACCATTGTTCAACACCGAATCCATTTGATAGATGACGCCAAACCTACTAGAGATCCTCAACGTAGGTTAAACCCAGTGATGAAAGAAGCTGTTAGGAAAGACATTCTGAAATGCCTCGATCATGGGATCATTTATCCTATTTTTGATAATTCATGGGTGAGTCCGGTCCAAGTTGTTCCAAAGAAATCTGGGATTACTGTGATCCAAAATGAGGCTAATGAGCTGATTCCCACTCGAATCCAATCTGGATGGCGAGTTTGCATTGACTACAGAAAACTCAAGTTAGCCACTCGGAAATATCACTTCCCTCTTCCTTTCATTAACCAAATATTAAAGTGCTTAGCAGGACATGAGTTCTATCATTTCTTGGATGGATATTCAGGTTACTATCAAATCCCTATCGCTCCAAAAGATCAGGAGCAAACTACCTTCACATGCCCGTATGGAACATTCACATACCGGTGCATGCCTTTTGGGCTATGTAACGCACCTGCTACTTTCCAACGTTGCATGATTAGTATTTTTTCGGACATGGTAGAGAGATTTTTAGAAATTTTCATGGACGACTTTTTCATTTTTGGTGACACATTTTCCTAATGTTTGCATCATCTTAAACTGGTCCTAGAACAGTGTGGGGAGAAAAATCTTACTCTCAATTGGGAGAAATGTCACTTCATGGTCAAGTAGGGTATTGTCTTAGGACATGTAGTTTCCAACAGAGGAATCGAAGTAGACAAAGCTAAGGTCATTTCTTGGTCATGCTGGTTTTTACCGACGTTTCATCAAGGATTTCAGCAAAATTGCTAGACCCTTGACCAATCTCTTAGCTAAGGATACATCATTTGTCTTCTCCCCTGAATGCCTCAAAGCTTTTGAATTTCTGAAAAAGGAGCAGACCACAGCTCCTATCATTCATGCACCGGACTGGACCTTACCCTTCGAATAGATGTGTGTTGCATCTGATTCTGTGATTGGTGCTGTTTTAGGACAACGGTTTGATGGAAAACCGTATGAGATCTACTACGTCAGTAGGACTCTGAACGATGCCCAGCAAAAGAGTTTTTAGCTGTAGTCTTTGCCTTAGAAAAATTCAGGTCCAATTTCATCGATTCTTTAACCAAAGTTTTCATAGATCATGCCACACTAAAGTATCTTTTGACCAAAAAAGATGCTAAAGCACGGCTCATTAGATGGATTCTCCTACTTTAAGAGTTTGACATTCAAATTCTTGACAGAAGAGGAACAGAGAACCCCGTAGCAGATCACCTCTCTCGACTCCCGAATGCACCAACATCAACCGTCCCGATCAACAAATATTTTCCAGATGAACAACTCTTACAAATCCAATCTGTTCCATGGTTTGTTGAAATCGTGAATTACATAGTCATGAAACAGATCCCTTCTTATTGGTCTAAACATGATAGATCCCGTTTTCTCTCCCAAGTAAAATACTTTTACTGGGATGATCCATATCAGTTCAAATACTATCCTGATCAGATTTTTAGGAGGTATGTCCCCACTGAAGAAACTAGGAGTATTCTATCCTTTTGTCATGAGCAAGCATATGGGGGCCACTTTGGCCCAAGAAAAACAGCTGAAAAAATTCTTCAATGTGGGCTATATTGGCCCACTCTTTTTAAGGATTCATACGAGTTTTGCAAAACCTGTAACCGCTGTCAGCTTTTAGGAAAAGTCACTAGAAAAAATATGATGCCCTTATAACCCATCTTATCTGTTGAACTTTTTGATCTGTGGGGTATCGATTTCATGGGACCATTTCCAAATTCCTTTGGAAATGTTTACATTCTAGTAGCCGTTGAATACATATCAAAATGGGTTGAGGCGGTAGCTTGCAAAACTAATGACAACAAGGTCGTTGTCAAGTTTTTGAAAGAGAATATTTTTACACGGTTTGGAGTACCCCGAGCGATCATTAGTGACAACGGTACACATTTCTGTAACCGTTCTTTTGAGGCTTTAATGAGAAAATATTCAATCACACACAAATTGTCAACTCCTTATCACCCTCAAACCAGTGGTCAAGTAGAGGTCACAAATAGGCAGATCAAACAAATCCTTATCACCCTCAAACCAGTGGTCAAGTAGAGGTCACAAATAGGCAGATCAAACAAATCTTAGAAAAAATAGTTAATCATAATAGAAAAGATTGGTCTGTAAAATTATGTGATGCTCTGTGGGCATATCGGACAGTATTCAAGGCAAATTTGGGGATGTCACCATACAGACTCGTGTTTGGAAAAGCTTGTCATCTACCAGTGGAGTTGAAATACCGAGCAATGTGGGCTATCAAACAGTTAAAATTTTACTCAGACTCAGCAGGTAAAATAGATTGCTCCAAATAAATGAGTTGAAAGAAATTCAAAATGATGCATACATAAACTTAAAAAATTTATAAAGAGAAAACAAAAATTTTTCACGACAAATCAATTTTACGAAAAAATTTCTCTCCAGGACAAAAAGTTTAACTCTATAATTCAAAATTACATCTTTTTCCTAGGAAATTAAGATCAAGATGGACAAGTCCATTTATTGTCAAACAAGTCTTATCGCATGGGGCTGTTGAGATAGAAAATCCTAAAAATGGTGATATTTTTAAAATAAATGGTCAACGTCTAAAATTATTTTTAGAATTTTCTACGCTCAGAGAGGAGGAGATGTTGGTTCTTCATGAACCACATTATCTGTAAAAAAATATTAATAAAAAGAAAATAATTGCAATTTTCTCTTATTTGATTTCTTCATCCTCATACTAACAGTAATTGCAGATCTTTATCATCATTGTCTTTGGTCGACCGAACAAATGTAAGTCTTCAATTTTTATCTGCTTTACTTTGTGCATCATAGAGTTTGCATTGAGAACAATGCAAAATTTAGGTAAGGGGGTGAGAATTAGTTATTTTTTCTCTTTATTTTACCTTCTTAGTTGCATTTTTATAATTTTTTTCCTTTTTCTTAAAAAAAATTGTAAATATATTATCACTTGCCAAATTGATAGAGTTAAGTAATAATTGATTTATATGATAAATTTTAAATTTTCTAATCTCTAGTTTGTTATATACTCAAGTTTACCTTTTATGATAACTCTAAATAAATTTCTTAAGAAATAATTTTCAATGTAGTATACTTTACTTAAGCCTTAACTTAGACTTTTAATTAAAAATAATAAAATTTTTACATGCTTAACTTGGCGTTGAATATATTTTTTAGGTTATCTTGATTTACACATTTTTTTCAGACTATATATACTTACACACATATATATATTAAAAAAAACTAACCTTACAAAAGAAGAGTGCGGAAAATGGGCACAAAAAAAACTATAAAATAAAATAAAATAAAATAAACTCTTTAATTCAAGGTGATCCTATCTTATAAAGCCTAAGTTAACTGAGTAATTAAGCTTAAGTAGTATATATATACAACACTTACCTTCTTTATATATATATATTGTTATTTTGTATATATGGTCTTGAAAAATAATTTTTGATCAAGAGACTTGAAAGTTATTTAAAACAAAGAGTTAGCATGTTCTTTTAAAAACTTTTAAATTAAATCTCTAAGATTTGACTTGGTTTTGTATTGCTATAATGAAAAAGATTTTCTAAGAGATTTACTTTGGAGTTGTATATAAAAACATTTTCTTGGGTAGTAATTAGCTTTAATTAGATTGTCTAAATTTATCAAGTAATTTTAGATATTTACTGACCTCTTTAAATTGACAAGTGGACCGAATTTTGTGGGTATATTCACTGCAAACCTTCACGAGACTACAACTCGTCCTCTAGGGTAACCTAGGGGTTTAAAGGCTTGTTGTATACGCTAAATACATCACGAGACTACAACTCGTCCTCTAGGGTAACCTAGGGGTTTAAAGGCTTGTTGTATACGCTAAATACAATCGCGATTCCTGCGAAAGTGAGTTAGGATTTTCTTTTTCTTTCTTTGCTAGAGGACTAGCAAAAGTTTAGGTTTGGGGTATTTCATAATCACATTTTATTATAATTTTATACCCTTATTATCTATTTTTAATAAATAAATATACCACTAATAATTATTTTTATCTTTAATTGCAGGTTAATAAAGAATAAAGCCCAAGATCTCTTCTCTCAACAAAAACCTATGAATTAAATGAAGAACACAAGTAAGAGCCAAAAAACCAAAGCCCAGAATCAAGCCGAGTAGTCTGTAGAAGCCGGAGAAAATAAAAAAATCAAATATGAAAAAAAATGTATTCAAGATAGTTGGTCGCAAAGAAACGACGATATCTCTTAATCCGGAAGGTGGAATTTAACATATAATATATGAAAATTATCTATCTCGACGAGACAAAGCCATCTGTGAAGGCAAAAATTTGATAGGACATCGATGCTAGCATCGATGTGGGCATCGATGCTAGAATCGATGTGGGCATCGATGCTGACGAATCAGTTACAGATCAATGGCTAATATTTGATGATTTTGGATAAGGATTCAATCCAATGACTCTCATTTATTGATGTTTACTATAAATAGGAGTAGAGAGTGAGGGGTTAGGGGTGTAAAAAATTTTGTAACTCCATTTGGAGTGGAGAGTTACTCTTAATAGAGAAGACCTTCCAAATTTATAACTTTTGTTACAATTAATAAAAGAATTTTTCTCCACTTTAAAATTTTCTTTTCTTCTCTTTGTTGGATGATAAAGATGGAGATGAAGAGCAATATGAATGTTTTATTTTCTTTTATTTCTCTATTTTATTTCTTTTTAGTAATTTCTTTTTTATTGTGTATTAGTTAGATTTACATTCATGCTTGTAGTATAGATTTATTTTCTTGTCTTTTTATTTCTTTATGCATTTTAATTTATAGAGTAGATTTATTTTCTTGAAATTTATTTTGTAGTTTAGATTTTAATTCTTTGTAGTTAGATTTATTTCTTGTTCATAGTTTAGATTTTTCTTTTCTTTTTATTTTTGTACTTAGTTCTTTTTGTTCTTGCTTTTATTTCATAAGTTATGAAATTAATTCTTGTAGTAATCTTAGAATTATATAAAACTAGTCTAATTTTCTTTATATTTTTTGAATTATTCTCTTACACTTAAAATGATCATGTTTAGGATAATCAACTATAGAACTAATTGATAGAAGAAGAATTTGATAATCTATGCTTATCTTAAATGGTTTGATAGGTTATACTTATGAATTCTAAGATTACTATCTTGTTGTTGTTCTTATCATGATTTTTATTTTGACTTAAATAATAATTTGATAGGTTATACTTTCCTTAAATGGTTTGATAGTCTATACTTAATAAATCTAAATTAAAATATGACAAAAAGAGAATAGTTTGTATTTAATAATTGAGATTAGCTAGTGGATTTAATTCTAGATTTCTCATATCTTTAATTGAACCCTTCATCTTTTTTTTCTTGATTTTTCTCTTTCTTGCTTTTTATTCTATTCTTTGATTCTTACTTCTCTTCGCTCAAATTTAATTTTTTGTTACTTGCATATATTCAAAACAATCACTCTTACTCATCATAACTCTCACACTTATTCTTTAATTCTATTTTATCACGCACATAACATAAGAACCAATTTTAATAATCTCTTAAAATCACATTCCTCGAGGGATCGATAACTTTTTATACTATAACTTGATCAATTGTGCACTTGCAATTTTGGTACATAATTATGCCACATCAACTACTAAACATATATGACGGTGACTATACTAAAAATCTGTCAACCTGCTTGCGTCTCTCCGAAACTCTGCTCCACTGCCTAAAAAGAAGTAAAAACCACAACATCAGAGCACAAGCAAGATCATCTCCATCCTCCCCCAAGGGAAGGGCTACTAGGCATGATGGAGACTCTACCTATAAGTGCATAGTCTACCTAGTTCATTTACCCTATACTAAACTATGGTTAATACTTTGAAACTCACAACAAGAGACTGATACATTGAGTAAAATAATCCAAACAAGAAACCATCATGTATATACTATATGTCTCAAATTGTGAATCGCTAAATATTAACTCCAAAACTAAGAATAAATGAATACAAGAAAGATAATACAGGAAATACCACATCATACATCTCAAAAAATGTCATATCAACTCCTCATACTACGCTTAGTGGGTAAAAAAGATATTGACACACTCGTGTGTCTAAATTGTGAAATACTTTCACAATAGATCATATCGATGATGTCAATATTCATCTACACTTAGGTTATTTATCGAATAATCCTTCTTTGGAATACTTAACTCATGGCACCCTCGTACCAATCGGTAAATAGATATGTTAGTTCATTGCACTCACGTGCGGACCAATAACTAGGTATGTCAATTCATTACACTCCCGTGCGGACCGGTAACTAAGTATAATAACTCATTGCATAACTATGCGGACCGATAGATAGGTATATCAACCTCTATGCATCTTCATACGGACCGATAGATAGGTATTTCAACCTCTGCGCATCTTCGTATGGACTGATAGATAGGTATTTCAACCTCTGCGCATCTTCATGTGGACCGATAGATATGTATTTCAACCTCTACAAATCTCCATGCGGACCGATAAATAAGTGTACTCCATCTGCGGTCTTATTGCAGGACTTAACTAAAGCACTCGGAGATTAGTCCATCTGTGGTCTCATTGCGGGACCTGACTAACCCCACCCAATTGATCATAATTATAATATATATAATAATAGTTGTTACTCTTAACGATTATAACCTATTTGGATACCCCAAAGAATGTAATCATGCGTACTCAATTCCCATATGTGTACTCTTCAAACTATGCGTAAATATCAGCTCACATCTTGCACAAAAATGCTCTCCAAACGAACACACAAGTAAAAGGTTCAATCTTACAAAAGCTGACCTGATCAGTCGACCGATAACCTCATCAGTCGACAGATAGGGGCATTCACAAAATAGCAGGGTAAACATAAGCCCGTCAGTCGACTGATGCTTGCTATCAGTTGACTGATGACCTTCCATCAGTCGACTGATGGCAACTTCAGTTGACTGCACAGATAAAAAATGCACTGTTTGTTTTTCTCTCGTGTTTTGTTCAAAAACTCAGATTTTTATAAGATTATATAAATACAAACATGATTACATTTTCATGAATACTTAACCAGGAGTTCGTTTAAACAAGATGAATCACATGAACGCATAGATCTAGGGTTTAACATGCAAAACAACCTAATTCTTGTTTATTTTGACAATCTTAAGCATATAAATCATATTAAACTATAATTAACTCATTAAAATAAACCCTAATGATCATGATCATGTCAATACCTCAGTTTCAGATACATTCTACTGTTCTTGACATAAGATTTAATCATAAACATCACATGTAACATGTTTTAACATTAGATTTAAATCCTAAACATAAAGTTAAACATATAAATCTCTTAAAAACATGATTCTTATTCAAGGGAATGGTTTGGACAGAGGTTATCTTGCCTTTACATATGTACAAGCCTCTGAAAAGAACAGCAAGTGATTTATGCCGTCACCAAACACCGAAAATCCAGACTTTTCCTCGACGTTCTCCTCACAAACTCTCCCAAAAACTCACTTTAGGGCTAGAGTTTGAGAAAGAGGAAGAGGGGCTGCTAGGGTTTGAAGCTATGATATAAAATAATAATTTTTGTGAAAAGACAGGTATGTATATATTCAAATCTCAAATAAACCTGTTTGACCCGAACCAGGAAACCTAGTCTGACTAGGAAATAAACCTTCGATATTTTTGTTGTAACTTTCTTATCCAAACTCTGAATGAGGTGATTTAAAATTTGTTGGAAAGCTGTTGATGAGACCTACAACTTTTATCTTTTGAGGTTTTTAAGATTCAAACTATATTAGTGTGTAAAACATATTAACTCTTAACTAGTCATTTTTTCAGATTTCTCTTCATGCATGTTTTGTGCATTGCACTCATATATTCACAAATATACATTGAATTGATCTCAAATTAATTCTTATCATACTCAAACATCAAAATATATTATTTTTCACCATATAGCATATTTGTTTTTATTTTTTTCCATAATATTCAAAATTTCTGGGTTTTACATTCTTCCCCCCTTAAAAAGAATTTCGTCCCTAAAATTCCGTAATCGTATCCTAGAGATTAATAATACCAGAAAAGCACATTGAGAGGATAATCCAGACAAAAAACCCTCATATACACATCTCGCATCATTAATCTCCGGATATGAAACATAGCTATATCTACACTTAACAATCTAGAATGTGAATACTCCCACTTAACCCCTATCTAAAGGGAACTAGTGCGTCAGGAGAAAAAACCAAACAAGGAACCCCCATATATATACCATATGTTCCGAATGATTAGGTGTCAATTGTTAATACCATCATTCTAGCGTTAAGTATAAACATGACTAAACAACATATATAATCATAACTACCAATGCATATAAGCACATATAAATATCAACATCTTACATGCTCAATCAGGTGTGGGTAGTCGCAACGTACATCTTCCTCACGCTCCCAAGAAATCTCTTCGGCTCCATGCCAGCTCCACTAAACTATAACTAATGGAATGACTTTATTTCTAAGCTTTTAATTCTCTCTAGTAAGAATGCATACCGGAATCTCTACGATAGTCAAATCATCCTGGATCTTGATCTCTGGTGCATCAATCACCCTCTGCTA
The DNA here is from genome assembly GCF_001876935.1 of Asparagus officinalis. Lineage (NCBI taxonomy): Eukaryota > Viridiplantae > Streptophyta > Magnoliopsida > Asparagales > Asparagaceae > Asparagus > Asparagus officinalis. Next base: position 41,315,844 of record NC_033802.1, on the reverse strand, counting down.
CTCCTCATCGTACAAATGCTTCTTGAGAATCTAAATATAAAAGATATCGTGTACACTTGACATCGATGCTGAAAGTTCTAATCTATAGGAAACAGCTCTAATATGCTCAATAATCCTGAAGGGACCAACATATCTCGGGGTAAGCTTTCCTCGTCTACTAAATTGCTGAACGCCCTTTATCGATGGTACTTTCAACATAATTAAGTCTCCAACCTAGAACTCTAGTGGTCATCTCTGCTGATTTGCATAACAATTTTTCCGACTCTGTGTAGTAAGAATGCGCTCTCTAATTAATGCCATATTCTCTGTGGTCTGCCTAATTAGCTCCGGCCCAAGCAATAGTCTATCCTCTGGCTTTACCCAACATATAGGCAATCTGTAAGGCCTCCCGTACAATGCTTCATACGATGTCATCCCGATAGTAGCTTGATAACTATTATTATATGCAAATTCAATCAATAGGATGTGGTCCTCCCAGCTACCCTGAAGATCTATCACACATGCTCGCAACATATCCTCTAACACCTAATTCACCCTCTCTGTCTGACCATCGGTCTGGGGGTGGAAAACACTACTAAATGACAATTGGCTATCCAAAGCATCCTAAAAACTCCTCCAAAAATAGGATGTGAAGACTGAGTCTTGATCTGATACGATCATCTCCGGGACTTTATGTAATCGAACGATCTCTCAGATGAAAATCCTCGCGTATATATCTGCCGTATAAGTCGTCCTCACAGGTAAAAAATATGCCTACTTCATCAACCGATCTACTATCACCCAAATAGAATCATTTTCTTTCTTTATTTTAGGCAACCCTATAATAAAATCCGTGGAAATATCTGCCCACTTCCACTCGGGAATGGGTAAAGACTGTAGGATCCCTGTAGGTCTCTAATGTTCCGCCTTAACTTACTGGTAGTTAAAACACTTAGCCACATACTCTGCAATCTCTCTAGGCATGCCACTCCACCAGAAATACCTCTATAGGTCTTTATACATTTTCGTCATGCCAGGATGCACTGAAGGCCTCTATCAAATAGATCTCTCTTTAGCTGTGGATTGTTCGACATAACTAATCGACCATTCATCTGAAGGCCTCCATCTGCTCCAATAGTCCAATCAGTCTTGGGTTCCTTAGAAATCTCCCCCTTATGGGTTTAAATCCAAGAGTCCTCTAGCTGAGCTCTGATCACTCTATAGCTCCAAGATGGCTGTACTAATAAAGCTCCTAAGAAAGCACTGCTCCCCTTAATCTCAAGCCTAAAATCATAGTGTCTGAGAGTATAAAGATCTTGATGTAATGAACACCTCAAAGCTGCAAGCCTGCGACATCGTTTCCTACTTAATGCATCTGCTACCACGTTCGCCTTTCCCGGATAGTACTATATAGCGAACTCATAATCTTTAATAAACTTTACCCATCACCATAGCCTCTGGTTGAGTTATTTCTGTGAGAAGAGAAATTTTAAGCTCTGGTGATCTGTGAATAACTCAAACTGCACTCCATACAAATAATACATTCACGCTTTCAATGCAAAACCACTACTGCTAGTTCTAAGTCGTGCGTAGGATAATTCTGCTCATGAGTTCCTAGCTACCTCGAAATATAGGCACAAACTCTCTGGGACTACATCACAACACCTCCTAGACCCGCTAACTATGCATCCGTGTAGACGAAAAATGTTTTATCACTACTTGGAATAACCATTGCTGACGTTGTATCTAATTTCTCCTTTAGAGTCTCAAAGGCTTCCTAGCATTCCGCGCTCCCAATCAAACTGTACACCCTTATGCGTAAGGATTAAGTGGTGTTGCAATCTTCGAGAAGTCTTGAATGAACTTCCTGTAATAGCCGACCAAACCAAAAAAAAAATTACGAATCTTTGTAACTATCTTCAGTGGCTCCTAATCAAGTAGCGCTTTTACTTTAGCTGGATCCCCTACAACACCCTCCTTGTTGATAATATGGCCAATAACCTGACCTCAGAACTAATGCTCGCGCAATGTCTACAATACCAAACGAAGATGATGATCGTGCTCTACCTCTAATCTCGAATAGATAAGGATGTCATCGATAAAACAACCACAAACTGGTCTAAACATGGATGGAAAATCCGGTTCACCAACGGGTGCATTGGTTAACCCAAATTGCATGACAAGAAACTCGAAAGACCCATATCGAGTTAGAAATGTGATTTTGGGAATATTCATTCCTTGACTCGCAACTGAAAATAATCAGAACGAATGTCATTCTTCGAAAAATGATGTTCTCCCCACAGCTAGTCAAACAAGTCATAACTCCTTGATAGTGGATACCTGATTCGGGAGGTGACCTTGTTCAACTTACGATATTCTATACATAATTGTATGCTACCATCCTTCTTCTCCACAAAGAGGACCGATGCTCCCATGAAAATTACTCCAACAAATAAAACCTTGAGTTAATAACTCATCTAGTTGAGTCTGTAGATCCCTCATCTCAACGGGTGCCATATGATAGGGTGCTCGGAATATCGGTACAGTGTCTGCTGTAACTTGATGTAGGAAAATAACCTCTCTGACTGGAGGAAATCTCGGTATGTCCTAAAAGACATCCTGATACTGTAAGACGACTCCGGTCTCGCTCAAAACTATACCCTGATCCCATATCATCACCTCCTCGGCGTATGCTAGAAATGACTCCACATTTTCTTTACCCTATGAGGTTGCTACTATCTATACAAACCCATTGAATGCTCACAAGCTGACTGTCCCTACAAAACAGTCTATGCTAACATGGTAGGTTGATAACTAATCCATACTAAGAATAACATTAAGCTCGAACATTCGTAGGATGATCAAATCGACCACGGACTCAGACTCGTCTAAACTAACGACATATCTCCTATAGGTACTCTCTAAGAGAGAGACCTCTCCCAAAGGAGTAAAAACTGATAATAGAATACCTAAAGACTACGCTATAAGTTGAAGTCTAATCATGACATCATGATAGATAAAAGAATGTTAAGTTTCTGAATCAATAAGATTCGAGCTGGAAAGGAAATCACTAAGAAAGCTTCGCTCGCACCATGAGCATGTGGTATGACTGCATAAACCTTGCCGATGGCTGGCGATCGCTACTCTAATGGCGATGGAACATATGGGACTGTATGTCTCTCAGGAATCTCCTGGATGGCATGAATCTGGTCTATTGGACCCTCAAACCTCGAGATGGCTAGAGGTGCCTCAAATCCTCTACTGTTGGCCGTAACTGTGGCCCTGAGACTACTGACTCTGACCTCTATCACGCTGGCCTCCTGCTGGTGTACTGTGGCAATCATTCGCTCTATGTTCAATCTTATTACAATTGTAACATGTACACCGTTGTGCTCTCTTCTTATGCTGTCCTTGTTACTGGCGGTAAAAATTCTTACCCCGTTCTCTTGCCCTTATTGCCATTGTCATGCTAGTCATGATTCCATAATTAACTACATGCATATTTCCCTGCTTTAATCGTACTAGCTCTACTGCTTGTCAAAGAAGCAAATAAAATTTTCCCAAATAAGTAGCATTCGCTGCTCTGGCGAAATCCTAAAGTTGGTGCCATCCTCCGGTGCTATCCTCTAGTGATATCCTCTATGCTGAATACATCTAACTTTGCTTTAGTACTGAGTTGACGTTAAGAAATATTCACATATTTCTTCCATTTATAAGCTACATATAAATCCGGTGTGACCTAAAACTATGATGTTCTCAGTGTCTGATATTTTTTTATTCTTACAGAGCCAGGCCTCCTGCTTAGTGGCTCTATTAACAGCTGGTTGTGGTGATGGTAAAATCATAGGTATTACCTCTTAAATAGGCACGATTAGTACAACTGTTGGTGGAACTCCATAAAATGTAATACGGCTCGTTACTCGCTCCTCGAGTGTTCCTAGTCTCTGCTTCTACAATCGGCATTATCGAGTCGATCAGATACTATGGAGCCTTCTGCGGCTCGGACTCTGCTTGCCTAGCTCTCCGGGTACGAGTTTTATCTTGACTGCATCCTCATATATATATATATATATATATATATATATAACATAACGTATCACATAGTATTCATGCAAATACTTTTCAATCAAAGTAAGGTAGTCATTAAAAAATATTTCGTAAATTTTTGAGGAATACGTATTACGTCTTCACTCATTCTAGGAATTCCTAACGGACTCTATACATGAATCCTAGGATACTCTATCCTACCTCTACGAATCGACACAGGATGATCCTAAGGATGCTAGAACTAGAGCTCTGATACCAACTGTGATGCCCCCGGATTCATACAAGGTTATAGTCCAAGTTGAAACCAAGGATGTCAAACCTACCATGTACCTGTACTATGCAATGACATGTATCACAGAAATATCCCTCTAGTGGAAACAAATAAGACACTACTGGTACAAGTAGATATAAAAGAGATGAAGACAAGAAATAGAACACAGAAATATTTGATAAATATCCAACTAATCAGGTCTCAACAGATATAAAAGAAAATATGTCTAACAATCTAAAATAAATGATCCAAAATCTCAACTATAAGAGTCCACTGAAAAGTACATAAGCTCTCTCAGCTCACAAAATGTAATACAAATCTAAACATCGACTAAAAATATAAACTAAACATATGTGGAGTAGAACTACTAAACATATATGACGACGACTATGTTGAAAATCCATCAACCTGCAGCTCTCCGAAACACTGCTTCGCTACCTGGAAAGAAGTTAAAACCACAGCGTTAGAGCGCTAGTAAGATCATCTCCATCCGCCCCCAGGGGAAGGGCTACTAGGTATGATGGAGGCTCTACATATAAATGTATAGTCTACGTAGTTTATTTACCCTATACTAAACTAGGGTTAATACGTAAAAACTCACAACACGAGACTGATACGTCGAGTGAAATAATCCAAATAAGGAAACCCTCATGTATATACCATATGTCTGAAATTGTGAATGCCTAAATATTAACTCCAAAACTAAGAATAAATAAATACAAGAAAGATAATACAGGGAATACCACCTCATACATCTCCAAAAATAGCATATCAACTCCTCATACTACCCTTAGTGGGTAAAACAGATATTGACACACTCGTGTATCTAAGTTGTGGAATACTTTCACAATGGTTCATATCGATGATGTCAATACTCACCTACACTTAGGTTATTTATCGAATCGTCCTTCTCTGGAATACTTTAACTTATCGCACCCCCGTGCGGATCGATAAATAGTTATGTCAGTTCATTACACTCCCATGCAGACCAATAACTAGGTATGTCAATTCATCGCACTCCTGTGTAGACCGGTAACTAAGTATAATAACGCATCGCATAACCATGCGGACCGATAGAGTACATCAACCTCGGCGCATCTTCGTGCAGACCGGTAGATAGGTATTTCAACCTCTGCGCATCTTTGTGCGGACCGATAGATAGGTATTTTAACCTCTACGTATCTTCATACGGACTGATAGATAGGTATTTCAACCTCTGCGCATCTCCATGCGAACCAATAAAGAAGTGTCATCTATCTATGGTTGGAGATGTATGTTGTGGTATTTCCTATGTCATCTTTCTTGTATTTATTTATTCTTAGTTTTGGAATTAATATTTAGGGATTCACAATTTAAGACATATGGTATATACATGAGGGTTTTCTTATTTAGATTATTTCGCTTGACGTACCAGTCTCGTGTTGTGAGTTTCTACGTATTAACCCAAGTTTAGTATAGGGTAAATAAACTAGGTAGACTATGCACTTTTAGGTAGAACCTCCATCATACTTAGTAGCCCTTCTTGTGGGGGCGGATGGAGATGATCTTGCTAGCGCTCTGATGTTGTGGTTTTAACTTCTTTTTAGGTATCATAGCAGTATTTCGGAGAGCTACAGGTTGATGAATTTTTAGCATAATCGTCATCATAAGGCTTCTTCAAGAAGCCTTGGCTAAACAAAAAGAAGATTTTAAAATTACAATGGAGATGGCCGTCAGCGACTCAAGGATTTACATGCTCAACAACTACAGGAGTTGTCAAATCAGCATGGTGAATCCAATTATCGTCACACTACAAATCAGGTTGATAACGACTTAGAGGCAGAGGAGACTATCAATGCCGATGCTCCTCCTAATGATAAAGATGCTGAGGGTGGCCCCAATAATAATACCAAAACTAGGGGGCCCATCACTAATGATAACACTAAGAGTGATCCCATCGTTCATCCTCAAATTTGCCCTAAGAAAGATATAGGCGATGACGAGATGATGAAAGAGCTAGAGAATAAGGTCTATGCCATAATGTCAACTCAAGAAGTGAGGAAAAGGAGCATTCCATGCCCATATCCAAGAGAGTGAGATTCAATCCCGTATCTGGCGAAGTTCACCCTAATTAACTTCATGTCATTCGACGGGAGAGGCTCGCCCACTCAACACTCGATCTATTTCAAGTCTCATCTGAGGCTAATCTCTGGGAATGAACCACTAATGATCCAGTCATTTGTAGGCACCTTTCATGAGGATGCCTTCAATTGGTATCAACGTCTCAAGCTAGGGAGCATCAACTCCTAGGACAATATGAAAAGCTCATTCCTAAGCAATTTCTTTGATGATGACATTAAAGTGTCAATTAGAGCTCTTCTAGATGAGAAGCAAGAAGATAGAGAATCAGTTGACACCTTCATCAAACACTTCCAAAATGAGGCGATGAACTACTGAGATCCAATCATAGAAGAGTTCATACTTTAGACCTGCCATCACAATCTCTCCTTTGATGTCCTCGAGGTCATGGGGGTTGTCCCCTCAACCATGTGGAAGGAATTAAAACTACATAGAGAATGGGTCGAGCACTCTCTCATAAGAAAAAAGGTGGAGAGAAGCTAGCCAACAACACCTATGGTTGTTGTTGATGTTAATCAGACGTCACAACAACAACCTCAGAAGTAGCGAAGGACTCCTAATCCAAGGTTCTAGAAGGAGTATTCTTTTCAAAGATGATGAAGTTCCAGCCATCTTGAAATACCTCATCACCAGCGACAAAATCACGCTGCCACCAGTTACAAATCAGGAGGAAGCTAACAATACTTTGGATCTAAAGTACTGTGCATATCACAGGAGGATCCACCATCCCACCAAGACTTGCTTCACTCTCAAAGATAGGATCCAAGCCCTAGTTGACACCAGCATCATAATGGCAAAACAAGCCAAATGAGGAAGGCAACCTTCATCCGATAGGGTATACGAGGTTAAACTGCTTCCTCCATCTCCAATGGATATAAAAGGATAAACTGTTTCCTTATTTTCAACATAAAGTTCCTGGAGAATATTACTCATAATATTCTTAAGGGTAACCCAAGACCAGCTAACCATTCAATGTGAAAAACCGATCATCAGAATAATTCATTCATAATCATGATTAAAAATAATTAAGAACCTCCAACTATGACTATTTAATCATTTCCAAGATGAGTAAAACCCTCCCACTGTGACTTTCAGAGAATTCCTTCATTGAGATGAGATTCAATGACTTAATCTAGTCATTCTTCCATCACGAAACCCCCACAATTAAATTGTAAAGTGCTTAATGACTCATGACCCTCCACCATAAAATTCCTCACCGATCAAATCAAATGACGCTGGGTCCACTAAAATTTTTTGTTGTTGAATCCACCTGAATTCCTACTGTGTCCAAGCCTTTAACACTCCCACTGTTGGGGTCTGACATGATACCCCCTCTACGTGTTAAGTCCTTGTCACTTGACACCGAAAACCCCCACCGAGTGATTTGTACAAGTCAACATTCCTATTGTTATTTGTATCTTCACTCTCATTGTTTCTGGGTCAGACCTTCCAATAGTTAGGACCCAAGCCAAAGTCCTCTCTCGATTCCTTCAATGAACGAGAGGTTCGATTTCAAAACTGGAAATCCCTTTTGATAAATGAAAGGCATCCACCCAAGTTGAACGATCAAACCTATGAAAGTTAGGGTCGTCTCAAGCTCCCACTTGGTCAAACCTTTTAGAGTTAGGACCAAAATTAGATTTTTATCTCGATAAATGAGAAATTCATCTTCAGATTTGGTGACCAATCCTATAAAATTTAGGATTATCGAGATCTTTTTGATTCTCATAGTGGAGATCCCACTTTTAGTTTCACCTTCCAAGATTCTCGAAGTGGAGATCCTACTTTTAGTTTCTTCTACATCTAGAGATAGAATATAGAATTCTTCCTCTCCAACTATATATGGGAGATAGAATATAAAATTATTTCTCTCCTGCCTCTGGTGCGTCTTTGCCCCAAGAGAAGACACAATCTTTTCAACACCAAAATCCATATCTTGCATGCATAGGGGACTTTATCTCAATCCCGAATTAGAGTTAAATCAGTATCTAACACATGCTGTCGGTTAGACTTTTACCACGAAAAAGACACCAGGATCAATACCTAGGGGACTTTATCTCGACCCCTAATTAGAGATAGGTCAGCATCTAACACATACTGCTGGGTGGTCCGTTCCTGTGAAAATGACCAAGTTTACGTATTCAACATCGTAGCATCAAAATCCATGCCTTTATGCATAGGGGACGTTATCTTGATCCCTAAATTGAGATAAGTCTGTATCTAACTCATGCTACTAGGTAGTGCATTCCTGTAAAATGACAAAAGCCCACGTATTTGAAATCGTGGCAGACCGTTATTAATAACACCAAAATCCATACTTCGCACATATGAAGGGATTTTATCTTGATCCCTAATTAGAGATAAGCCTACGCCTAACATACGTTATCAGTTAGCCTTTTATAGAGAAAAGGACAAAAGCCCACATATTCGATATCGTGGCAGGCCGTTATTAATAATGCTAAAATCCATACTTCACACGTATGGGGGATTTTATCTCAATCCCTAATTAGAGATAAGCCTACGCCTAACACGCTTTGTCGGTTAGTCTTTTACCACAAAAATGGCAAAAGCCTATGTATTCGATATCGTGGCAGATCATTATTAATAATTCTAGACTCCATGCTTCACACACATAGGAATTTTTATCTCAGCCCTAATTAGAGATAAGCTTACGTCTCACATGCGTTGCTGGGTAGTTCTTTCCCACGAAAATGACCAAGTCTATGTATTCAAAATTATAGCACTAAGTCTGAGAGAGTTTGTTCTCTTATCACAACGTTACATGTGAAACGAGTTTTTTTAAAAAAATTCACATGATAGCCCGATTCAAATGGTAATCGATAAAGACACGTCAAATTCTTTGATTGCTAAGGGTTTGCCAAAAATCCTATGAGCATCCTACAAGGGATGATTATGTCTATGTATTCAAAATCATAGCACTAAAAGAATTTACTCTTTTAGCATAATGTTACATACGAAACAGACTCAAACAAACTGTATGCTAGCCTGATTCAAACGGTAATCGGTAAAGGCATATCAAATCCGTTGATGGCTAAGGGTTTGCCAAAAATCCTATGAGCATTATGCTTATCTATTATAAACGGAATGGGTAATCATAATAAGGGACAAAAGTCACTAATGCAACAGCTTCACCAGTTGGTCTCATGACTTGAACAGCTGAGCTAACCTCAACTCTAGCCGAATCTATGAGGATGATAACTTCAGATGTTTAGCAACATCAGAGATAGTAGCTGTATCAGCACCAACGGCTGGTCCTACAATCAAATCACACACAAAGATCTCCACCTGGTGAGCGTCCGATGCATTCTCAGCTCGTTCTTCCCTACATTAATGAGTATACGAGTCTAAACTACATCTCTATGAACCACTAATGGGTACACGAGGTTAAACTGATTTCCAAAACTCCCAGGAGTTTACAAGTATAAACTAGTCCTCCCCGCTCTAACGCCTTAAGAGCCTAAACTATGTAGACTTCAGTTAACATATGAGTATAAACTGTGTTTACACTGGTCAACGCATTGCGATGAAGGTCAACACCAGTCAACCATTGCGATGAAGGTCAACACTAGTCAACGTGTTGCGATGAATGTCAATGCTGGCCAATACCTACAATGAAAATCAATGTGTTGACAAATTTTGCCGAAACAAGGCTCAAATCAAGTCCAAGACTCAAGAGGAGTCGACACCCCCTGTGTCGACTCGAAAGGCGAAGCCAGTCAACACGAAGCCCGACCAGACAAGTTGACACCTTCTGTGTCGACTCAAAAGGTAAAACCAGTCGACACGAAGCCCGAATAAACAAGTCGACACCTCCTGTGTCGACTTGAAAGGCGAAGCCAGTCAACACGAAGCCCGAATAGATGAGTTGACACCTCCTTTGTCGACTCAAAAGGCAAAGCCAGTCGACACGAAGCCTAAATAGACAAGTCGACACCTCCTGTGTTGACTCAAAAGGCAAAGCCAGTCGACACAAAGCTCAACCAGATAAGTCGACACCTCCTGTGTCGACTCGAAAGGCGAAGCCAGTCGACACGAAGCCTGACTAGACGAGTCAACACCTCTTGTGTCGACTCATAACGTGAATCCAGTCGACACGAAGCCCGACCAGACGAGTCAACACCTCTTGTGTTGACTCAAAAGGCAAAGCTAGTAAACACAAAGCTAGTCGAGACAAAGCCTAACCGAACAAGTCGACACCTCCTTTGTCGACTCGAAAGGCGAAGCCAGTCGACAAGAAGCCAGTCGACACAAAGCCTGATCATATGAGTTGACATATCCTGTGTCAACTCGAAAGGTGTAGCTAGTGAACACGAAGCTCGTTCAGACAAGTCAACACCCCCTGTGTCGACTCGACATCTTGACTAACCAGACGAGACAACGCCTCTTGTGTCGACACGAAAAGCGGTCTTAGTCGACACGCCCGGCGGTATCTGTCGATGTGCCCTCTGATTATTTATGATTATATGATAATCATAGGGAGTTCAATTGCAATTCAGATATGAATCCCTATTGAAGATAGTCAGTTCAGCATCGATTCAACGACACAAGCTAAATTCAGAAATCAACACACCAGCTTTAATTTGAGACCTCGACAACACTCAGACGATAAACATAGAGCCGAAAGAAATTCAGCTATTTAACAAAATATTGAATAGACTAAAAAACAAAGAACTCAAGAGCTGAAGCCAATTATAGGTCCTTTTATACCGACTGTAGGTTGGGCCTATCACATTGAAAGTATTTTAGGCTTGTCTAAAAAAAAACGAGACTGAAGAGTTTGGAGGGGGTATCTGTAGGTGTCAAAAATTACCTATATGTTCTCGCAAGCAGCTCGAGAAGAGATGATGATGAACATCATTATCCGAGTTAAGGGACATATCTAACATCGACAAATACATGAAGCGAGTCGACGAAGCGTAGGAATCAATGGGGCGGCAAAATAACTAAAAGATGATTCGATCAGGAGTTACGTTTCACAAATGAAAGACGAAGCGTCACTCGCGTCTTGTCCAGCCCACGTGTGATTCACCCATGGGAGATTGTAGATCTCTTCTCCGTCTTTTCAACATACTTTAAATTGTTTCATTCTAAGATCGGACCGGAAAACACTCGAGGCATGCTAAACAGTGTCTCGGTCAAAACCGAGACATGCATTGTGTCTTGGCCAAGGCAGAGACACACATTTTGACTCAGCCAAGGCCGAGACACATCCTGTGTCTCGACAAAGGCTGAGACACAAAGTCTTTCTCGTGCCCTGAAACCTTGTTTTTTCACCCCGTTAACCGCCCGACAACCAGTTTTTCGATAAGATTTTAGGATTTCTTCAGCCCAAAGCCTCTCCAACTAATTTGAAGCAATCTTTGAATGTGGTTAAGTTGTTATAACTGAGTATGAGACCAAGTCGATCATTCTTATCTAAAAATAAAGCTTCTGAAGCCTATAAATATGGCCCTAGGGCCTTCATTTGCGCAGATTCGAAATTCTCGAGCCTCGGTGAAGCCTTGTCGAATTAGAGAGTAAGGAGTATGAATTTTAGAGAGGAGGAAGAGATCTTCAGCAAGGAGGAGTTAAGTTCTTGACGAGTTCTTTAGCACAAAGAGAGGAAAAGTTCAAGAGATCTACATCACGTTCATCTATTTCCCTTGAGATCGCACCTAGCTGTAGTTCTCGAGAAGAGTGATTGTCTCACTATTGCCGAGATAATCACTTAAATTTCTTATCTCCTTTTCAAGACAACAAAATCTTTATTCGGATTGGATCAGTTGGTGGTCCAGTGATAAACCCTGGAACCAACAAAGATCCCGTGCAAGCAGAAGACCGATAAAAGATCTCTCTACGTGTGTTCTCAAGAAAATTGTAATCTTTTTATTTTTATTGTGTAAGGAGACTTATAAAAAGTGTTTTTTTCTTGAACTTATTATAACGACTGAAGTTGTAATGAGTCCTGTAATGAAAAAACCAACTTTCAACGCAAACATCAGTTTGCAATTGCTTGTAGAGTAGTCAACTACTAAGATGAGTAGTCGGCTACTCTGTCTCAAAATTCATTATACATAAACTTTCTCATAGAAGAGTAGTTGACTAATATGTATAGTAGTCAACTACTCACACTTAGTTCGATTTTCCAGATTCTTGATGAACTCAGAGTAGTCGACTACTCTGTCTAGTAGTCGACTACTAAGGCTGATTTACTGAGTTTTGTTTTGTTTTTGGCTGAGATGGGTTTGTGGGGTTTGAGCCGCACTTCCTTACATGTAAATTCATGAATATACAAGTACAATGTCATTGAACACACATGAGTAACCCAAAGTGTGTTTTGACAAGAGTTGGGTTGTTTATGTCAGGATTAGAAGTTGTTATACACGAGTTAGATATCGTTGATGAGCACAACTTAGCACTATATAGTATAGTGCATCGATATACCAATACACACAGATTATACATGAAATGGATATCATTGATGAGCTTAGTTCAGTGCTACATGAGGTAGTGTGTCGATATTCCATATGTACAGGCTATTGAGTCAGGTTTGGATGCTTTGTATAGCAATACGTCCGCACGAGCGTGCGATGATGCTTGTGAGCCGTCTATTTATGAGGCTTGTGAGCTATCTATTTGGATACCTATAAAGTAGGCCGTCCCGCACTAAGGCTACATACTGAGATTGCGATGAGACTAATGAGCCATGTACATAGTTTAGGATACCTATAGAGTAGTCCGTGACGTTGAGATTGTTGATTTATAGCCTTAGTTTTAGGTAGATATCAGTTATGAGTTCAACTCACCTTTGAGATATATGACCGAGATACTTGCTCTTAAAAGTATACAGGAGTATATGTTGGTATTTATTTTATCTCCTCAGTGATTGTGGAAGATATCATAAATACGATGTAATGATCTCTTTATATTTATTTATTTTTTTCTTTACTTCTTTGTTGGGATCAATGATTAGCGATTCAAAATTTGAGACAACGGTATATACAAGAGAGTATTTTTATTTGGATTATTTTGCTTGACGTACCAGTCTCGTGTTGTGGATTTCTAGTTGTTGATTTCATTAGATTATCTTTTCTTAGTTTGGTATTTATATTTAGATATCTACAATTTGAGAAAATAGTATATACATACGGGTTTTCTTGTTTGGATTATTTTGCTTGACGTACCAGTCTCATGCTGTGGATTTGTAATTATTAATTTCATTAGATTGTATTTTCTTAGTTCAGTATTAATGTTTAGATATCTATAATTTGAGATAATGGTATATACATGAAGGTTTTCTTGTTTGGATTACTTCGTTAGACGTACCACATCTCGTGTTGTAGGTTTCTAAATGTTAATTCCACTTAGATACAGGAAAAATAAATCTAGGTAGACTATACTTAATAGATAGAGCATCCACTCCATCTAGCAGCCCTTACCCTAGGGACGGATAGGGGTGATCTTGCTGTAGCGCACTAACGCTCTTGTTGTTATTCTTTTTGTTATTTTTTTATCTTTTAGGCGGTACAGAGGTATGGAGAGCCGCAGGATGACAGAGTTCTTCCATAGTCACCGTCACATGAGTTTTTAGAGGCTCCATAGTAGATTTTGAGTTTTATTCAGACATTAGATTTTCATTCTTAATTTGTAAAGGCAGTGTACCTTAGTACGATTCTAGCTGATTCATGTTAACATTCTTATTATTTCAGTTATCAAACGTATAACAGTTAAGATATGATTCTTTTATTTATGAGATATCTTTTCTTTATCATGTTTATTACCTTTATTCCCGTATTTTGCATGTTTTGTATATGCACTTATATTTGATTCCACTAGAGGATATTGCTATGATTGGTGAAATGTGTTTATGCACAGTGTGGGTGCATGAGTAGGGGCGTCACAATTTACCCCATTTCTATTAGTTCTTAGGTGATTCTAGTCCAGTTTGTTCCTAAGAAATTTAGGACCACAATGATTCAGAATGAAGCTAATGAGTTAGTTCCTACTCGAATACAAACTATATAGTGAGTCTACATCGATCATAGAAAACTGAACTCAGCCACATGGAAAGATTAATTTCCTTTTTCTTCCATAGACTAGATGTTAAGTGTTTAGCAAGACTTGACTTCTACTATTTCTCGGATGGTTATTCAAGTTACAACCAGATTCCTATTTCTCCTAAAAGCTAGAAAAAACTACTTTTTCACATGCCCATATGGCACATTCACTTACCGACACATACTCTTTAAGTTGTGCAATGCTCCCGCCATATTCTAATGGTGTATGATCAACATTTTTTAACATGGTTGTGTGCATTTTAGAATTTACATGGATGAGTTTTCAATCTTTAGTGATATATTTTTTAAATGCTTGCATCATCTCAAACTTGGAGAAATATAACTTAATAGTCAGATAGTAAATTATCTTAGGGCATGTAGTTTCTAATAAAGGAATAGAAATTGATAAAGCTAAGTTAGATCTTATTTATAACCTTCCCCGTCTCAAAAATATTAAGGTTGTCAGATCATTCCTTAGTCATGCTAGCTTTTACAAACAATTTTTCAAAGACTTTAGCAAAATTGTAAAGCCTTTGACCAATCTTTTAGCTAATGAGATACCCTTTGAATTCTCTCTACAATCTCTTAAGGAATTTGATGATCTAAACAAGGAGCCAACCACAGCTCCTATCAATCATGCACCTGATTGGACCTTGCCTTTTGGGTAAATGTGTAATGCATCCGATTTTAAATTAGTGATATCTTAGGACAACAGATAAATGGAAAACCTCATGTGATTTTCTATGCAAGTAGGAAACTAAATAGTGTACATCAAAACTACTTCATCATTAAGAACAAGTTTTTAGATGTTATTTTTACCTTAGAGAAATTCATCTCCTATCTTATTGGGTTACTTATCAAGGTTTACACTGATCATTGCTTCACTAAAGTATCTTTTAACCAATAAAGATGCACAAACATGGCCCATTAGATGATTATTCTTTCTCCAAGAGTTGATTTGCAAATTCTTGATCAGAGAGGAGTAGATAACCTTGGAGTAGATCAACAGTTTAGGCTCCATAACGCACCAACATCCAATGTTCCGGTAAATGATCATTTTCCTGATGAGCAACTCCTATAAGTCCAGTTTGTACCATGATGAACTATTTGATTATAACGAAACTCCCTCATTAGTCTAAATAAGATAGATCTCATTTTCTCTTCTAGGTAAAATATTTCTACTGGGACGACCTCTAACTATTCAAGTATTATCCTGATCAAATCTTTAGGTGTTGTAGTCCAAGGAAAAACTTAGAGTGTTCTTTCTTTCTGCTAAAAAACGAGCTTGTTGGGAACAGTTTGGTCTGAGAAAAATCATTGAGGAAGTCCTTGAATGTGGGATATATTGACCTAGTCTATTCGAAGATGCCTATGAGTTTTGTAAAGCATCAAAATTTTAAAGGAACATATGTTTTCCTAATTTTGATGACCTTTATCCATTATTAATGATAATGATATGAATTTTGTAACTGTTTATTTGAGGCTTTGGTGAAGAAATATTCAATCACTCACAAATTATCAACTCCTTATCATCTCCACACTTTAGATGTTACGAATAGACAATTTAAATAAATCATAGAGAAAATTATTAATCAATATAGAAAAGATTGGTCAGTTAAGTTATAGTGATGCTCTGTTGGCTTATAGGATAGTATTTGAAATAAATTTGGACATGTCACCATACAACCTTTTATTGGAAAGACATGTCATCTACCGCTTGAACTTGAACATCATGCCACGTTGGTAATTAAATAGCTAAAATTTGATTTAGCCTTGGCTGGTATAAATAGGAAGCTCTAACTTAATGAGCTAGAAGAGATTCGGAGTGATGTTTATAAGAATTCAAAAATTTATAAGGAAAAAATAAAATTTTAATGATAATGCAGAAAACATTTATTTTTAAGACAAAAAGTTCTTTATTGTTCCAAATTATATCTTTTTACTCAAAAATTGTGTTCACGATGGACCGAGTTGTATGTTGTAAAGTAGATATTCTCCCATGGAGTAGTAGAGATAGAGAACCCTAAAACTCATAATATTTCCAAGATTAACGATCAATGCTTAAAACTATTTTTAAAGTTCTCTACAAATGAGAAAGAAATGGTGTGGATTCTTCATGAATCACACTACACAAGTTGATTTCTGTCTCTTTGTAATATTATAAAAAATAACAAAATAAAATAAAAAAGTATATTTTTCTTTTGTTGACAAAAAAGGAGAAAGCTTGTTGAAAAGAAAGAAAAAAGAAAAAAGGACAAAGAAAAAAAAGAAAAGAAAAGTATTTATATATATACACACACACACACACATACATACATACATATATATACTTCTCATACTTATAGACACACACACACACACACACACACACACACATACATACATACATATATATACTTCTCATACCGTTAGATTCAGGGTAATTGCAACATTGATCAAGGTCGATTGAACAAATGTAAGTTCTTTTTTTCCTATCTGCTTTATTTTTTGCATAATATAGTTTCTATTGAGGACAATACAAAATTCAAGTGCGGGGAGGTGGGGACTAGTAATATTTTCTCTTTATTTTATGCTTTCTTTTATTTTGTTTCCCTAAAGAAAGCATGCCACTTATCAACTTGATAAACTTTATTTGAAGTAATAAAAATTTTTCATGCTTAACTTAAAGTGGATAACAATTTCTAAAGTCTTCTTGTTGTAAATATTATTCAATATATCTATGTGTGTATGTCTATAAACACACGCAAACTCAAAAAAAAGCATAAAAAATAGGCACCAATAAAAAAATTTAAACTTCAATATGATTCTATCTTACAACTAAATTGACTAAGCAATTAAGCTCGAGGAGTATTTCTATACTTAATAACCTAAGCCCTATTGGGTTGGAATCTACTGGCCCAAAGCTCATTACCTTGTCACTTAGAAAAACCCGATAAAGTAGAAAGAAATAGCCAAGGAATGAAGAGCTACATGTCCACATAAATACACACACACACTCACACGCGCATAGGAAAAGAAATTAATCTAGAGGCTTAGGAATTGATTGAAACAAAGAGTTAGACATGTTCTTCTTATAATTATAATAAATTTCTAAGTTAAGCTTAATTTTGTATAACTACATTAAAAACATTTTCTAAGAAATTTACTTTAGAGTTATGCATAAATATATTTTATTGAGTAAAAACTAGTTTTAATTAGATTGTTTAAAGATATCAAGTGAATTAATTCTATATTAACTTTCGAACTTGCAAGTTGACCAAATTTTATAGATATATTTATTACAAACCCTAACAAAGCAACAGCTTATTCTCTAGGGTTCTAGGGGTTTAAAAAGTTGTTATATGCACTAAATTGAAGGGCGAATCTTGAGAAAGTGAGTTATGATTTCTCTTTTTTTTTTCTTTTTCAGCTTTTTTCTTTGTTAAGGGACTGGCAAAGTTTGGGTATTGGCGTATTTAATTTTCATATTTTATTGTATTTTTATATCCCTATTTCAAATAATTTCCACATAGATAAATTATTATTATTATGTTTTTATCGTATTTTGTAGGAAAAACAAATAAGAGCTCAAATGAAGATATTTCAAGCCAAAAAGATCTCTAAATGAAGCCTAAAAGAAGCCAATAGAACCTTAATTAGCCCAAGAGTCCAAGATGAAGAAAAGTCTAAGAAATAATAATAAAATTGGCTACAAAATGATACAATGATAGACCCATCAATGGTAATCCCTCATCGATGGGCCTATCATTGCTCATCGATAAGCACCCCTCATCGATGAGCCCATCGATGAGCTCATAAATGTGCTTCCAACAGACTCATCTAATGGATTAAATTGTATTCTTTTGATGGCAAACTTGATCCAAGGGCTGATGTGAGTTACTGTCTGCTATAAATAGGGGTAGAGAGTGAGGGTGAGGATGTAATTTTTTTATAAATCCACTTTTGGGGATAAAAAGGCTACTCTTTTAAGAAGGCCTTTCAGATGTTGTAAAATTTTAATTTTGTACTAAAAATAAAGGTTATTTTTGCTCTTCAAATTTCTTCTTCCTTGTTGGCTTATGACTATTTCTGTTTATTGTGCTTGTGCTAGCTTATGACTATCTCTATGAACTATGTATTGTGAAAATATGCTATTAAGGATGCTTTGTGTTAAAAATTTGGTTTGGCTTTTGATTCCTGTGTTTATGGTCTTAATAGCTTGTTAATTTGGTTGTAGATGCTTATGGATGTGTAGCTCCCATATATATATATGTTCTTTTTGTTATGTCATTTATGCAAATTGACAGGGGGAGCTTTGGCCATATATTTGTTTATTATCTGTGCTTGAATGCAGGGGAGCATTGCTCCTATATATATATATTCCTTTTCCCTTTTTGATGTAGTCAACGGGGGAGAAAATCTACATATTGATGTTCAGTTTAATAGTTTATTCATATTGATTCATATTGATGGAATGTAATGATGTGTGGTTGTATGGTTTATTTATTCATGTTAATATGGTTTATTCATGTTATATATATTTGGTTTATTTGGTTTATCAATATATATTTCATACCATTAAATAAATTGTTTGCCATCATCAAAAAGGGGAAGATTGTTGGCCCTATAGTTTTGATGATAATTTGTCAAACAATTTATAGCTAATATGTTTTCTAGTTTCCGTTGTTTGGTTTTTCTCTTTTCAGGTAATTCAACACACGACAATCAAGAGTTAGAGATTCAAGTTCATGTGTGTGCATTCACCTAGGTATAAGAGTGGTTTGCTTACATATATTGTATGTTTATATTTAAGCTCAATATGTAAACACAACACAGATTTGATGTTTTCTATCATATAAATGATTTTTTATCAAACTTTGTTATAATAATTTTTATTTCATGTTTACAGCGCATTCATACTTTATTATATATATATAATGTATGCATGATATATATATACAAGTTTACAAGTTATATTTCAATTTTCATGTTCGCAAAAAACAGGTTTTATGAATACTTTTCAAAAACAGTGGGTTTTCACAAATAAAAATTTCTTTTCCAAAAATTCCTTCTCAAACATGTTTATTTTATCAATTAGAAACTTTCCGCAAAGTTTTACTATTTTTGGAATTGATTTGATATTTTTAACGCATTTTTGAAATCAACCCAAAACCTGTATATTGCCATGTATCAGTTTGCGGTTGACCGCCACGGTCGACCACCAGCAGTTAATTTTCTTAGTATGGCTTTTATTTGTTCACGGTCAACCATGACGGTCGACCGTGGTTCCATCCAGAGACTTTCGCGGTGGACCACCGTGGTCGACCGCCAGCTTTTAAAGTTCTTTTTCAATATTTTTGTGCTTCGCGGTCGATCGCGAGATTTCCACGGTCGACCGTCGAACTCATCATTGCTTTCTCAACAGCTATATTCTGATTTGATTCTCTAGGGCTATTTTGGTCTTTTTAAGTTGGTTTTGGCTGATATTTTGAGTGGGTATAAATACCCCATTGCTCTTCTCTTCCAATATGCCAAGTTTTGTTTTTACAGTGAAGTTTTAACAAAAGTTTAAGTGTGTTTAAAGAGCTGTTTAAGCTGAGTCTGATTATGTGTTTCAAAAGAAGTTTTCTACAACAAGAAGAGGCCTTCAATTCAACTGAGGATCCTATCCTCATCATCCTCTACTGTTCTTCTTGTTTATTGAGAAGTTTTCCTAACTCATCTTTTCATATAGCATATAATTTCATTTTCATATCATAGCTATATTTATTCAGTTACATATTTTCATTCACTGTTATCACACACACTGTATTGAGCTTAATATTCCATACTATATATTGTGGGTAGTGGTGTGTGATTTAGTGAGTGTGAGCTTCATTGTGTTCTCATTTGTTATCGAGAACAAATCATTGTATTTAATCATTATTGTGAGTATCACTTGTAATACACTTTTACACCGAGAGAAGTATGAGGCGTGAGACGGGGACGAATCCAATAGGAGTGGCGTCGGTTGACGAACCTAGGGAGAGGTTGCATCCGAGCACTTGAGGAGGAGGACATGGGCTAGGTTCCTACACTTAGTGTGTAAAGTGTGATTGCATAGTGTTTATTGTGTGAAAATTTTCGGTAAACTTATAAACCGAGTGTGTAAAAGTTCCAGCTTCCAAACCGGATTGTGATTGTGGAGATCTCCTCGAGGTGAGGAGCGAGGATGTAGGTCGTGGTGACCGAACCTCGTAAACATATCGTTTGTTTGTGTTTTGCTTAGCGTACATTTTAGTTGTGCTTATTCATATCATTCTTGCTCATATCCATCTCATATAGTTCTTGCAAGAACATTTTAATCAATATAACTTTAATTGGTATTTAATCAGGATTAGATTAGCATAAGACCCTAATCACCCCACCCCCACCTCTAGGGTCTAACATTCCTCTCTTGCGTTAATGAAGAATTGAAGATTTTACTCTGGTCTACAAAAGAGGCAACCACTTGCATGTGAGTTTTTAGTTTTTTAAAATTTCTTATTTAATTAGAATTACAGGTTTATGAAATAGGTTAGATTTAATTCATGCTTTGCTTTGCTTTTTTAATGTTCATCCTTAGTTTTTCTTGCTTAATTTAGGAGTAGATTTATTTTAATGCTTAGATAATTAGTTTATTTTCTTACATTTATTTACATTTTATAATTTAGGAGTAGATTTACATTTTAATGCTTAATTTAGGAACCTGTGAAGGTTACTGTTAACATGATTAGCAGAGGGAAAGGCGAAGGGCCAGCTGGTCCTTCCTATTCTTCTGGCCCTGAATTTTCTCCGGGGATGAAATATTTTGTCACTGAGCGAGAATGTGTTTATCAGCACACCCGTGCACGTACTGGTTCAGTAATTCTGCCTTATTACCAATATTTAGCAGATGAAACCAATGAAGAGGTTGAAAACTCTGCCATTGTAAAATCTTAGCCATCTTGTACCGATCAAAGTGAGAAAGTGAGCGCTCACATAGCCAAGAATGAAGAAGAGATAGCAAGAAGGCTTGAAGAACAACAAGCTGCTCTCCTCTAACAACAAGAAACCATCAGACGCTTATAGGATATGATGGACAAACTCCTCATGGTGAAGAAGATGAAGAAAGCTACCGCCAAATCCTCAGGATCAAGGCACCAGTGACCTTCACCCAGTGCTCAGAAATCTATGTTAGTCATGTGCACTTCCGCACCTTCACCCTGAATAGAGCTTGAAGCCTACGACGTTGCCACTACCGAGCAATCATCATCGTCATCATCAGAGACGGGAGTGCGTTGGTGGATACCTTCACGCTCAATGGCCTTGGACTTCCCTGTCACATTGATAGTTGCGGCGGGGAGCTCCACCTCATTGGAAGTTTCGTAGGGCGTGTGTTTGCAAGTCAAGCATCCTCTGAGATCCCCTATAGGTTGATAGTGATAACCCCCAGTGTCAGAAGGATGAGACGTGAAGTCGCATGAAGGTGGCTCAAGGGAGCTGACATGAGGACACTTGGGAAATTCCCTAAGTGTCGGATCCAACCGACCACGCTGAGACAGGTGAGGTTTGGAATGTGGGCGAGCTCTCGCCGACTGCAGGCGAGATCGAGCATTTAGGCAACCTTCAGCCGACTGCTGGAAAGGTTGATCCGATTGGTCATTCAGGTAAGGTTCAAGGTGAGTTTGAACCTAAGCCAACTGTTGGCGCTCAAATGGAGGAGACTCAAGGGAGTCCAAATGGGAACACTTGGGAAATTTCCTAAGCGTTGAACTCAGGCGACCTTGTCTAGACAGGTGAGCTCGGGCTATTGGTGAAGTTTAGCCATCTATTCATTCAGGCGAGGTTCGCGTGGTTGGCGACCTAGAGCCCGTTGGCGAGGTTCAACCTCTAGTTCTTTGAGGCAAGGTTCGCCTATTTGGAGAACTACCGCTTCTTGTAGGTGGGATCGAGCTATTAGGCGAGCTTGTCAAGGCCCACCTGTTTGGCATACTTGAGCTCATCGGCGAGGCTCAGCCTGGCGAGGTTCACCTATTGGGAGAGCTTGCACTTGTTGGCGAGCTCGCATGTGTTGACGAGGTTCAGCCAGTCGAGGCTCACCTATTGGGCGAGCTGTAGCTTTGCCTTTCTGGCGAAGACCGGCTTGCGGGCAAAGTTGGGCTGTTAAGCGAACTTGATGAAGTTTGTTTGAACTATAGAGTTCACCAGATTTGGAAAGCTCACCAGATTTGGGAAGCTCGTCAGAAGAATGAAGCCCGTCTGCGTAGGTGGGCTCAATTTATTTGAGTGGTTCACCAAAATTAGGAACCTTGCTCATGGAGCAATGCTCGTGGGGCTCTCCTAAACTGCTAGGCTCACCGAAAACACTAAATTCGCTAATTTTGGGAACTTTGCATTTTGGCTTGGAACTCTTCAGGCCTGAATAGTAATTCAGGACGTCATCGGAGATGAGGGCTTGCATCTTTTGGTAGGCGAGAGCTTGTCGTCACCGTTGCTTGGCTCTTTTGGAGAGGGGAGCGTTCATGTTGACGGCGAAGGTATGGTCCGTGCCGACATGAATTAGCGTCTCCTCTTGATGGGGGTCTACGAGGATCGTTCAACGACCTATCGAGCAGCCCTTGAACCTGCATCCTTTGCCTTCGGCTTGGCCGTGATGGGCTTGGGGGAGATAGAACCCCATGTGCTTGCTCGGGCGGAGTTCTTCGGCATGGTTGCCTTGGCCACTTGGGGATGGGCCACACGCACAACTTTGTAGAACTTCCGAGACGCATTGTCGCCAAAAGATGATGAAGATAAGTATTCTTCGAACTCGATCACGAGGGACTCAACAGTTTTCCCCGCTACAATTTCATCGAACTACGCCACCACCATTTCGGTAGAAGAAACGGTTGCTCCCACTGTGGTCGCCATCTTCTGTAGGTGTAAATTTTGATTTTCCAAAACTGAAAATTCGTTTCTATTGATAAGAATAGCTTATTATAAACTAATGAATCAAAATTATAATAAAAGCGGAGGGTAGGCTCTCCTTGTTTAACATGGTGACTTTGGTAGCGATAGGACGCCTCCCTTAGTTCTCGCACCGAGTTTGCTTTCCTTGGATGATTCGATCGAAGTTGTGGTTGGAGCTTCAGTACACAGTAGAAGCTCCTGAGGTTGAGTTCGAGTCTACCCAAGGCCAAACCAGTGCTCGTGCTTGTGGGCTGACTGCTTGGAGAGAGTTACCATGCAAGAGTATGCAAAGAGCCTAAGAGCCTCAAGTTTGAGAGTTCAGACGAGTCTCTTCAAATGAGGGAGCCTTTAGCAAATGAGCCAAGGTAGTTTGAGAGTTCAGACGAGTCTCTTCAAATGAGGGAGCCTTTAGCAAATGAGCCAAGGTTCAACCTTTAGAAGATTAGCCAGTCAAGCAAGCAGCAGCTAATCAACCTCTTTTACGTTGTCTAAAAGTGGCTTTAAATAGGCAAGGGATGGCATGGGTCATTCATTGATTTGTGGGATTTGACCACTAGTAGGGGTAAGGGAGCCAGCCACCCTAGCTGTGGGATGTGACCACTTAGGGGGTCCTGTCAGCCGCCCTATTCTTGCTAGGTGAGGAGCGCTATGCTTTCTCCCTTGACTCATAGGATTTGGCCACTAATATGACTGTTCTCATACTCCAAGTGGGCAGCGGATAATGATGGCGAGTTTCTAGTTGTTAGGCGCGCTTAGTCCGTGCAGGCGAGGTGCAGGCTATCAGGCGAGCTTGGTCTTCAGGCGAGCTCGAACCTTCGTGCTGGCGAGTCAACCAAATAGGCGAGTTTCGAGCTGTCAGGCGAGCTAGGCCTTCAGGCGAGCTTGGTTCAATGTGCAGGCGAGCCTGTGTAAGCGAGGCTGTGTAGGCGAAGCGGTGCAGGCAAGCTGTGTAGGCAAATCTCACTCAGGCAAGCTTCAATGCTGCTAGGTGAGCTCTATCCTTGCAGATGGACTTCCTTGCAGGCGAGCTTCAGACTTTACAGGCAAGCTTTAGCCTTCAAGCAAGCCTAGATCATGCAGGAAAGCTCTGCAGGCGAGCTTGACTTATGCAGGCGAGCTCCAGAACATGCCACGAAGAACAGGTCATAACTTCCAAACCGTAAGTCCGAATTTGACGAATTATATATAAAAATCGACTATCTTGACGAGACGGAGCCAACCAAACTAACCTAAAAGGGTTCAGTTTGCTCTTGTCCATTTCGCCAAATTCCTTCCGGTTTGAGAGATATCGGCGTTTTTTCCCTTTTTGCTATTTCGGGCGAGGTTTTAGCAGTTTTGTTTTGAACTTCTCTGATAGGGATTAAAGGCAATTTTTATTGCCTACAGTCCAAGATGAAGAAAAGTCTAAGAAATAATAATAAAATTGGCTACAAAATGATGCAATGATAGACCCATTAATGGTAATCCCTCATCGATGGGCCTATCGTTGCTCATCGATAAGCACCCCTCATCGATGAGCCCATCGATGAGCTAATCAATGTGCTTCCAACAGACTCATCTAATGGATTAAATTGCATTATTTTGATGCCAAACTTGATCCAAGGGCTGATACGAGTTACTGTCTGCTATAAATAGGGGTAGAGAGTGAGGGTGAGGATGTATTTTTTTTATAAATCCACTTTTGGGGAAAAAAGGCTACTCTTTTAAGAAGGCCTTTCAGATGTTGTAAAATTTTAATTTTGTAATAAAAATATGGCTAAGGGTAAAAGTATGGCTAGTGCAACTCAAACGGCAGTTGGTAAAGACATATCAAGTCCGTTGATAGCTGAGGGTTTGATAAAAATCCTAAGTCATGATTGTCAATCCCACATGGGTCAGACGAAGCCCATAGAGAATAACGAGACTCAACGAATAGCTGGACTTCATCTTGAATATTGAAGTTCGCCGAGAAATGGCAATTTTCACCTATAACCACGAAGTGCACCCTAGAGCATCGAAGCCAGCCAAGAGGCCAAGCTAGTCATGCAAGCTAAGCATGTCATGCAAGCTAAGTTCATAATGCAAACTTCACCTGCAACCATGAGATTTACCCCGAAGCATCGAAGCTCACCAAGAGGCTAAGCTCGTTGTGCAAACCAAGCTCGTCATAGCTGAGAAGGTTCAATGTATTTCAGACCTCATACAACCTAATTCACGACTAATAATTTTGAAGGGGGTCTTATAGGTACTAAAAATACCAAGGAATTAAGCAAGGTTGAACCTCGCTACAAACATGACGAGGCTCGTCATCATGATGAACCTAATCTCTGCCAACGAAGTTCATCAATAGAGTCAAAGTTCGTTATCGGATGAAGTTCTCATAGAGAAAAAAATCCTCTAGAAGATGAAGCTCATCTAAGAGATGAAGTCCATTTGCAGATGAACCTCGTCAAACAGTGCCTCACCCCTCAGAAGATGAAGTTCGTCCAGAAACAAAGTTCGTCATTAAAGATTAAGTTTGTTGTTGCCATTATTAACGAACCTCGTGTATAGCCGAACCTCGTCTGTCATAATTTTTAGAGGCTACATTTAAGGAGGGTTAATAACCAATAACTCACTCATTTAAGGAGAGTAAATAACCACTAACTCACCCATTTAAGTGGGAATTAATGACCACTAACTCTCTCATAATAAGGGAGTTAAAGCCCATTAACTCACTCTATAATGGTCCTAAGCCTATAAATAGGCAAGATCAATATGAAAGAAAGGGGGAGGGGAGGGAGAAGCTAGTCAAAAGCCATATCTCTCCTCCACTCTTATTAATCTACATAGATCATTATCATCGGCTAATCATTTGGCCTTGTAGGCACTAAAAATGACAAAAGATCGACAAGGGTCGCACTTTATCATGACGAACTTCATGAGTGAAAGGGAACATCATCTGGAAGCTCAAATAAAAGCATTAAAGTTTATTTGAAACTCGTCTTAACGAGGCTCGACATAAAAGATGACGCTCGCTAATGTAGAGAGGCTCGACTTCATAAACAAGGCTCGCTAGGCAGTGAGGCTTGACATCAAAAGACGAAGCTCGTCATTGGAAACGATGTTCGAAGTTCATCATTGGAGGTGAAGCTCGTCAATAAAGACAAAGCTCATCATCAGACTTAAAGCTCGTCAGTGAAGATGAAGCTCGTCAAAAGAAAGTTCATGAGGATTGCTATGCAGTTAAACCCAGTCATGAAGATGAAGCTCATCAGTGAAGATGAAGCTCATCAGACGAAGTCAGTGAAGACAAATTTTGTCAGAAGAAGCTCGTTATACTGCAAAGTCTGCCTTGCCAAACGAACCTCACTACGTATTGAAGCTGCGAGGCTCATTGTCCATGGGAGATTCAGCTATAATGGTTCTGAAGACCTAGTCAACCATGTGGGCTAAACTTCAGGAGCACATTATGCCCTATTAACTAATGTGGGCTGAGTTGGAGGAGGTAGTTACGCCCTCTATCCACAATTTTAGCACATTGGTTATGTGCTAAAACTTTTTAAATAGCTGCAATCAGCTATAAAGAGGGGACTTTTGGACTTTTGGAAGATTATTGGCTATCGCATGAATAGAGAGTAGTGTCTGCATTCTCGTGATCTAAGCTACTATCAGAAGCTTTTGTGATCTTAATCTGATCATCAATGGGAAGCAATCTCGGCTTGAACATCAAGAGAAGCATCCTTTCGCCACTAAGGGCCTATTTTTAAACAAAAGAGAAGTTAAATTAATCTTCTCTTCTTCTGTAATCGACAGAAAGAGTAAGTTATTGTAAGGCATTCGTATCAGTGATCGAACCCATTTCTTAAAACAAGAAATCAATCAAACTTTAAATTTTTGACCCTACAGATCTGTGGTCTATATTTGTCCAGTCTAGGATAGGGCTCTTACAAGTTGCTCTTAAACCCTTTGAAACCATTTAAAGTTCTTCAATTTTTTCAATGTGGGACTACTTGGTGTATCACAATCAACCCATCTTTAATACACGACTGTAAAACCCTAAAATTTTTGAAACTATTATTATCAATAATAGTAAACGAGTTATATCGTGATTGGTGATCATTCTAGGATGAATGAATCAGTTTGGAATTAATTTGAGATTGATTCGTAGTTTCAAAAGGACTAATCAGAAGGACTGTTGTTTTCGATCCACCTTCGGATCGGTCGACCGACATATGTATTGCTCAACCGATTGGGTCTTCAGGATCTGGGTCGGGTCGGGTCGGTCATATGTATGTGTGTGTGTGTGTGTGTGTGTGTGTGTGTGTGTGTGTGTGTGTGTGTGTGTGTGTGTGTGTGTGTGTGTGTGTGTGTGTGTGTGTGTGTGTGTGTGTGTGTGTGTGTGTGTGTGTGTGTGTGTGTGTGTGTGTGTGTGTGTGTGTGTGTGTGTGTGTGTGTGTGTGTGTGTGTGTGTGTGTGTGTGTGTGTGTGTGTATTTTTGTGTGTGTGTGTGTGTGTGTGTGTGTGTGTGTGTGTGTGTGTGTGTGTGTGTGTGTGTGTGTGTGTGTGTGTGTGTGTGTGTGTGTGTGTGTGTGTGTGTGTGTGTGTGTGTGTGTGTGTGTGTGTGTGTGTGTGTGTGTGTGTGTGTGTGTGTGTGTGTGTGTGTGTGTGTGTGTGTGTGTGTGTGTGTGTGTGTGTGTGTGTGTGTGTGTGTGTGTGTGTGTGTGTGTGTGTGTGTGTGTGTGTGTGTGTGTGTGTGTGTGTGTGTGTTGCAGCACCCCCCCCCCTCAAAACCCTAATTTCAAATTTCATCTTTTTGGAGAAATTTGTGATGCAAAGACCTAGAGGAGGGTGAGATCTACAACCTTTGTGAAGGAGGATCGAGTTTTTCTCACGTTTGAGAGAACAACATGAATTTGAAAGGCAAGTTCATATCTTCCCAAACTCATCCCCTTAGATTTTTGTTTTTAATAGATTAAACACTAAAATTTAGGAATTGAACTTTAGATCTGATCACTAAACAACAAAAAGACATGATCTTGATGATTGGAACTCTAATTTTCTGCTAATTGATGAATTGATTAGGAATAGAACCCAAATTAATCAAGTTAAATCTGGTTAGTAGTGTTTAGGGAATTTAATCCTAAATCTATGTTTTTATTTATGAATACTTGTTTGGCTGAGTTTCCACTTAAGCAAATGAAATATTTTAAATCATGATTCACACCCCATGTTATAAATTCATGATTTTTTTGAGAAAATTAATTAATCCTAAAAATATGGTAGTTTTTATTTTGCGTTCGGGTCAGTCGACTGACCCCGTTAATCACTCGACCAATCAGTTATTCAGAATCCTATGTTTTCTCTCTGGTCGGTCGAGCGATAGGGTATCAGTTGACCGATTGAAACATGTAAATTGTATATGCTCTCTGGTCGGTCGATCGATAGCTAATCAGTCAACCGATCAAGACTGGTATATTGTGCATGTCACCGCCCAATCGACTGATGGGATATCAGTCGACCGATCAAATATCAGTCAACTGATCCCCAAGGGCAGTCGATTGATTTGATGTTATTTTGTATATGTTGATCTTGCATGCATGTTTGGTCATAAACATAAAGTACGATCTGTACGCAGATACACGTGCATGACCATTGAGTGCACGTATTGGGTTTGAGCATGCACAGGCCTTTGGGAGTGTGCAATCTAATGTTTTGTGTTTGTCATGATACGGAGTGACAATTGTTTTAGTTTATAATGGTTTTGGATGCTTGTGTGCGTTAGTCCATGCCAGATGAGAACTGGGGCAACTATACTCTGAGTGCATTAGTCCGAGTACCGTAAGAGATTTTAGGCGACTACACTCCGTAGTGTATTTTTTTAGGTGGTTGAGTGCACTTGTCCATGCACCGCACAATATTACGGGCGACAGCACTCCGAGTGTGTTAGTCTGTGAGCCAAATGATTCAGGGGATGACTACACTCTACATCTTTTGGACACCTTGGACCCAGGCGAGTGCTGTTTGTGGACGTAGTCCAACATTGTGACATTCATATATGACGGTACCTACTTTTGATGAGGATTTTAGAGGATCATATATTTATTTCTATGACACCTATCAAGATAGGGTGAGATACTGCGATTAACATGCGTGACATGTCCTAGATGAGGTATTGATGATGCATTTTTGTGTTACTTGTTCATAGGATTTGCAGTTGATATTTAGTGACTCACAATTTGAGATACATGGTATATATATGAGGGTTTCCTTATTTGGATTAATCCCTCAACGTACTTATCTCGTATTGCGGGTTTCTAAATCTTAACTCCTCTTGGTACTAGCTATATAATACTTATATATGTGTATACATATGTATGCATGTTTCAACCCTTTCCCCTAGGGTTAGAGGAATATGTTCTTGCTAACGCTCTAATGCTCGTTGTTTCCTTCTTTTTCAGGTAGCGAGTCAGGGATTCGGAGGACCGCAGGTTGACGGAGACTCAGTATAGTTTACTGTAATTTATAGGTAGCTAGATAATGCTCCATAGTAGACCATTTATGATTTTAATCTTTTAGAGATGTATTTCATTTTGGAGGTTGAGTTCCTATGTACTGTTCGGTTGACTCTTATATGTTAGAGACTTATTATACTTATTTTAGTTTATCAGATGTATTATCTTTTCGTCTATTGGGACATACTTATAGTTACTATTGGATATCTCTTCTTTACATTGTGTTCCTTGTTAGCTTATCTTTGTTATATTTGCTTGTACCCTCACTTCTTTGCATTTGACATCTGCTAGAGTGATATCAATGGTGACAATGAAACATGTTTATGCATAGTGTTGGGTACATGATAGGTTTGACGTCATTAGGTTCACCTTAGACTACAGTCATGTGTGAAACTAGGAGCGTCACAAGGACATCCTAATCACAACATGATAGTTATTAGCACATCCTCATATCACCGCTAGACAATGTAGACTCTAGAGTTAACTTCTATGGGCACTAGAGGTGGCACACACTGCACTAACTCTTAGCCCTACATAGCATTAAGCTCGACACTTCTGGCTAGCTGATAATCACATTTTTATTAAATTTTTGTACCCTCATTATCTATTTCGTTTAAATGAAAAAGTCACAAATAAACATGTTTTATCTTAATAGGTTAATGAAGAATTAATGAATAAATCTCAAAAAAACTCAAATTTCATTATTTTTTAACATTTTATTGAAGCATGTGATCAAGGCAAGCAATCCATAGAAGCCGAAGAAACAAGGATCTAATATGAAAAGAAATCAAGCCAAAATCATGTTCATGATGATTAGCTACAAAGAAACGGTGA
Source organism: Asparagus officinalis (assembly GCF_001876935.1). Classification (NCBI taxonomy): domain Eukaryota; kingdom Viridiplantae; phylum Streptophyta; class Magnoliopsida; order Asparagales; family Asparagaceae; genus Asparagus; species Asparagus officinalis. The sequence goes on along the minus strand of NC_033802.1, from coordinate 41,285,137 downwards.
TATCTCTCAATTCGGAAGGCGGAATTTAATATATAATATATAAAAATCATCTATCTCGATGGGATGGAGCTATTTTTAGAATTTTAGAATTTCAATGGGTTGGTCAACTGATCAGCCAATCGGTTGGTCGACGGATTGGTAAATCGGTTAACCGACCAATTAGTTCATAACAAACTTGTTTTATAGCTAAACTTTAATCCTTGAAGCCCAAGTAAAATCCAATGTTCTTGTTACTTATTATAGGCTATAAATAGGGATAGAGGGTAAGATGCTTGAGTGTAAAAAATTTTATAATAACTTTATTTAGAGAGGGGGATTACTCTTAAGTCGGAAGACCTTCTAAAAATTATAACTTTGTTACAATTAATAAAAAAATTCACCTCTTTATATTTTTCTTTTCTTCTCTTTATTTGATTATGAAGATGAACATAAAGATGAAGATGAAGGTTTGCTTTCAAGAAGCTAGAACACTCTTGTTACGTAAATTTTCTCGTTTATCTTTTATTTTTTGTAATATTTTCTTTTCTTGTTTTAGATATTCGAAGGGCTAGAACCCTCTTATTTTAGATTTATTTTGTTACTTGTAGAGTATATTTATATTCATATCTTTTTTTCTTGTATTATAGTATATATTTAATTTCTTGTATTGTTTATATTTTCTTACATCATTTTCCAAGAGACTAGAACACTCTTGGGAATTAGTTTTTATTTTTATTCTTTTCCTCTCATTCTCCAAGAGGCTAGAACCCTCTTGAGAATTAGTTTTTATTTTTCTCTTTATTTTGTTCTCTCTACTATAGATTTTATTCCCTTGTTTTTATTTTCTAAGATGTGAAACTAAATTTTGTAGAAATTCTTGAATTGTATGAAACTAGCTTGATATTAATTATAATTTGCAAATTATTCTCTCATGTTTGAAATGATCATGCTTAGGATAATTAACTAGAGAACTAATTGTAGAAAGAAAATTTGATAATCTATGCTTATCTTGAGTGCTTTGATAGCTTATGCTTATGAATTCTGGAATTACTATCTAATTGTTGTTTTTCCATAAATTTTAATTTTTCTTGGATGATTATTTGATAGGATATACTTTTCTTAAGTGGTTTGATAGTCTATGCTTAATAAGTCAAAAGTAAAATGTGATTAAAAGAGAAAGGTTCATAATCTATAAGTGAAATTGGCTAGTAGATTCAGTTCTAAATTTCCCATATCTCTAATTAAATCTTCCATCTTTATTTTCTTGAATTTTCTCTTTATATGTTTCATGGTTTTATTTACCTTTATTTTCTTCATCTTTGTTTCTCCCCTCTCAATTTAGTTTTGTTTTATTTACATATTATCACAGCCACTCTCTTTATCTCTCCACAACCACTTTCATCATTCCTAAATTATCGCACACAACCTAAAAAACCAATTTTGATCATATCTTAAAATACATTCCTTGTGGTATTCGATATTTTTCTATAGTATAATTTGATTGTTGTGCGCTTGTAATTTTGGTTATTATTTAACCCTTATCAGTTGCTAAATGCTCTAATATCATATGTTACACCCTCGGGTCGCAATCCTGTTAGGCATAGTGTAAATCATAGGGCCGACTGAGACAAATCATTATTATATGCTCAATCTACTACCAAAAGGTGCTAACACTAGTTGCTTTTCAATCCTTTTACACTATTTAAAGTTCTTTAGTTTTCCTAATTTAGGACTGATTGGGTATCACAATTTAAGTACCGTGAAAAAGAAATGATATCAATCATTGCTGTGAGATGTTTATATACAAGAATAAGTAAAGTTGCCTATTACACTAACAGGATGTTTGGATCATGTGATGCCCCCGAGTTCATACAAGGCTGTAGTCCAAGGTGAAACAAAGAATGTCAAACCTACCATGCAACCATACTGTGCAACGACATGTTTCACCATCACGGAAATATCTCTCTAGTGGAATCAAATAAAATAGTATAGGTACAAGCAGATATGAAAGAGATAAAGACAGGAAATAGAACAACGAAGTAAATGATAAATCTCCAGATAATCAGGTCTTAACGGATATAAAAGAAAATAATCCCACAATCTGATACAAATGATCCAAAAATCTAAACTACAAGAGTCAATTGAATAGTACATTAGCTCTCTTAGCTCTTAAAATGAAATGCAAGTCTAATAATCAACCAAAAATAAAACTAAATATCTGTGGAGCAGAAACTATAATAAATAACTAACGGCGACTATGCTAAAAGTCCGTCAACCTGCGACTCTCCAAAACTCTGCTCCGCTGCTTGAAAAGAAGTAAAATCAATAGCGTCAGAGCGCTCGCAAGATCATCTCCATTCACCCCTAGCGGAAGGGCTACTAAGTATGATGGAGACTCTACTTATAATTGCATAGTCTATCTAGATCATTCTGCCATGTACTATATGGAATTTATGTTTAGAAATTTACAACACAAGACTAGTACATCGAGCGAAATAATCCAAACAAAGAAACCCTCATGTATATACCATGTGTCTCAAGTCATAAATTTCTAAATAAAAATTCCAACAAAGAAATAATAAAAGAAAGCAATAAGGGAAATACCACACCAACCATCTCTAAGAATATCATTCAACTCCTCATACTACCCTTAATAGGCAAAACAGATATCGATACACTATCCCGTGTAACTAAGTTATGAAATACCTTCATAATAGATCATACCAAGAGAATGTCAATAATCACCTACACTTAAGTTATCATCAAATTTATCAAATCATCCTTCTCTAGTATTATTCAACTTATCGCATCCCCGTACGGACCAAAAATTAGGCATATCAACTCATCGTACCCCCGTGCGATAAATAGGTATATCAACCTCTATGCATAACCTTGCAGACTGATAAATAGGTATATCAACCTCTGTGCATAACCATACGGACTAATAAACAGGTTCAACTACCTCTGCGCACACTCGTGCGAACCAAAAGTACATAAAGGAGTAAAGTCCATTGCGGTCTCATTACAGTCTTAACTAACGCACTCTGAGTGTATTCCATCCGCGGTCTCATTGCAGGACCCAACTAACCCCACCCAACCATTCGTAATTATAATAAACTATTATAGTTGTTACTCGTAATGATTGCAAACTATTTATCTACCCTGAATAATGGATTTGTATGTACTCAATCTCCATATGTATACCCCCCAAAATATGGGTAAATATCAACATATAACTTGCAGTACACGCTCGCACAATGAACCCACGTGCAAGGAACCAAAATCATAAATTTGAACCTAATCAGTCAACCCAAAAAAAGCTTCAGTCGACTGATCGGGTCGTTCACAGAAACAATACACAAACAAGCCCACAGTTGACTGATGACTGCCATCAGTCGACTGATGACCTCCCGTCAGTCGACTGTTAGCAACACCAGTCGGCAGAACATATCAAAATTTCACAGATTAGGGTTTTTGCTTTTTTTCTTCAAAGCTTGGTTTTTTTATTAACTTATATGAATAAAAATTTATTCAATACTCATGAATACTTAATCATAGGTTCGTTTAAGTAAGATGCTATCGCATAGATGCTATCGCATAGATGCATGAATCTAGGGTTAAACATTGAAATTAACTAAATCTTGTTTATCTCGATAAATTAGTGCATATAAACCAAATTAAAGCACAAACTAATATGTTCAAAAAACCCTAATGATAATGATCATGTATACTAATCAATTACAGAATTATTCTTCTATTTATCGCTCTGATTTAAGATTTTAACATCATAAATTAGATTCTAACAAATAGATTAGCTTTAAGCATGAGAATTATCATAATTAACACATAAAACTTGATTTTTAAACTAGGGAAATGTTAGGACAAAGGTGATATTGCCTTGTAATGTGCACAACCCTCTGAAGTGAATAGTAAACTATCCCTTGATGCCAAACACCGTAAATCCCATATTCTCCTCGCTTTTTGCCTCATGAAACTCTCCCAAGAACTCAAATTTTGGGCTAGGGTTTGAGAGAGCGGGAGAGGGGCTGGTAGGGTTTGGAACACTGAAGAAAAAGAGTATTTTTCTTGACAAAAACATGTATATATAGGTAGGAACCTGAATACTAATAGCCCAAAACCCAAGATCAGAAATAGGAAACCCAGTCAGACTGGGAAGATAGTCTTTGGTATTTTGGCTGTAATGTTTTCGTCCGACCTCAGAATGTGGTGATTTAAGATGTGTTGGAAAGCTATTGAAGAGACCTACAACTTTGTCTTTTGATTTTTTCAAAGTTGATTCTGTTAGGTCTCATGTTATGAGCCTACATCTTCTAATCTTGTTTAGATGATTACAAACAATTCCTAATATTATTTGACTAGTGTTTATGTTTTCTTATTATGTATTCGAGACAAACAGAAAGGTTGAAGGATGGATGGAATTGCGTCACAACGATAATATCCAATGGAGGTTAGCAGAATAGTAGAATGAAGCCTATGCATACTAGTCAAGATCCAAGTTCAAGCTTCTTCCATGTTTACCAAGGCAAGCTACAATGAAGATCTATCAAGCTTGGGTAAATTAGTTTAGGGTTTATATAATGTGTGTTAATTCTTGAAGATCTATCAAGCTTGGGTAAATTAGTTTAGGGTTTATATAATGTGTGTTAATTCTATAAGCTCAAATATACACACACATTCTTGGGTAAATTAGTTTAGGGTTTATATAATGTGTGTTAATTCTATAAGCTCAAATATACACACACATTTTACTTATGAATTTTCTCAAATATAGGTGTTTTTATGCAAAATTATGTTTTAATATGTTTTGAATTATACAAACATTATTAACATCTTTTATAATATCTACATAAACATTACACAAGTTTTTAAAACTTTATTTGAGCTAAATGACAAAATCAACATGTTTATTAAACATGGATTTTAGTGTTTTTGAATATTTCTGAGATTTCACAAATGCTAAGAGCAAATTGAAAAATTCCTTTTCCAACATGTTCATATTCATGTTTATAAACTTTTCCCTAAGTTTTATATTTTTTGGAATTTACTTACTATTTTTTAAGGCTCTTCAAAGTTGGTTTTTATTATTCAAAATAGGCTATACCACGTTATCAGTCGACTGATGAATGTGTTCAGTCAACTAAAGAAAAAGCCTGGAATAGTCAAAAGTTTCTATTTTATTTTGGTCGACTGACCAGTCGACTGATGATCCATCAGTCGACTAACCAGTCGACTGATGATCCATCAGTTGACTGATAAATATCATCAGTCGAGTGATGAGCTAGAAAATACCTGTAATGGTCAGCTCATCAGTTGACTGATCAGTCGACTGACGGTCCAACGGCTAGTTTTTCCAGCCGTCTATTTTTTGTCTTTTTGCTGGATTTGTTTAGATTTTGTGCCTTGGTTTTTCTTCTTATATAAACCCTTATTATTCTCATCAGAATTAAGTTTTGAAGAGGGTTTTAAAGAGGAGTTTAAAGTGTTTTAAAGTTTGTTTAAGTTTCTAAGTTTGAATTTGTTTTGAAGAGGGTTTTAAAGAGGAGTTTAAAGTGTTTTAAAGTTTGTTTAAGTTTCTAAGTTTGAATTTACAAAGAGGAGGCTTGTATTTTTAATTGTAAAGTGTTTTAAAGTTTGTTTAAGTTTCTAAGTTTGAATTTACAAAGAGGAGGCTTGTATTTTTAATTGACGAATTTATCCTCAATCTTCTTCAACCTCTTTGTATTTATAGATAAGTTTATCTAACCCTTTTCTCTAGCAATTTTATTATTGATTTTCATATTCTTATTAATGCTAGTTTGCTAATTGAGTTAGATTTTATTTACACTCATTTTATCATACACATCCTTTTTGAGCTTGTAGCATTTCATACATGATATATTGGGTTGTAGGATTGTGATTTGTGAGATTGAGCTTACATTGAGTTCTCACCTATTATAAAGAATATTTTATTGTAATTGAGACTAATTGTGAGTTGCATATTGTATTACGCTTGGACACTGAGAGAAGTGTGTGGTGAGAGACGGGGTCGGTTCAAAGAGGAGTGGGGCCGGTAGTAAAGCCTAGTGAGTGGTGGTAATTCCGAACACTTGAGGAAGGTGGCATGGGCTAGGCCAACACTTAGAGGATGTGAAGTGTAATTGCAAGTATGTAAATTGTAAAGTTTTTAGTGAACTAGAAAACCATATTGTGAGGTGTAAATATTATTTGGGTGAGCGTAGAAAACTCGGTTGTAATAGTGGAGATCTCTTCGAGGTGATGAACGGAGACGTAGGTCATGGGGACCGAACTCTGTGATCATATCTTGTGTTTCCGTTTGTCTTTTGTGCACTATCACTTGTATTTATTTACTCTTGTTCATATATCCTTGCATATATCAAATTGAATATCAAGATTATTACGATATATTTTTTAATCAATTTTATTCGATATTAATATCTAATAAGATTAGCAATAACCCTATTCACCCCTCCTCTAGGGTACTTTCAATTGGTATCAGAGCGTGGTGCTCTTTGATTTTAGGTTTAACCGCCTTGAGTTAAAGATCCCTTGTTCTTTTTATTGTTTCTAATCTTGTTTTGATATTATTTAATTCGCTTGCTCATATATGATGGATATGTTTGGTGTAGGCTATGACATAAATGTGGTTCCTAGATATAGTAACTTCCCTTATGATCAATGGTGTTGTAGATTCAAAATCTTTATTGAATCTAGAAATATAGATTTATGGGAAGTTATTGACAATGCTTATATTGTGCCCACTTTAGAGAAATCTAAGTGGAGCAAACATGACAAGAAAATATTTACAATGAATAAGTTAGTGTTTGAATTTATGCATAATGCTTTAAGTCTATGTATTTCTAACGAACTTGCTCATTTTGATAGTGCTTATACAATTTGAAAATTATTTGAAGCACATCAAGGGAATTTAGAGGCGATCCGACGATCTTTAGCGGTTCCTTCTTCAAGTTCACATGGAGCTTCATCATGCACATGGCCACTAGGCGATAGCCCTAGTGAGGTATACGAGTCCGATAACGAAAACGATCTTACTATTGATGAACTCACACATGGTTATGAATTATTGATGCATGATTATAAGAAATTATAACGTAGCTATATTAATTTAAAAAACAAGCATGTCGAAATAAAATCCTCTCATGAAGTATTAGCTACTAAGTTTGATATCATTGCTAATGAAAATGTTAATCTTAAAGAAAGCAATGGAAAATTAAAATTAGAAAATACTAGTTTGCTTCATAAAAAACGTGATGTCATATTAGAAGTTGAGAACATTAGAAAAGAGCTTAATTCTTTTAAAAAGATAATGTATGTTCTTCTTCTAATATCAATGCATATATGAAAAATGATTAGTTGAACCATGTTAAAAATAGAATATCTACTTTAGATTCAACTTTAAAAACATGCATTGTAAATAATAAAAAACTTATGGACTTGTATGCAAAGTCCCATAAACTATACACACAAATATAAGAAAATTTACAAGTGTTCAATTTGCGGCCGTAAAAGCCATATTGCTAAATTTTGTCACAATGCACAAAAGCCTAACATGCCTAATCATGTTTGTGCATCCCATCAAGCTTCTCCATCTCATACACATATACACACACATAATGATCATCATAAAATGCCCATGTGTATAAGTGTAATTTTTGTGGTCGTTTTGATCATTTGACCAAGTTTTGTTTTGATTTGAGAAGAACTTCCCGTTTGCAAAAATAATTTTAAAGAAAAATTTATCTTTGCAAATGACTTTCGTGCACCACCACTTGGTCAACACAAACCTTTTAGACCCTTCCATTGCATATATTGCAATTGAAAAGGTCACGTATATGAATTTTGTTTTGACTGTATTCGTGCACCATACAAGCCCAAATGGGTTCATAACCCAAGGGCTTTGAGTTTTAATGATAGGGGTCATGTCTCTAGACTCATAGGTACCAAGAGTATTTGGGTACCAAAACATGTTTAATCTTTAAGAATGAATTTTATGCTTTTGTTTTTCATGTTCTTAAAGATGTTTTTGTTTAAGTTTTACAAACAAAATTAAAAACAATTTTATGCTTGGTATTTGATTTGAAAAGTTATCATTCATATTTTTCATGATTCTCTTTCATAGATATTAAAGTTTTCATCCTTTATGAATTGATACAAATTTTTATCAAGATGATTTTTCTATACTAAAACATAATTTTTTGATAGCATACATTGATTTAAATTTTTTTTTGTTTTGAACAAAGTGTTAGTGTTCATGGGATCATTATAAAACACTCTTACGATGATATTTATGTGTTTGAGCTTCCGGATCATCTATTTGTGGTTTATAATGTATTCCATATATGCTTTGATCAAGTTTTACAAAAAAAAATTCTTCTATTGATCAAACACTTTTTAGATATATATACTTTGTTTTCATGTATTAAGACATCATTCTCATAATAATGTATTTATATATGTTCTCAATCAATCATGATTTATGGTTTGATAACTTATGAATTTTCTTTTGGATTTATTGACAAATCATTTTATTCTTGATTTGTGATTTTTAATCTTTGATTTTAATTTTTAGAATTTGTTATTATTTTTTATATATATCCTATGGATATATTTCTTTGTGTTAGACCCTTGTGACACTTTGTATTGATGATACACATATGAGTGTTCACTTGGTCTTGTATGTGAATGGTATTTAGCATACTTTTATCTATGCTTGCTCAAATTTGTTTGCCATGTTCATAATTGCATATTTTTCATATGGCATTCTGATAGGGGGAGCAATCCATATATCTTTTTATGTTTTATACTCACCCGTGCCTATTGATAGGGGGAGCTTTTGCTCTCTTATTCTTTTGTTTTCCCTATTTTGATATTACCAAAGGAGAGAAACAAGTGGATTATAAGTATATTTTAAGATTATTGTGTTTTATTGTATATCTTATATACTCTTTGTGTAGATTGATTTTTTGTTTGTCATCATCAAAAAGGGGAAGATTGTTAGGTCTCATGTCATGAGCCTACATCTTCTAATCTTATTTTGATGATTACAAACAATTCCTAATATTGTTTGACTAGTGTTTATATTTTCTTATTAGGTATTCTAGACAAACAATAAGGTTGGAGGATGGATGGAATTGTGTCATAACGATAAATATCCAATGGAGGTTGGCGGAATAGTGGAATGAAGCCTATGTATACTAGTCAAGATCCAAGTTCAAGCTTCTTCCATGTTTACCAAGACAACCTACAATGAAGATCTATCAAGCTTGGAAAAATTAGTTTAAGATTTATATAATGTGTGTTAATTCTATAAGCTCAAATATACACACACATTTCATTTGTGAATTTTCTCAAATATAGTTGTTTTTATGCAAAATATGTTTTAATATACTTTGGACTATACAAACATTATTAACATCTTGTATTATGTTCATATAAACATTACAAAAGTTTTTAAAACTTGATTTGAGCTAAATGACAAAATCAACATGTTTATTAAATATGTATTTTAGTGTTTTTGAATATTTTGGAGATTTCACAAATGGTAAGAGAAAATTAAAAAATTACTTTTTTAACATATTCATATTCATGTTTATAAACTTTTTCCAAAGTTTTATATTTTTTGAAATTTATTTACTATTTTTCAGGCTCTTCAAAATTGGTTTTTACTATTCAAAACAGGCTGATACCACGTTATCAGTCGAGTGATGAATGTGTACAGTCAACTAAAGAAAATGCCTGGAATAGTCAAAGGATTCTGTTTCATTTTGGTCGACTGATCAGTCGACTGATGATCCATCAGTCGACTGATAAATATCGTCAGTCGAGTGATGAGCTAGAAAATGCCTGTAACAGTCAGCTCATCAGTCGACTAATCAGTCAACTGATTGACCCAATGACTAGTTATTTTAGCCTTCTGTTTTTTATCTTTTTGCTGGATTTGTTTGGGTTTTGTGCCTTGGTTTTTCTTCCTATATAAACACCTATTGTTCTCATCAGAATTAAGTTTTGAAGAGGGTTTTAAAGAGGAGTTTAAAGTGTTTTAATGTTTGTTTAAGTTTCTATGTTTGAGTTTACAAAGAGGAGGCTTGCATTTTACATTGAGGAATTCATCCTCAATCTTCTTCAACCTCTTTGTGTTTATAGAGAAGCTTTTCTAACTCTTTTCTCTAGTAATTTTATTATTAATTTTTATATTTTTATTATTGCTAGTTTGCTAATTGAGAAGCACCTATTATTATAGAATAATGCTAACTTGAGTCTTTGATCCAAGTTTTAATGAGATTTTTATATATTTTTAGTATATCTTATTCTTTATAGTCATTGATTGGTTTTGTATAACATTGAGTAGTTGTCATATGGGTTTGGCGCCATTTTTGGTTTGAAATGTGAGCTCGAGGGTACTAATAGTGATTTTCGATACGCTTGTTTATTTAATATGAAACTTGATGCAAATAGGTTCTCCATAGCAGCAAAAAACTTAGGTTGGAGTTGGTTTTTTTTGTTTTATATCGGGGAAGTTAAAGATTGAATTTTTTTTAAAACTCATAGATTTTAGACCGAGCGTAAGTACTTGACCTATTCAGCATACGTGCTTAGTGAGATATACGAGGGTAGTATGGTTTATAGCAATTGAACGCATGCGTACAAACAATGAGTGCGTACACTCCCGAATGGGTTTTTCAAAGATGACTTCTGATTTAATTTTCCAGTCTATTACCAAAACTTAGCTGATGTGGCATTAGGGTGAGCAGATGCGCCCAACCTCTAAGCGCGCATGCTTAGCCCAAGAAAATAGATTCTTTCAACTTTTTGAATTTTTATTCATTCAAGTTTATTTTTATGATTCTTTGGTTTCAGCCATGTGTTATGATATTAGATCTACAGTAATGCTTACTTTGTCATCCTAAGATAAAGTAAATGATAAAATTGATGTTTGATTAAAGTTCCTTTAGCTTATGATTAGTTTATCAAAAGCATGCTTAGATTCAAGTAAAGCTAGTTATTCTATATTTTGATAAATAATATATTTCTAGTATGCTATGTCATGTTGTGCTATGAGTTAGAATCCATGAACATTATACATGTTGGCCTAAGTGATACCTTAGGTGATACCTTAGATTTTGGTTATGCTCAATTCGATATCATGAGACATGGCCTTAGTGGTATGCATGATTAGGCACTATGATATGGTATATATATGATGACACTGGTTGCTTAAATTTTAATATTGGGTATGACCTTCATGACACTAAATCAAGAATGAATTCTGTTTGAAATTAAGAAAGTTCTTGGTTTGGAATACATTGTGACTGTGAGTGGAGGCTTGTGATTCTCTGATACGGGTGTATCTTCTCTTCGAGAGCTTAGCGATCCTCATGGGAGCTTGAGGATAGATGATTTTCATGATAGCATGAGAATAGGGGTGTAAAACAGTACAGTGGACCGCAGGTGGAAGTGTGGAACAAGATGACGAGCAGCAGATTCGAAGAATCCAGTCTTTAGCTCGTGAGTCGACTCATACATGTACATGAGTCGACTCATCAGGTTGAGTCGACTCATGACTGTCATGAGTCGACTCACGAAATCAAGCCCTGTTAGCAAAAGTCTCTAACCAGTTGACTCATCAGTTATGAGTCGACTCATATGACGTCATGAGTCGACTCATCTCAGTCATGAGTCGACTCATCGACAGTTTCCTTATTCGTTTGGGTTTTTGTTCACACGAATTCCTGTTGGTTTTAGGCTTGGTTATTTACCAGATTGCCATCCATGTTTGTACACCTATATAAAGGGTTGTTTAGGGTTTCTAAACATTAGTTTTTTTATGATCTTAGATCAGAGAGAGATTCTAATCTTTGTATTAGGGTTTAGAGAGGATTCAGAGGTTGTTCTCGATTCTTGTGAGATTGTGAGGGAGATATTGTAATCTTTTGTTCTTCATAATCTAGAAGAAGGTATTTTCCTTCACCATACTGAATTGTCTTGTGTTTTAGTTCTCTTCTTCTTAACCCATCTTTTGATAATTCCGCGACCAAAGGGTGCTCGCACAGCAAATCATATCAAGTTGGTATCAGAGCGATCAGATCCTATAAAAGGGGCATCCTGTGTATGGTCCTGACTCGATCGCAATACAAGAAGCTTGGCGAGATCGTTATTTCATTGGAAAGAGTCCAGGTTTTAAGGAGGAAGAAGATGGCTGAAGGAGACAATTCTACGAGGATTGATACACTGGAGAAGCAGATCGAGACGATATGTTTGACTCTCACACAACTCGTCAGTCTTATCCATGGAGGTGGCAAACAAGGTGAATCTTCTTCGAAAAAAATTGTTGAGTCCGATGTGGAGAGAGTATATTCAGATTCCAACGAGGAGGAGAAGACCGTTAAGGCAGCATTGCATCAAGGAGGTAAGAATTCTTATCAGAACCTGAAGATTGACTTCAAGGTGGAGATTCTTGTTTATGATGGGAGTGTTGACATCAAGAGGCTTGATGACTGGATCGAGCGGATGGAGACGTATTTTACTCTTTATGGTTATTCGTCAAAAGAGAAGATTGTGTTCGTGACTTTAAAGCTTTCAGGGCACGGTTGACGTGGTGGAAATCCTACTACAAGCAGGAGAATAAGGCAGTGTCGTGGGACAAGTTCAAGGAGTTACTAAGGAAGCAGTTCTACCCGGTGGGATTCCTTGAAGAGCGTTGGTACAAGTGGTACGACTTGCGCCAAAGGGTCAATCAAACCGTTCAAGAATACACCATGGAGTTCCAGCAGCAGGCGATGGTCCTCAACATTGTGACAGAGGAATATTCTGTGTTTATGAAGTATATGGCGGGATTGAGCGATCATATCCGAAAGGAGATGAGGCTATTCATTGTAGAATCAATTGTAGAGGCGAACATGAAGGCTATTGCCCTCGAGGGCAAGCAAAAAAAGGGCAATGAGGCTAAGGGAGACTCCAAACAAACGGAAGGCGAGTCTAGTGGTTCTCAATCTAAGAAGGAGAAGAAGAAGGGTGATCCAGGGAAAGCAGGGCTGATTTGTATTCACTACGAGAAGATAGGGCACACAGCTGATCGGTGCTGGGAGAAGTATCATCATCTCAAGCCAAGAGGGTTAAAGAAGAAGGAGGAGAAAAAGGCATACATAATAGCTCAAGGTCCGAAAGAAGTCCCAGGGATGACGAGCCCAACAGCAGTCTCAACCTTATGACGGGGAAGCAGACCACGAAAGAGAACGACGACCGAGAGAGCAACTCTTTGTTCTTAAGTTGCAAGTGAAGACCAGTTTAGTTAATGCCATTGTTGATTCGGGCAGTGAGAAGAATTTAATATCCGAGGCATTGGTTCAGAAGCTGGGTCTGAAGACGGTGAAGCATCTGAAGCCCTATCCATTAGGGTGGATTCAGAAAGAGGAGAAAATGAGTGTAGTTGATCAATGCACTGTCAGATTTGCACTCCACGAGTCGTATATTGACGAGGTCACGTGCGGTGTAGTTGATCAATGCACTGTCAGATTTGCACTCCACGAGTCGTATATTGACGAGGTCACGTGCGACGTTGTTCCATTGGATATTTGTCAGATTATACTGGGTAATCCGTACTTATGGGATAGATATGCGATCTACGAGAGGCGGGCTCAGAAGTACACCTTCACTAAGGATGGTGAAAAGTTCATAATTCATTCGGCATCTCTTCCGAGGGAGACAAGCTTGGGAACAGTGTTGTGAGCGAACAGACTAGTGAATGTAAGCAAGAAGTTTGTCTCGTTGTGCATTAGACTTCCAGAAAAGCCATCAACAAAGGATTGCAACTTAGAGCGAACGGTGACTACGACGAGACGCAGGACAAATAAGTTATTTCCAATCGAACGTCGAGACCAGGTTCCTAGCAGGGCTAGATGGTGCAGAAAAGATGGAGGAGCTCGAGAGTTTCCTCAGCAAAAGTTCTAACTTGAACGGGACTTCAAGTTCTTAAAGAGGGGACCCATGATACGAGTGTATCTTCTCTTTGGGAGCTTAGCGATCCTCATGGGAGCTTGAGAATAGATGATTCTCATGATAGTATGAGAATAAGGGTGTAAAAAGTACAGTGGACCGCAGGTGAAAGCGTGGAACGAGACAACGAGCAGCAGATTCGAAGAATCCGGTTTTTAGCTCTTGAGTCGACTCATACATGTACATGAGTCGACTCATCAGGTTGAGTCGACTCATGACTATCATGAGTCGACTCACGAAATCAAGCCCTGTTAGCAAAAGTCTCTGACCAGTCGACTCATCAGTCATGAGTCGACTCATCGACAGTTTCCTGATTCGTTTGGGTTTCTATTCACACAAATTCCTGTTGGTTTTGGGCTTGGTTATTTACTAGATTGTCATCAACGTTTGTACACCTATATAAAGGGTTGTTTAGGGTTTCTAAACGTCAGTTTTTTTATGATCTTAGATCAGAGAGAGTTTCTAATCTTTGTATTAGGGTTTAGAGAGGATTGAGAGGTTGTTCTCGATTCTAGTGAGATTGTGAGGAAGAGATTGTAATCTTTTGTTCTTCATAATCAAGAAGAAGGTATTTTCCTTTGCCATACTGGATTGTCTTGTGTTTTAGTTCTCTTCTTCTTAACCCACCTTTTGGTAATTCCACGACCAAAGGGTGTTCGCACGGCAACTCGTATCATTCTCACCACCAACAAAAAAATCAAGTATTAAATATGATGAACAAAGAAAGAGAAACTAAGTAAGATAACAAGTATCTTCATATATCAAATAATGAATCGCTTGCTTTGATATTTGATAAGCATGTTTGTTTTTCTTTGGGAACCCACTCTGAGAAGGCACAAATATGATGGATGTTCTCTACGTATTGAATTATTTGTACATATCATAGATAATGCGTGGCCCGGTGTTTTGTCTCAGCGCTAGTGTCAAATGAATCTGTGCACAATAACCAAGTAAAGTAAGAATTCAAGTAACATTCTCGGCAAGTACAAAACACACATTATCTTATGGGAGCTTTTCAATAAGATTAAGCAAAATTTGAGAATAGTTAGATGCACGCACTAGCTTATGCATCACACTAATCGAGATGCAAACTCACTTTGTTACTCAATGACATTTGGTTGAACTTTCATTTATCTTCAAGATCTATTTTCATTCTAGATATATGTAAAGTTATACAATCATATAGGTTTTCTTATATTTGAACAAGCATTGAATCCATGATACACATCACATGTGAATAAATCACTTCGTTCATTTTACCACTCACTAGAAGGAATTTTGACCATCATAGTCTGTGCGTTAGTGGCAAATCTCCCCATGTCCACTTTGCTTTCATGCTCCTCAGACTTCAGTGACACCTAGTAAAAGAGGGGGTTTTATTGATCAGCTTATTTGTCTACTTATTCACCAGATTCCAATTTTGTTTGCTAATTATCTATTTGGGTTTTCATAAATCAATTGAACAAGTTGGCATATTTTTAACTATTTAGAATTGGGCAACCTTGCGACTAGCTTGCCAAGAGATACATGCAGGAGATTGTTTGTATAAAACCTCATAAATTTTGAAATATTATGATCTATATTTATAAATGAGTTTTAATTATGATAAATATTATTTATAGATGAATGGTTATATTAACAATTGATTTGATCAATTAAGAATTTATATGAGAAGTATACAAGTGTCAAACATGCACAAGAAATGAATGAAACGCAAAAACATGCACAATAGATCAATGGTTGGAAATAGCCTCTGATCAGTCGACTGATGTTAGCATCAGTCGACTGATGAGGTTATCAGTCGACTGATGACAGACATCAGTCGACTGACGAGCTGTTTTCTAGATTGTTCTGGGTTTTGGGTTTGGGCCATTTTGATTCAGGGTTGCAGCTACATATATTTACATGTTTACACCTGAAAAACTCATCTTTTCATCAATGTTTCAAAATCCTAGCAGCCCCTCTTATTCCCACCCAAACCCTAACTCTAAATTATGTTTTTAGGAGAGCTTTGTGAAGCGAACACCGAGAGGAGGTCAAGATTTGTGATGTTTGGTGATGAGGGATCGAGTCCTGCTTGTTTTAGAGAGAATTGTACGTGGTAAAAGGCAAGATCACCTCCCTCCAAACCTCTCCTTAATTAAAAATCAAATATTTATGTGATAATCATGTTTAATCTCATGTTTAGGGTTTAATCGGAAGTTAAATGCTTAATATATAATGTTTATATCATAAACCCATGCCAAGAACAGTAGAACAAATCTGTAACTGATGTGTTTAGATGATCAAGATCATTAGAGTTGATTTAACATGTTAATAACAGTTTAATTTGGTTAATATGCACTAGATTGTCAAAATAAACAAAAGTTTAGTTAATTTGTACGTTAAACCTTAGATCCATGAGTTCACATTATTTTCATCTTGTTTAAACAAACTTTGAGTCAAGTATTCATGAGTTTTAAAACAAAGATATCAATAAAAACCTGAGTTTTTAAAGAAAACACACAAAAACCCAGACCTGGCTAATCTCGGTCTGTTCTATCGACTGACCGCACGTGTCAGTCGACTGATGGACTTATTTTTGCATTGTGATTGCAGTCTATCAGTCAACTGAAGCCCTTTGTCGCTCAACTGATCAGGCCCTGTTGTGAATCTTTGTTTCATTTATATGTGGGGTTGTTGTGTGAGCGCGCAGTGCAAGTTGTTATGTTGATATTTACGCATATTTTGAGGAGTACACGTGCTGAGTTTGAGTGCGCACGATTCCATCATTTGGGCTTGTTCAAATAATTTGCATTCGTTGTGAGTAACGATTATTTCAGTTACCTATTATTATGGTTGTTTCAGTGCGGTAAGTTGGTACCCGCAATGAGAGCGTGGATGGAGTACACTCTGAGTGTGTTAGTCAGTATACCGCAATGAGACCGTGATGGACTTCATTCTGTTGTACACTTTTCTATCCGCACGAGCATGGGTAGAGGACGTTGAACCTATGTTTTGTTTCCACATGGTTACGCGCGGAGGTTGATATACCTATTCGTTGATCCGATTGAGGATGCGATGAGTTGAAGAATTTCAGAGAAGGGTGATTTAATTGACTTTATGATAACCTGAGTCAAAGGTGATATTTGTATTCTAGTTAATATAAGTTATTGTGGAGGTATTTCACATCGTTGATATACTGAATAGTGCGGTATCTGCTTTGCCCACTAAGGGTAGTATAGGGAGTTGAATGACATTTATGGAGATGATTTTTATATTTCTTTTTGGTATTGTTCTTTTTTACTATTTTATTCCTAGTTGGAATTTATATTTAGAAACTCATAGCCTAAGGCACATAGTATATACATGAGGGTTTCATTGTTTGGATTGTTTCGCTCGACGTACCAGTCTCGTGTTGTGGATTTCTAAATGTAAATACTTTGTAGTATAAGGTAAAATAATTTAGGTAGACTATGCACTTATAAGTAGAGCCTCCATTATATTTAGTATCCCTTCCCCTGTAGGCAGATGAAGATGATCTTGCTAGCGCCCTGACACTGTTGATTTTCCTTCTTTTTAGGTAGCAGATAAGAGTTTCGAAGAACCGCAGGTTGATAAACTTTCAGCATAGTCACTGTCACTTATTTATAGTAGTTTCTTCTCCACAGTTGTTTAGATTGATTTTAGTTGATTATTAGACTTGCATTTTATTTTGAGAGCTAAAAACTTATGTATTTTTTAGTTGACTCTTGTAGTTGAGATTTTTGACCATTTATATCAGATTGTTGAATGTATTTTCTTCTATATCTGTTGAGACTTTATTATCACTGTGGTTGATAATTTATCTCTATGTTCTATTTTCTGTTTTCATCTCTTATATATTTGCTTGTACCTACACTATTTTTTATTGATTCCACTAGAGATATATTACTGTGATGGTGATAAAAATACCCAGAGGGGGAGGGTAAATAGGGTATATGCTAATCTAATCCGATATTAATGTTAATTTAAAACTTATTAACAATTATATCCTAGCAAGATTAATATTCAACAAAATATGAGCAATGATATGTAATTAAACAAGGGCGAAATAAATATGAACAAATATGCAAATGAGTAAGTGATCAATTACATTCACAAACACACAATGTGATCACAGAGTTCGGTCACTCCTAACCTACATCTCTGTTCCCCACTCTCGAGAAGAATCATCACTATCTCAATTGGTTTTCAACGTTCACCGAAAACGTTTACAACTCACACAATCGGTTTTCTAGCTCACTAAAAACGTTCACAACTAACACAATTGCAATCACACAATACACTCTCTAAGTGTTGGCCTAGCCCGTGTTGACTTCCTCAAGTGCTCAGATTTACTACCTCTCCCTAAGCTTTACTACCGACGCCACTCCTCTTGGAATCGACTATGTCTCTCACCACACACTCCTCTTGGTGTACTTGTGTATTACAATATGATCTCACAATTAAGTTCAAGTACAAATGACTTTGTTCTCTAACAAGATAAGAACTCAATTAAGCTCACACTTAATGTATCACTCACCACAACCTATTATATAGTGTATGAAATACTAAAAGCTTAATAGGTGGTGTGTGTGTGAACAATGAGAAATATCAAAACTAAACTCAATATAAATTCTAGCTTAATAAAATGAATAAACAACAAATAAATGTATAGAGCTAGAAATTGTGTTTAGAGAAATCTTTTCTGAAACCAATTATATAGTGTATGAAATTGAAGCTCAAACACGATAGAATCAATCTCTTCTTTCTCTTGTGAAAGCGTCTTCACAAAACACTTGTAAAACCACACTTAAACAAACTTAAACCCTTGTAAACTTGTTTTAAAATATTTCTTAGTTCATTCAGAAGTTAGAGGGAATAGGGTATATATACGTTCATGAAACAAATCCCGAAATGAAGAAAATCCAAGAAAAAAGACAAAAAAACACAAAAATCACGTAAGCTGGAAACTAGCTATTATAATGCCATCAGTCGACTGACACTATTCATCAGTCGACTAATGAGATGACCGTTATAGGTCGCTCATCTGCTATTGGTCGACTGATGAACTCATCAGTCGACTGATAACCTGCATTAGTCGACTGATGGTTCATCAGTCGACTGAACAGAAACAAAATACATATTCCAACACGTTTCATTGGTCAACTGATAACAAACATCAGTCGACTGATAACGTACACAGGGGTTTTTCAAATGGTAAAAATGAACTTTGAACCCTCTTTAAAAATATCAAATAATATCAAATAAATTTCAAAAAATGTAAAATTTGGGAAAATATTCATAAACATGAAAATGAACATGTTACAAAAGGAATTTTTGAAATATCATTTCACGTTTGTGAAATCTCTTTGTTTTGTAAAAACTCACAAATACGTGTGTATATGAAACACT
This sequence comes from Asparagus officinalis, assembly GCF_001876935.1. Taxonomy (NCBI): domain Eukaryota; kingdom Viridiplantae; phylum Streptophyta; class Magnoliopsida; order Asparagales; family Asparagaceae; genus Asparagus; species Asparagus officinalis. The sequence continues at coordinate 41,265,712 of NC_033802.1, read as the reverse complement.
TGATTTTTGACATTTGACTTAAACCAAAGTATGAAATCTTTTTAATTGATATATAGACATAATAAAATATGCATACAAGGATTATTTTGTCCATAAACCAATAACATAATGTTTTCGTAAAAATAACCAAATTGTGATAAAACAAAGAATTTGTATGTATATAATATGAGCTTGAAGTATTTACACACAATATATAAATCCTAAGCTAATATACCCAAGTGAATGCATATATAAACCCTGGACCCGGAGGAGGAGAAGGATGCTGCACCATCCTGAAAAAGGTCATCAAATCTACTTACAATGCTAGCAAATCCTATATCCTGACTGCTCTCAATCTTGTCAATCCTCCTAAGTACCTTACCATGCTAAACTTGAGCCTCAGCACGAATTTCTTCCTGCCTCTGCTCATAATCAGACCAGCGAGCACACACTCCCTCTTCTAGCCTATCCATATTGTAAAACCCCCAAAAATCTTATAATAAATATATGTGAATTAATAATAGTGAATAATTCTCTTATGAGGAATAATCATGTATATATATCAGATACATATATTTATCAGTGTTTGGGAACCCAGCAGGTGGTTTCAAGTGAGAGACATCGAGTGATATGTGTCCAGCAGGTGAAATGCTAACAGAAGCATTTTTTGTGCTGAGCGGTCGACCGACGCGGTCGACCGTGGCGGTCGACCGATCAGCGAGCAGAGAGTTTCAGGTTTTGTTTTCTTTGCAATTTCTGTTTCGGGTCTTTTGGGTTTCGGGTCGGGTTGGGGAGTTAGAATATATACCAACTCAACCCATGAGAGCCTCTCTAGAGCTCAAACGTAAAACCCTAGCCCCCAACTCTCAAATCTCAAACCCTAGCTGGATCTGGTGCTTAGGAGGAGATCTCGAGGATTTTCTCAGCGGGATTTTGGATTGGCAGCGTAGAGAATCAACCTCCTGCAGATCTAGGGCTCTCGTTAACACCCAAGGCGAGTATCATGTCGCCCAATCCCTCACCCCTGTTTTCTATGATTTTCAGTTGGATTTTTATGAGTTTGGATGAGCCAAAATAGTATTTTTGTATAAAAATGAATTCTCTATATTATGGTTAATAAGAATCAGAGGTTTTAGTTGATAAAAAACTCACCCATGACCTGTTAAATGAGGATCTAGATCTGAAATTTGCCTAAACAAGAACTAAACCATTGCTACTGTTATTTAAACGATTTGGGAATTTTTCTCATGTTTTTTTTTTTGAATATTGGAAGTGTAGATTTCAAGACTGAGGATTGTTGTTTATCTTCAGTATGATTTTAAAACTTTTGAACACTTGTTATCGTAGAAATTTTGTTAATTTGGTTTCAGGTTTCGAGCTGACAGAAACCCAGATTTGGGTTTCTGTCCGCTCGGCGGTCGACCGACGCGGTCGACCGCTGAGCTCGTTTTGAGGCTTCGGTCGACCGCAAATTTATTTCGGTCGCGGTCGACCGCCAGGCTCGTGCCAGAGTTCGGTCGACCGGATCGGTCGACCGCAGTACTCTCTGTTGTATTTTCCCTATTTTGTATATTTTTGAATATTTGTTCAGGTTCGAGTGATTTCCTGGACTATCTGACATTGGTATTTGGTCTTACTATGTACCCATGCATGATAGAAGACCTGAGGGTACCAATTATGGATATATACACTATTTTGACTGTGAATTGATATAGGTAGATTTCACTATGTATCCCAGAAATATTTTCACCATTTCACAGTCCTTGTGTTGGACTATAATCCAAAGAAAGTCCTCGAGTTGGACTACGATTTATAGAAGTCCTCGTGTTGGACTGTGAGTTATGAAAGTCCTCGTGTTGGACTGTGATTTATAGAAGTCCTTGGGTTGGACTGTGAATTATGAAAGTCCTCGTGTTGGATCGTGATTTATAGAGGTCCTTGGGTTGGACTGTGAATTATGAAAGTCCTCGTGTTGGACTGTGATTTATAGAAGTCCTCGTGTTGGACTATGATTCATCTCAGTCCTCGTGTTGGACATTTGCCACTTATTCCAAGAGTTTGGAAACCACAGTATATAGTTCCTGTATCGGACATATTTTCTTGACTCTGTGTATGATTCTCCCACGGGAGTTTATGACATAACACTTATGTAGATTTTGACATGATATTCATGTAAGTAATAACATGATATTCATGTAGTCTATGATATGGCACTGTACTTATGTTCTGAGGTTAGCTGTATTTCATTTATTATTGTTTTCCGTACTAGAACCTTGGGTTTGGTGTTTAGAGATTTACAAATTTTGAGATACAAGGTATATATATGAGGGTTTCCTTGTTTGGATTATTTCGCTCGACGTACCTATGCTCGTGTTGTCAATTTCTAAATACTAAAACCCTCTTTAGTAAGATCAATAATTTTTAGATCTATTATATATTATTTGTATTTTCATATACAACGAGCCCTGTTCCCTTGGGGTTGGTTGTGATGTTACTCGCTAGCGCTTTGACGTTCGTTGTCCCTCCCCCTTTCAGGTAACGAGCCAAGAGCCCGGAGAGTCGCAGGTTGATAGCGAGGCATTTTAGCTTCAGCTATTTACTTATATATATTTTCTTTTGGAGTTCCACAGTAGACTTTTGTTTAGGTATTTGAGAGTATTATTCTAGAAGTTGTAAAGGCTGCGAGCCTTATTTCCTTATCGCCAGACATTTGTATATGAGACTTGTTGAGTATTTCAGTTTATCTACTCAGATCTTGATTATGTATTTCTGTATTGTTGGATGATGAGATATTTATGTGACTATTATCATTTCATCAGTATTCCTTGTATTATCTCTCACCTGTTTTGTACCTACACCAGTTGTTGATTCTACTAGATAGATGTTGATTGTGATGGTGAAACATGTTATTGCACGGTGTGGTGCATAGCAGGTTTGACATTCTTGATTTCACCTTGGACTGCAGCCTTGTGTGAACCCAGGGGCGTCACACATATGCTCAACTATATAGTCTGGGATACTAAAGGAGGATTCACAGGGAGGAGCCCTAGAACTGGATAGAGGATGTGACTACTCCATAGAACTAGAAGACTCAAAACATGATGGTCTAGTTCATATTGAGTGGCAGGGACACCCATCCTATAAAGAGCTAAAGAGTCAAAGAAGGGTAAGACTTTGACTGGGGTCTCATTAGATAAATCAACCACAAAATGAGAGAATACTTTGGTTAAAATGGCTCCAAAAGGAAGAAAAGTAGTGTGAGTTGAGCCATAACATTGAATATAACATTGCCCCACTTGACATCACGACTCCCAACAATAGCATAAATAGCACAAGTGAGCTCATGAGAGTAATGACTATAACCCCTAGTTTTGGGAATTATATTGTAGCAGATTATACGGCCAATAATTTTGGCCAAATCAGAAAAAGAGCTGGGGTCAAGTGGAAAATGTCTGCTAGGGAGAGTCAATAAGGAGTCCACTGGTGGGTCATCATAAATAACATCATCCAATAAAGTGTTCCCACGTGGAATCCCAAGAATTTTAGACAATTTATCAGTACAGAATAGAATATGACAATTCTTGACTTGGGATGAAATGAAGGGAGTTTTAGGATCAGTTGATGTAACGCCCCTGATTTTCACACTGGCTGTAGACCAGGGTAAATCCCAGAGATGTTAGGACCTACTATGCACCCTCCTTTATGCATAAGCAAGCTTATCATGACACTGTTGCTATTACTCTAGTAAATGCCAAACAACAATAGGGAGACACCCAAAGTCTAATAAAATAGTCTTAATATTATGGCAAATCTTAGAAATGAGGATACACAACAGGTATATAATGATTTATAATATTCTCAAGCTAAAATTTAGGCACAACACAGTTTGGAGCTGAAAAGTGAACATATATCATATATGTGAGAAGTTCTAAACAAGAAGAGAAATCTAACAGACTCTATACAGATATCCAAGTTCCACTAATATCTAACACTGTATCAAAATATACATATCCATAGGAGGCTCTCTACCTCCTAAAAGGTAAAACTTACACAGGTTTGGCCCGGCTCCGGCTACAAGAGTAAAGACAACAAAAACTACACTATTAAGTATTACCTAGCAAAAGCAAGGTCAGCTACAACAAGCTAGTCAGCACTTCTTTGCGCTTCTAATGATCTACCTGAAATATGTTGGACCCTAGAGCGGGGTGATAAGGATCTTAAGGCAATAATTGTGCAATAAAAATAAGATAATGCAATACAACATAAAATAAAAAACCAAAGTAAATGAGATAAGGTTAAAGATCGTTATCCAAGTGACACGCGATGTGTTAATGAGGTTCGGTCCACTAATCTACGTCCTCGCTCCCCACTCTCGAGGAAAATCCACTACACAACCCGGTTTGGAAGCCGGAACTTCTTCTACACAGCGATCTCCACAATATCTTACAACCACACAATTGATCTCCACAAGGTCAAGCTCACCATAGTAGCAAATGATGTAAAATCTCTCTCTTTACAATAACCCTATGGTAAGGAGAAAGATCACACTTGAAGCCTGGGATGTGAAGTTGAAAACAGTGAACAATAGGAATGAAAATTTTGTCTCTTTTGAAAATAATAAACTAAACACCAAGGATTTGCAATAAGCTTGGATAGCTCTGAAGAAGGGGGTAAGAGGGTTTAAATAGGAAGAAGAACAGGAGCCAAAACCCATACCCAAATCCCCCAAAATTCAACAAAAAAGATTTTCTGATTCTGTACCAAAAATGAATGTTGGGCGATCGGCGGGGGGGGGGGGGGTTTTTCATGGTCGACCGTGTAGGTTTTCAAAGTCAAGGAAAGATTCTGAAAAGTCTACGGTCGACCGTGGCGGTCGACCGTGAAAACTTCTGTAATCAGTTCGGTCGACCGTGGCGGTCGATCGCAGGAGTTCTCGAGCCCTCTATAATAGAGGTGGTCGACCATCACGGTCGACCGCACAGGTTTTTGCTGGCTCCTGAGGGAAAAACACTGGCACGGTCGACCATAGCGGTCGACCGTGAACTGACACAGGCTGATATATGGTTTAAAAGCAGTTTTTGATATTTTATAAAATCTGTAAAAATACACAAATGATTTTTAAAAAATGTGTAACTTTGTAAAATGTTTTTAATACTAAAAACAAACTGTTTAAAAAAGGAATTTTGTTAATAGGTCATCATACTTGTGAAAAACCATATATTATCAAAACCGTCAAAAATATGAGTATGAAAATGTGTGTGTGATATCTCAATAGCTTCAAATAAAATCTACAACTACTTGCCTACATTTTATCACTAGAGGAAAATAAACACAGCAAATATCTCTCATATAGAAATACATTTCTTCAGTCTTGATATTTCTTTTGAGTTGATGAACTTCTCATTGCGTTTAGTGTTCTTGATTAAACATTGCTTCATCACTATGCCTCCTCCTTCTTTAGATATCGTCGTTTTGGCTCATGTTCCATCCAATCCTCCATAGATGGTACTAACAAGCTTGATATACATATTAACTACAATATCACTCAACAAGCAATTAGTGGTGATAATGGTGGTTGTACATCATCATCAAAACATAAGGGCTAACAATCTCCCCCTTTTTGATGATGACAACCAACCATTATATAGGAGCGAAATAAATATAGCTTATAGATAGTAGCTCCCCCTATCTATGAGCTCCCCCTAACTATATACACAAATGAGGAGATTTCTTTCCCCCTTTATCACCATCAAAATGGGGTATATGAAATAGTGAACATGCAAAAAGAAATATGAAGTTCAACTAACAAAGCATAACAAGCAAAACTTTTTACATAATACATAAACCCAAACCATTTCTTATGTGACAAAAATCTTCTTCACTAAGAGGCTTGATAAAGATATCCGCTAATTGAGATTTAGTATCAATATAAACAAGGGATACATCTTTCCGCTCGACATGATCGCGTAATAAATGATGGCGCACATCAATATGCTTGGTTTTAGAATGTAAAACGGAATTTTTTGAGACGTTTATAGCATTAGTATTATCACAAAAAAATTTTGTATTTTGAAAATACAAATCATAGTCAACTAAACTTTGTTTCATCCATAAAAGTTGGGCACAACATAAGCTAGCAGCAATGTATTCCGCTTCTGTAGTAGACAAGGAAACACAATTTTGTTTCTTGGAGGCCCAAGAGACAAGAGAGTTACCCAAAAATTGACATGTACCACTATTACTCTTGTGATCTACCTTACATCCGGCAAAGTCGGCATCATAAAAATCATAAAGATCAAAAGAGGTGTTTTTTGGATAAAATAAACCAAGATCAATTATACCATTGACATAGTTAATAATTCTTTTAACCGAAATCAAATGGGACATTTTAGGAGAATGATGCGGCATAAACATGTATCAAAAATATTGCAAGTGCACAACCGTGTCAAGTTATAGTATAAAAGTTATCGATCCCACGAGGAATGTGTTTTGTAGAAGAAAATATAAATCGGTTCTTATGTTGTGTGCGTGACAAATAGGAGTAAAAAATAAGTGTGATTGTGGGGAGATAATGAGAGTGAAAATGATAGTGTGTAAATCAATGTGTTTGAGAGTGGATATGAGTAAAAATAAATGTGATCAACAAGGCAAGAAAAAAATGAATAAAATCGAGAAACAAATAAAAATCAAAAAATCAAGAATAAAAATAAAATTCAAGAAAGTAAAGATTGCGGATTCAATTAAAGATATGGGTAATCTAGAATTAAATCCACTTCTTAGAAAAGGGTGATTTCCTAGAGGGTTCTAGCCTAAAGGTGAATCAAAGAAAATAAAAATGAATAAAAAGAAAAACTAAACCCATGAGGGTTCTAGCCTCAAGGTGAATAGTACAAGAAATTAAAATCTAACTACAAAATAAATTACAAAATCTAAACTATAAAATAAATTGCAAGAATTAAAGACAAGAAAATAAATTTACTCTATAAGCATGAGATAAATCTAATCTATAAGCATGAAATAAATCTAAGGTAAGAGGGTTCTAGCCTCTTGGCTATTTAAACAAGAAAATAAAATCTAACTACAAGCATGTAAATAAATCTAAACTAATAAGCAATAAAAGAGAAATTAAAGAGAAAACAAACATCCAAATTAATCTTCATCTCCATCTTCATCATCCAACAAAGAGAAGAAAATTTTAAAGTGGTGAAAAAATTATTTTATTAACTGTAACAAAAGATACAAATTTGAAAGGCCTTCTCAATTAAGAATAGCCCTCCTCTCCAAAAGGAGTTACAAAAATTTTTACACCCTCAACCCCTCACTCTCTACCCTTATTTATAGTAAACATTAGTGAATGAGAGCCATTGGATTAAAATCTTATCCAAAATAAACAAATTTCAGCCATTAATTTGTAACAGAATGATGTAGGTATCGATACCAACATCGATATTGGTATCGATATAGATATCGATGCTGGCATCGATACCCTTATCCCTCCTTATGCAATCTGCTGATTTCCTCTTTCATTTGGCTTTGGCTTTGGACTTTTGGACTTGGGCTTGGGCTCTTTCATGTATTTGCATATATTCTTTATTAATTCATGGGCTTTGTTGAGAGAAGAGATATTGGGCTTTTTATTTTTGATTAACCTGCAATTAAAGATAAAAACAAATATTAGTGGCATATTTATTCCTATAAAATAAATAATGAGGGTATAAAATTATAATAAAATATGATTATGAAATACCCCCACACCTAAACTTTTGCTAGTCCTCTAGCAAAGGAAAAAAAAGAAAAGAAAACCTAACTCACTTTCACAGGAATCACGGTTGTATTTAGCGTATACAACAAGCCTTTAAACCCCTAGGTTACCCTAGTGGACGAGTTGTAGTCTCGTGAGGGTTTACAGTGAATATTCCCACAAAATTCAGTCAACTTGCCAAATTAAAGAAGTCAGTAAAAAACTAAATTTACTTGATAATTGAGCTAATTATTACTCAAGAAAACATTTTTATATATAACTCTAAGGTAAATTTCCTAGAAAATCTTCTCATTATAGAATACAAAACCAAGCCAAACTTAAAAATTTAATTTAAAAGTTTTGAAAAGGACATGCTAACTCTTTGTTTAAAATAATATTCAAGTTGCTTGATCTAAAATATTTTCCAAGACCATATATACAAATATAACTATATATATATAACATTTATTAGTATTTTTATTTTTATTTTTACTTCTTTTTTTTAACTCTTTCTTCCTTGGTGATTTTTTTTCTACTTTACGGGTTTTCTAAGTGACCATTTAACGAGTTTTGGGCCAATGGATCCCAACCCAATTGTGCTTAGGTCATTAAGTATGAAAATACTCATTGGGCTTAATTACTTGGCCAGTTTAGGCTTTATAAGATAGAATCACCTTGAATTCAAGAGTTTTTTTTTCTTTTTTTTTTTGCCCATTTTTCGCACTCTTCTTTTGTAATTTTTTTATGTATATGTATATATAATCTGAAAAATATGTAAATCAAGACATTTTGAAAAATTATTTTCAACTCTAAGCTAAGCATGCATAAATTCCATTATTTTAAATAAAAATCTAAGTTAAGATTTAAGTAAAGTATACTACTTTGAAAATCATTTCTTAAGAAATTTATTTAGAGTTATCATAAAATGTAAACTTGAGTAAATAACAAACTAGGGATTAGAAAATTTAAAATTTATCAAATAAATCAATTATTACATAACTCTATCAATTTGGCAAGTGACGATATTTTTATAAATTTATTTTAAGAAAAGGGAAAAAATGACAAAAATGCAACTAAAAATGTAAAATAAAGAGAAAAAAATAACTAATTCCCACTCCCACACCTTAATGACAAAAATGCAACTAAAAATGTAAAATAAAGAGAAAAAAATAACTAATTCCCACTCCCACACCTAAATTTTGCATTGTCCTCAATGCAAACTCTATGATGCACAAAGTAAAGCAGATAAGAAGTAAAGTACTTATATTTGATCAGTTAATAAAAATCTGCAATTACATTTGGTCTGAGGAGGATAGAATCAAAAATTTATTCTTCTTTTTTTCTTTTTTTTTCTTTTTTTCCTTTTTTTATCTTTTTTTTTCTACAACTGAACAGGAAACTCTAAAATAAGAGAAGATTTAATTATGCTGAAATAAACAAAATAAACAATGTAGAATAAAATATTCAACATGAAGAGCTCATGTTCTACATTGAATCCTACCTTATTGCTAAAAATTCTTCCCCGTGTTTTAAACAAATTCAAAATAATATAATCAAACTATGCTGAAATTCCAAACATATCAGGGTGTTCAATAATTCTTGTGGAAATGAAAGGTAGGTATTATTGGTGTCATGCGTTTTGAACTTAGATTCTTGATTTATGAATGTTTGTTTTCTAACAACCAAATTTTCTTTAACAATTTCCTCAACCCCATGATTCATGGTTGATGTGTAAAAATTTGGTTGTTGTTTATTTTCCAAAAATCTTAGTTCATCAAGAAAGAGTTCTTCAAAATTTAGTTCAAAGCAGCAATTGTTTAACACCGTTTCCTTATTTTGACACACATGATCTGCTTCTCCTAATATTTTCAGCTCCTCACCAAAAATTTCCTCAATACTTGGATCTGACTCTTCTTCTTCTTCCGCTGGTCTTTCCTGAATTGAGTTATCAGAAGGAGAATGAATTGGAACAAGAATTTAGCTTAAAGGTATTCTTTCCTGATTATCGACCTATTTTCCTGACTGTAGTGCATTCATTTGAGTGTCCTTAGGATTGACCACGGGTTGACTCGGAATTTCTCCTTCCTCTCCTCCACTTATGGCACTAGCTAGTTGATTAATGTGGGTTTCTAATCTAGTTATGGCTTGAGTGTTAGAGTTAAGTATGAGTTCGGTTAATTGCATAAAGGATTTCATCATATAGGATATTTGAGTTAACATATCTGTGGCTAGTGTGGAGGCCTTCATTATGATTTCAAAACCTTTTTCCAAAATATTAAGACGTTCATCATGATCTGTATCAAGAGGAGTGTGAGTTACAACTTGATGATGAGGAGACTGATCTTGATGTGACAGACTGGGTTGTTGAAATTGTGGATGAATATTGAAAGGAACTGTATTTCCCCTAGGAAAATATTGGGTCGAAGAGGGAGTGATGTTTTGACTTCCGGAGTGGTTTCCCTAATTCTATGCAATATTTGTGTAACTTGCCCAACCTGGATTGTAGGTTGGAAAAAATAAATCATTCACTGAATACTGAGATGGGCTCTCTACAAACTCCCGAGCTTCATTGGGGATTTCAGTCCTATTGGGATAACATAAATTTTGAAAAACATGTGGATTAGCCATTTGTTCAAAATGAATTTGTCGATATGTATTGTCCCTAATCCACGTTTTGCATGCACCAAAAACAATTTCTTTTTATACTTTTTTTTAAAGAAAAAATAAAAGTTAGATTTTTTTCTTTTTTTGAAGAAAAAGAAAAACAAATAAAAAACAATCACTTTTCAATCATGCTAACTCTAGGGTTAAGCCTAACTTAGCTAGACCAGCTCCTAACCAAAAATTCCTTAAGTTAAAAGATAAAAGTTTTAATCGGTTAGTTAGCCAGGTAAGGATAGGAACAAAGGTTGATCAGAGATCGATTAAGTACCTCGTTCCTTATAGAGCGCTTTACGTAGCCCTTAAACCTTGCCTTAGACACCAACTAATTCAAGAAAACTTAAACCGGTTCACCTAAAGATTCTTTGTTCCTTATTGAGCTCGATTCCTTATGGCTAACGTCTAATGAGTTTTATTAGGCTTGGGTTGTGTAGTGAGGAATTTGTGATTTATAGGCTAAGGAAAGGGTGATGAAATCCCTCACCTTATCTTAATTATGGGGTTTTGCCCTTAAAAATATTTTCAAGTGTGTGCCTAACCAAGATGCTCAAATCACTTTGGTTAATTCCTACTAACTATATGAAATGCAACCCTAAGAATTAAAAGCGACTAAAAAGGATGGTAAAAAGAAAATCTTTTTTAGGGTTAACAATCAGACAAATGAGAAGGGAGAAAATTGTTTGGATTTATTATCTTGTTAGTCAATGTCAAAGTGGAGGGTGAATTTTATTATGGTCAACGAAAATAAAATCTTTTTTTTAGATCCTAATTGTCACTAATTATGAGAAACTAGCTAAAGATGTGGAATTAAAAATATTAGGAAGAAGACTTACCAAAAGCGAATCTCCAAATCATTAATCTCCAATCCTTGATCTTTAATATCCAAGTAGTTCTTTCACAAGAAACACACAAATTAAAGAACCAAAATAATTAAAACCAACTTAAGAACCTTCCCCGGTAACGGCACTAAAAACTTGATGCGACATAAACATGTACCAAAAATGTTGCAAGTGCACAACCGTATCAAGTTATAGTAAAAAAGGTTATCGATCCTACGAGGAAGGTGTTTTGTAGGAGAAAATATAAATCGGTTCTTATGTTATGTGCGTGACAAATAGGAGTGAAGAATAAGTATGATTGTGGAGAGATAATGAGAGTGAAAGTGATAGTGTGTAAATCAATGTGTTTGAGAGTGGATGTGAGTAAAAATAAATGTGATCAATAAGGCAAGAAAGAAGAATGAATAAAATCGAGAAACAAATAAAAATTAAGAATGAAAATAAAATTCAAGAAAGTAAAGATGGCAGATTCAATTAAAGATATGGGTAATTTAGAATTGAATCTACTTCTTAGAAAAGGATGATTCCCTAGAGGGTTCTAGTCTAAAGTTGAATAAAAAAAAATGAAAATGAATAAAAAGGAGAACTAAACCTAAGAGGGTTCTAGCCTCAAGGTAAATAGTGCAAAAAATTACAAAATCTAAACTATAAAATAAATTATATGAATTAAAGACAAGAAAATAAATCTACTCTATAAGCATGAAATAAATCTAATCTATAAGCATGAAATAAATTTAAGGCAAGAGGGTTCTAGCCTCTTGGCTATTTAAACAAGAAATAAAATCTAACTACAAGCATGTAAATAAATCTAAACTAATAAGAAATAAAAGAGAAATAAAAGAAAAAACAAACCTCTAAATTAATCTTCATCTCTATCTTCGTCATTCAACAAAAAGAAAAAAAAATTAAAGTGGTGAAAAAAATTATTTTATTAATTGTAACAAAAGTTACAAATTTGGAAGGCTTTCTTAATTAAGAGTAGCCCTCCTCTCCAAAAGGAGTTACAAAAATTTTTACACCCTCAACCCCTCACTCTCTACCCCTATTTATAGTAAACATCAGTGAATGAGAGCCATTGGATTAAAATCTTATCCAAAACAAACAAATTTCATCCATTAATCTTTAACAGAACGACGTAGGTATTGATACCAGCATCGATGCTGGTACGATACGGGTATCGATGCTGGCATCGATGCTGGCACGATACCCATATCCCTTCTTTTGCAATCCACTGATTTCCTCTTTCATTTGGCTTTGACTTTGGACTTTTGGACTTGGGCTTGGGCTCTTTCATGTATTTGCATATATTCTTTATTAATTCATGGGCTTTGTTGAGAGAAGAGATATTGGGCTTTTTATTTTTGATTAACCTACAATTAAAGATAAAAATAATTATTAGTAGCATATTTATTCATATAAAATAGATAATGAGGGTATAAAATTGTAATAAAATGTGATTATTAGAGAAGCTTAAAAACATGCACATGCACACACACTAAACATGATATCGAGTCTACTAGCGGTAAGGTAAAGAAGACTACCTATCATACATCGGTAATGTTTTTGGTCTACGTCCTCACCACTATCATCCGCATCAAGGTTGATACTTGTGCTCATGGGAGTTGGTGCTTGCTTAGAGTTCTCCAATCCGAATTTCTTTACCAATTCTCTAGCATACTTGCTTTGAGAAACTAATATCCCATCCTTAGTTTGATTAACTTGGAGCTTGAGAAACAAAGTGAGTTCTCCCATCATGCTCATCTCAAAGTGATCTTGCATAACTTTAGAAAATTCCTTGCATAAACTTTCATTAGCGGCATCAAAAGTGATATCATCAACATATATTTGAACTAAAATAAAATTATCTTTCCTTTTTCTCACAAAAAGTGTATTATCAATTTTCCCTTTAGAAAAGCTATTTTCAAGAAGAAAACTAGAGAGGCGAGCAATACCAAGCTCTAAAAGCTTGTTTTAACCTATATAAAGCTTTTTGAACCCGGTAAACATGATTAGGAAATGAATGATATATAAAACCGAGGGGTTGCTGAACATATACTTTCTCTTCTATAGAACCATTTAAAAAGGCACTTTTCACATCCATTTGAAATAATTTAAAAATTTTAAAACTTGCAAATGCTAAGAACTGGATTCTAACCTTGTAACCAGTGCAAAGGATTCATCATAGTCTATGCCCTCCTCTTGATTATATCCATGGGCAACTTAACGAGCTTTGTTTCTCGTGACTATGCCATGTTCATCAAGTTTGTTTCTAAAAATCCATTTAGTTCCAATAACATGAATATTTTTAGGTCTAGAAACTAATTTCCAAATATTATTTCTTTGAAAATTATTTAGTTCATCATGCATTGCTAGAACCCAAAACTCATCTTTTAAAGCATCATTTATCTTTTTAGGTTCTATATGAGATAGGAAGGCAACATTACCACATTCATTTAAACCTTTTGAGCGAGTTAGAACCCCTTGTGAAGGATTCCCTATTATTTTCTCCTTTGGATGATTTGGTGCAAATTTCTATGCTTTGGAGAATTCTTCTTGCTCTTGAATGTTGTGCATATATTGAGGGTGTTTCATTTAGTTGCAAAAATTCCAATCCTCCCTCAACATCATCATCATCTTTCCTAGGTAAACCAACTTGTAAGCCAATATTAGTTTCATCAAAAGTAACGTTTATAGATTCTTCAACAACAAGAGTTCGTTTGTTGAAGACCCTATAAGCCTTACTTCTAGGAGCATATCCTAAGAAAATGTCAATATTAATTTTTGAATCAAATTTATCATGGTGATCTTTGGTATTCAAGATAAAATATTTACAACCAAAAACACGAAAGTATCCAATAAAAGCGGTTTTGCCATAAAATAGTTCATAAGGAGTTTTCTTAAGTTTTGGTCTAATCAAAACACGATTTAAAACGTGGCAAGCCATATTGACGGCTTCTGTCCAAAAGTATTTTGGTAGATCAAAGGTATTTATCATTGTTCGTGCCATCTCTTCTATGGTACGATTTTTACAACCAACAACACTATTTTATTATGGTGTTCTTGGAGCGGAAAATACATGAGTTATACCATGATGTGCACAAAAATTATTAAAAAAATTATTTTGAAATTCACCACCATGATCACTTCTAATTTTAACAATTTGTAATTCTTTTGACAAAATGTGAAAAATCTTCAAAACATTCATCTTTACTACAAAGAAAAATTATCCATGTAAAACGGGAGAAATCATCAATGATAATAAAAACATAGTGTTTACTTCCTAGTGAGGTAACACACATAGGACCAAAGAGATCAAGATGTAATAATTACAAGGGTTTAGAAGTTGATACCTCATTAATGGATTTGAAGCTAGACTTGGTTTGTATACCTTTAGCACAATCTTCACAAACGGTATCTTTGATGAAATGTAAGTTTGACAACCCTTTTACAAGATTCTTTTTGGATAACTTGGATATCAATTCCATGTTGGCGGACCAAGCCTCTTATGCTATATCCAAGGATTCTCATTGACTGCCGCAAGGCATTTAACATCTTGATCTACTAGCTCATTCATCTAAAAAATATATACATTAGATTTTCTATTAGCAACAAAGATAATTTTTTCATGTAAGATAACGATGCACTTAACCGGTTTGAAAGAAATATCAAAACCTTTATTACTTATTTGGCTAATACTAAGAATGTTATGGTTTAAGCCTCTAACCAAATAAACATCCTCTATTACGGGAGAAGGTATCTTACCAATGCATCCAATACCTATAATTTTACCTTTCTCACTACCACCAAAGGAGACGTTACCTCCTTCAATCCTTGATAGGATTGCAAATAGATCTTTGTTGCCAGTCATATAATATGAGCAACCACTATCAATGTACAACATCTCTCTATGTCGTGTTTGTGATGTTCCCTACATAAGATGAAGACGTTGAAGCTTTAGATACCCAAATCTTAGGTCCTTGGGTGTTAGTATTCTTGGTACCTTTGGGTACCCATGTCATTCCATAATAATCATGGTTATTTTTAATCCTACAATGAGTGGAGATATGACCATGTTTCATGCAATATGTGCACACAAAATTTCTCTTATGTGTAGAAACATAAGATCTGTGAAATCTATTTCTTTTAATACGATGATGATTAGAATATGCATGAGTAGGTTTAATTCTACCGCTTTCAATTTCAAGTCTTTTAATTTTAGATCTTAATTGTTTGTTTTCAAAATCGAGATCTCCAAACAATTCATCTTTTAGAGCAAGTGAGGATTGTAGTTGCTCAAGTTCGGAATCACAAGAAGTATGCAATTTTTTAAAGGAAGAGTTTTTCTTTTGTCATTCTTTTAAACTCAATGTTCAACTCTTCTAATGCGGTTGCTAGATCACATTGCATATAAAAGGATTCACTTTCGGTATCGGATATTACCTCTTTTTCATAAGCCATAAAGCAAATGTTGGGATCATGAATAGTCATCTTTTCTCCTTCTTCATTGCTATCCTAATCGCTTGGTTCGGATTCCTCCTATCCAGCGTACATGGCTTTCTTCTTCTTGTATTTTAAATATTTCTCCTTGAGCTTAGGGCAATCTTTGGCAATATGACCTGGTTCATTGCATTTAAAATATTTTCCTACACGTAAAGAAAATTTGTTGATAGATTGGGGATTAAACTTCTTATTCATTTTTATGAGTCTTGATATTCTTCTAGAGAGGTGACCAACTTCTCTAGAAAAATCAACTTCACTATCCAAAGATGAGGAGTTATCACTAGCTCCTTTGTGAGCTATGGTCTTCATTTTTGGGGATGGATCCTCAATTTCCTTTGGGGGCACTTCCTCTTTCTCCTTCCCTTTAAGCTTCTTCTCATGACCTTAAGCTTGCCGATGAGGCCATCGAGAGCTAGAGTAGAAAGATCGTGAGCTTCTTCTATGGCCATAGCTTTGGGCTCCCACGCTGGAGTCAATGAACGAAGGATCTTGTAGTTCATCTCTTGAATAGTTAATGTCTTCTCAAGATCATGCAATTCATTGATGATATTAGTAAAGCGAGAAAACATAGCATCAATGGATTCATTAGGAAGCATTTTAAATAACTCATAGTCATGCATAAGCCCACTAATTTTGGACTCCTTAACTTAGGGGTTCCTTCATGTGTAATACATAATTTCACCCAAATTTCATATGCGGTTGCACACGTGGAGACCCTACTGTAAAATTAAGGTATCCATGGCCTTTGCATTGAGATTAGCTTGGTGTCTTTCTCCTCGGTTATAGTACTAATCTTGGACTTTTCTACATACTTCTTTTCTATGATATCCAAGATGTCAAGATCAATGCAATGAAGGTAGATCCTCATTCTATCTTTCCAATAAGCAAAATTACTACTGGTGAAAAGTGGGGGTCTAGTGGTAGATTGGCCCTCAAGCATATGCACATTGAATTAAGCCTCCACTGGATCTTTGCTCTAAGGTGGTTAGACCAAAAACAAATATAGAGACCAAGCTCTGATGCTAATTGTTGGACCCTAGAAGGGGGGTGATTAGGGTCTTAAGGCAATAATTGTGCAATAAAAATAAGATAATGCAATACACCACAAAATGAAAAACCAAAGTAAATGAGATAAGGTTAGAGATCGTTATCCAAATGACGCGTTATGTGTTAACGAGGTTCGGTCCGCTGACCTACGTCCCCGCTCCCCACTCTCGAGGAGAATCCACTACACAATCCAGTTTGGAAGCTGGAACTTCTTCTACACAATAATCTCCACGAGATCTCACAACCATACAATTGACCTCCACAAGATCAAGCTCACCACAGTAGCAAATGATATAAAATCTCTCTCTTTACAATAACCCTATGGCAAGCACTTGAAGCCTGGGATGTGAAGTTGAAAACAGTGAACAATAGGAATGAAATTTTTGGCTCTTTTGAAAACAATAAACTAAACATCAAGGATTTGCAATGAGCTTGAATGACTCTGAATAATAGGGTAAGAGGGTTTAAATAGGAAGAAGAATAGCAGCCAAAACTCATACCCAAATCTCCCAAAATCCCACAAAAATGATTTTCTGATTCTATACCAAAAATGACCATTGGGCGATCGGCGGTTGACCGTGATATTTTTCGCGGTCGACCGCGCTGGTTTTCAAAGCTAAGGAAAGATTCTGAAAAGTCTACGGTCGACTGCGACGGTCGACCATGAAAACTTCTGTAATCAGTTCGGTCGACCTTGGCGGTCGACCACAGGAGTTCCCGAGCCCTCTGTAATAGAGGCGGTCGATCGCCACAGTTGACCGCACAGGTTTCTACTGGATCCTGAAGGAAAAACACTAGCGTGGTCGACCGTGGCGATCGATCGCAAACTGACACAGGCTGATATATGGTTTAAAAATGTGTAACTTTATAAAATATTTTTAATACTAAAAACAAACTGTTTAGAAAAGGAATTTTGTGAATAGGTCATCATACTTGTGAAAAACCATATTTTATCAAAACCGTCAGAAATATGAGTATGAAAATGTGTGTGTGATATCCCAATAGCTTCAAATAAAATCTACAACTACTTGCCTACATTTTAGCACTAGAGAGAAAATAAAAACATCAAATATCTCTCACATAGAAATACATTTCTTGAGTCTTGATATTGCTTTTGAGTTGATGAAGCTTCTCATTGCATTTAGTGTTCTTGACTAAACATTGCTTCATCACTATGCCTCCTCCTCCTTTAGATATCGTCGTTGTGGCTTATGTTCCATCCAATCCTCCATAGATGGTACTAACAAACTTGATATACATATTAACTATAATATCACTCAACGAGCAATTAGTATCGATAATGGTGTTTATAAATCATCACCAAAACATAAGGGCTAACAAAATAGACTTAAAACAACAACATTACACGTAGGCAAGAACATCACAACAAAAACTTGTACAAGCTTTAAAACCGGCTACACCAATGTGGTTGCCTACGTACTCTCTCTCCCAAGGGATCAAGCCGCCTATAGTTCATCCAAATTGTTACGAACTACCTCAACAATCATGAATTTGCAAAAAGTTTCTTATAAAAACTAAAGAAAAATAACTTCCCGAGCAATAATCTGTTGGAGTAACTCGCTAGCCAACTCACATTTCTACTAGGTGGCTCATAGGCCTAACCCAAATAACAATCTGCTGAGTAACATATAGTCCTAACCCAGACAACAGTCTGCTGAGTGGCTCGTAGGCCTAGCTCAAGCAACAATCTGCAGAGTGGCTCATAGGCCTAACTCAGGCAACATGCTTGTATTATCATAAAAAAGCTCATGTAAACATATATTAAATTTATAATGCCAATAATGCAATAGATGTTCTAACCCAAATAACAATCTGCTGAGTAACATATAGTCCTAACCCAGACAACAGTCTGCTGAGTGGCTCGTAGGCCTAGCTCAAGCAACAATCTGCAGAGTGGCTCATAGGCCTAACTCAGGCAACATGCTTGTATTATCATAAAAAAGCTCATGTAAACATATATTAAATTTATAATGCCAATAATGCAATAGATGTTCATCACCCCATCGTGATCA
>NC_033802.1:41232615-41245650 GCF_001876935.1 Asparagus officinalis | reverse complement strand
AAAGGAACAAAACACAAACCTTCGTGTAACCCTCTCTCTAATGAGGTATCAGCCTTGTGCAACAAATTTCTACAAAATATATTGTTAGTAAATTAAGCATTTCTTTCTCTAGACAAACTCTTATAAAGGAACAAAACACAAACCTTCGTGTAACCCTCTCTCTAATGAGGTATCAGCCTTGTGCAACAAATTTCTACAAAATATATTGTTAGTAAATTAAGCATTTCTTTCTCTAGACAAACTCTTATTAAGAATAATTTTCTGTTTTGGAAACTAGATTCACACAGCTTTCATTCGGCACTGGTTTGGTTCAGTTTGGAGTTTATTCGTTTTCTCAATTATCCAGCTAAAATTTATGCATGTGCACTGAGCAGTTTTTACAGAAGATGTTGATAGTTATATTTTATTATAATTTTATACCCTCATTATATATTTTATATGAATAAATATGCCATTAATAATTGTTTTTATCTTTAATTGCAGGTTAATGAAGAATAAAGCCCAAGATCTCTTCTCTCAATAAAAACCCATAAATTAAATGAAGAACACAAGCAAGAACCAACAAGCCCAAGCCCAAAATTAAGCCAAGTAGCCTGTAGAAGCTAGAGAAAATAAAAGAAATCCAATATGAAAAAAAATGTATTCAAGATAGTTGACAGTAAAGAAATGACGATATCTCTCAATCCGAAAGGCGAAATTTAACATATAATATATAAAAATTACCTATCTCGATGAGACGAAGCCATCCGTGAAGGCAGAAATTTGATTGGACATTGATGCTAGCATCGATGTGGGCATCGATATGGGCATCGATGCTGGCATCGATACTGACGAATCAGTTACAGATTAATGGCTGATTTTTGATGGTTTTGGATAAAGAATCAATCCAAGGGCTGTCATTCACTGATGTTTACTATAAATAGGGATAGAGATTGAGCGAGGGGTTAGGGGTGTGAAAATTTTTGTAACTCCATTTGGAAAGGAGGGCCACTCTTAATTGAGAAGGCCTTCTAAATTTGTAACTTTTGTTATAATTAATAAAATAATTTTTTCACCACTTTAAATATTTCTTCTCTTTGTTAGATGATGAAGATGGAGATGAAGAATTATTTGGAGGTTTGTATTTCTTTTATTTTTTTCTTTTATTTCTTTTTAGTAATTTCTTTATTATTGCTTATTAGTTAGATTTACATTCATGCTTGTAGTATAGATTTATTTTATTGTCTTCTTATGTCCTTTTTGCACTTTAATTTATAGAGTAGATTTATTTTCTTATTCATAGCTTAGATTTTTATTTTATTTTTATTTTTGTAATTAGTTCTTTTTCTTCTTGTTTTTATTTCTTAAGATATGAAATTAATTCTTGTAGGAATCTTAGAATTGTATGAAACTAGTCTAATTTCCTTTATATTATGCAAATTATTCTCTTACACTTAAAATGATCATGTTTAGGATAATCAACTAGAGAACTAATTGATAGAAGAAGGATTTGATAATTTATGCTTATCTTAAAAGGTTTGATATGTTATACTTATAAATTCTAGGATTACTATCTTGTTGTTGTTCTTATCATGATTTTTATTTTGACTTAGAGGATAATTTGATAGGTTATACTTTTCTTAAATGGTTTGATAGTCTATACTTAATAAATCTAAATTAAAATTAGATAAAAAAAGAATATTTTGTATTTAATAATTGAGATTACTAGTAGATTTAATTCTAGATTTCTCATATCTTTAATTGAACCCTCCATGTTTTGTTTTTCTCTCTTTTTATTCTTGCTTTTTATTTTATTCTTTGATTCTTTCTTCTCTCCTCTAAAATACAATTTATTGTCTCTTGCATATATTCACAACAATCATTCCTCGTATCTCTCCACAACCACACTTATTCTACACTCCTATTTGTCACGCGCACAACATACGAACCGATTTATATTTTCTCCTACAAAACACCTTTCTCGTGGGATCGATAACTTTTTATACTATAACTTGACACGGTTGTGCACTTGCAATATTTTTGGTACATGTTTATGCCGCATCGGATGTCATTAGTAAATTGAGTATAACTTTCTCTAGACAAACTCTTTTTAAGAATGATTTTCTTTTTTAGAAACTAGATTCACACATATTTCATTCAGCACTAGTTTGGTTCAGTTTGATGTTTATTTGTTATCTTAATTTTCCAGTTAAAGTTTATGCACCTGCACTAGAAAGACAATCTGACCCCTCTTAGATTGTTTCGCATGTAACTTTGTCTTTTGTTTTGATAAAAACATCTTTACAGTTCAATTAGTCAAAATATAAGTATTTGATTATGAATCTAACTCAAGAACACAACCAAACAGTACGTATTAAAAGAGGGTGAGAATTAGTGGAGATGAACATGCCTTGAAAGGGATTCGATCTCCAAAATTTGAGAATTAGTGGATTGGTCTTCACAAGAGTTGTAGATCCGCTCGACACTAATCCTTTTCATTCAAAAAGTTTTCTCAAATTCCTCCAACAAAAATTTTGACCCACCATCACCATGGGTTCACATGACCTTGAGGGGAGGAGGAAGATGGTTTGAGAGAGAGAGAGAGAGAATGGTCATGACAAAAAAAATATACACTCTCATCCTCTTAAAAAAAAATCAAGGGCCTAGATCGAATCTCTATCACCCAAACCCTCATCCAAAGGCTCATGGAAAAAGTTGACTATGTCAACTCTCCATAATATATAACAGCTTTAGTCAAAGCAGATAAGCACAGATATATATCCGGGAATTTTACCAGCTCGAAGTTCAGCTGATTTTCTCCATTGCTAGAATAAATTGCTGATTTACCCCCAGTACGGTCTTGATGTTTTGAGAATGATGGCACTAACCTTGCATCCATCCGAGTTACAGATAAAATAATAAAAATGAAAATCTGCAGGAGAATTACAAACGAAGTCCAAATCGAAATTACAAACGAAGTCCAAATCGAACCAAACTAGTCTCGTAGCACAAAGACCATATTCTAAGATCGTTGGCACCATCAAGAGGCCCATCCAATCACCAGAAATAGCTCAAACTATTATACAATGGTAGACTTGTGGTACCATAACCCGAGCTACAAACAAACTCTAAATAAATTCAAGTTGCTTCCATTTGTCATAGAATAATAAACATACATCATAAAACTCATAAAAGCTTAAATAAATTATGAAATACATTTACAAAAAATCTAGGGTTTTTACAGTTGAATTTACTTACAAGATGGCATAAAATAGCCGAACTAGATGAGGATAGTATGGTCGATGATTATCACTAGAAAGTAATTCAAATAATCTAGCATCTCAAAAATATGTGCTCAAGATAAAATGATTAAAATCATCGAATTTTACAAATATCCCGGGAAATAATTTTAATTGACATAAAGCATGATATTTACCAATTAAGGAAGGATCTCTAAGATACCATTCATAAAATTCATAATTAGTCCCAGGAGGAGCAGAAGCAGGCACAGATGAGGGTCTACCAAATCTAGAACAATTTGTACGACTTCGAAACATGATAGACAGATAAAATAGATAATATATGACAAACTAAGAGCAAAACCACCCTAAAATAACAAATGTAGATGATAAATAACAAACCTAGAATGACAAACCCTAGGTGAAAAGCTCTAGATCAACAGACCCTAGAAATAGATAAATGAAATACTATTGAGCAAACGAAGAACTACAAGAGCTCAGCAACTGTAGAAGACTTGGAGGTCGTTTGGAGCAGGGTTCGGTCGACTAGAGGGATTAGAGGTGGAAGCTTAGGGCTGGTCGACAAAAAAAATTAAGAACAAGAGGAAATTTTGGGGATTATGGTTAGGGTTTTAACATATCAGATTAAATTGATGGCTAGGATCTAGACAACCAACATGTGTAGGGCTAGGATCAAGGTGTTAGCTTGTATGTTTTGATGATGATTTACAACCATCATTATTAGTACTAATTACTTGTTGAGTGATATTGTAGATTACAAGAATATCTAGCTCATTAGTACCTTAATTGGAGGACTGGATGGATTATCAAGCTTAAGCGATGAAATCAAGGAGGTGGAGGCATATTAGTGAAGCAAAGCTATCAAAAGCACAATATCAAATTAGAAGCTTCACGCAAATATCAAGACTCAAGCTATGCACTTATATGTGATGGATATTACATTTTTATTTCTCTCTAGTCCTTAATGTAGGTAAGTAGTTTGTTAGACTACATTTGAAGATATTGGGATAACACACACACACACTTTCAAAACTCATATTTTGTTAATTTTGCTAAACAATGAGTTTTCACAAGTATAAG
This sequence comes from Asparagus officinalis, assembly GCF_001876935.1. Taxonomy (NCBI): domain Eukaryota; kingdom Viridiplantae; phylum Streptophyta; class Magnoliopsida; order Asparagales; family Asparagaceae; genus Asparagus; species Asparagus officinalis. Next base: position 41,241,331 of record NC_033802.1, on the reverse strand, counting down.
ATCCTTTTTACAAAATCCTTTGACAAACAAGTTTGTTTTCTTGTTTAAAAACATTTTCTAGAGTTTTACAAATTTTGAAAGTTGTTTGATAATTTTTACAATTTCCTAAAGTCAAAAACCTGTTTAAAAAACTCTAAGTATGTTCTATGTCAGTTCGTGGTCGACCGGACTTGGTTCTGTGACCGATCGTAAAAAGTCCAAAGAGTTTAGGAAGTCATGCAGCTTCTCACGGTTGACCGGACGTGGTTCGGCGGTCGACCATAAAAAGTACAGATAGTTTGGCTGTAACGGCTAGTTCCCGCGGTCGACCGTCATTGGCTCTGCTATCGATCATCGCTACTGTAACGGTTAGTTTTTGCCAGCTTCTAGATTTTTGGGATTTGATCTTTTTTGTCTTCTTCTAGGGTTTTTGGCTTCTTCCAAGGATTACCTATATATACCCAACTACCCCATTTAATTCAGAACCAACTTTGCAAGAGAAAATCCCAAGCTTCAATTGGAAGCTCTTCTCCTTGCCATAGGGCTCCTGTAAGAGATGTTCTTTTAGTTCTTTTAGTTCTTTGTAACATGTGGAGAGAAATATCTTGTGGAGATCTACTGTGTGGTTGTGAGATCTCAAGAGGAGATCATTGTGTAGATGTTTCGGCTTCCAAACCGGGTTGTGATAGTGAAATTCTCCTCGAGAGTGGGGAGCGGGGAGGTAGGTCGGAGGACCGAACCTTGTGAACATATTGCGTGTCACAATTGGCTAATTATTTCTTAACTCATCTCTCTTATCTTGTTTTCATATTTTATATTATGGTGAATTGTATTGTCTTATTTTTAATTGCATACTTATTGCCTTATAACCCTATTTACCCCCTCTAGGGCCTTTCACAAGGGACAAAGTGGATCGGGTCTCAAACGGGTTGATAAACTAAAGACAAAAACATCCAAACCAGAAAAACTAGAACCCGCCAGTCAACTTATAAGTCAATTGATGTCATCGGTCGACTGATGAGTTGACTAATGACCTCAGAATCAGTTTTTTATGGAAATTATGAACTATGGATTTTAATACTTTAAAAAATAAGAAATTATTTTATTTTATTAACCTTTTTTCAAAATGTATTTTTTCAATGGGTAAAAAAATAAGCAATAGATTTTAAAGATTTTGATAAATTTTCATTTTAAACATGAAACAAAAAGAATCACCAAAAACAAAACACAAAAATCATAAGATCAAAAGTAAAATTCAAATTTGTTTTGGCATACAAACATTTTTGGTGCCGGATTATTTAGAGACATGACCTTTATTATTTAAGCTCAATGTCCTTGGGTTATTATCCTATTTGGGCACATTTTGTGTACGGACACGGTCAAAACAATACATGTGCAAATGACCCTTCCGATTGCAATATGTGCAATAAAAAGGTTAAAAAGATATAGTGTTGACCTTGTGGTTGTGCACGGGAAACATTTGCAAATACAGATGGTTCTTTGAAATCATTTTGTAAAAGAGAAACTCTTTTTAAATCAAAACAAAACTTGGTCAAATGACTAAATCTACCATAATAATCACATTTATACACATTTGCATGTTTATGATAAACTTTGTGAGCATGTGCATGTGTATGATGTGATAAAGCTTGATGGGATGCACAAGTATTAATATTGTTGGATTTGGTGAATTTTTATGTATTATAACAAAATTTAGCAAGATGAACTTTCCATCCGAAAATAGAATACTTATAAATTTTGTTATACAAGTATGCATAGTGAGTAGGTTTCTTGGAAGAATTTACATGGGGCTTTGTACACAAGTTCATAAGCTTATTGTTATTTATAATGCATGTTTTTAATGTTGAATCTAAAGATGATATATGTTTCTTAACATGATTCAACTCATTTTCTTACACAAATGCATTGTTATTAGAAGTAGAACATATATCATTATTTTTAAAGAATTAAACTCATTTCTAATGTTCTCTACTTCTACTATGGTATTGTTTTTCTCATGAGATAAATTAGCAACACTTAAAATTAGAGAATCATGATCCAATTTAAGTTTATCATTTGTTTTCTTTTAGGATCATATTTTCTTTAGCAATATTATCAAACTTAGAAGCTAACAACTCATGATCAGATTATAATTTAACATGCTTTCTTTTCAAATCTATAAAATTACGTTGCAACTTCTTATATTCATGTATCAATTTTTTATATCCACGAGCAAGTTCATCAATAGTAATAAAATTACGTTGTAACTTCTTATATTCATGTATCAATTTTTTATATCCACGAGCAAGTTCATCAATAGTAAGTTCATCATCGGTATCGGACTCGTATATCTCACTACGGCTATTGTCTAGGGGTCGTGTACATGAAGATGCTCTACTAGAGCTTGAAGTGGATTCCTCCAAAGTGCATTGAATTTCCTCTATGTTATCTTGATATGCTTCTATTAATTTTCATAATTTGCAAGCACTATCAAAATGAACAACCTTGTTAGAAATAGAAGAGTCAAATCCATTATGCAAAAATTCTAGCAATAGCTTATTCATTGTAAAGAATATTTTATCATTTTTACTTCACTTAGATTTCTTCAAAGTGGGTACAATATAAACACAATCGATTATTTCCCACAAATCAAAATGTCTAGATCTAACAGAAAGTTTAAATCTAATACACTATTATGCATAAGGAAAATTATCAATTCTTGGAGAAATATTAATAGCATAACCTAAGTTAGGTACACCGTGCATGTCCATGATATATAATGTAAGGAATATGAATTAATCTCAAAATAAGATTAGCAAGGTATAAAACTTGGATCTTTCACTCTAGGCGGTTAAGCCACAAATCAAGAGCACCAAGCTCTGATACCAAATGAAATTACCCTAGAGGGGGGATGAATATGGAATATGCTAATTTAATGATATATTAATGCTAATTTAAAACTTATTAACAATTATATCCTAGCAAGATTAATATTCAACAAATTATGAGCAAGGATATGTAATTAAACAAGGGTAAAATAAACATGAACAAATATGCAAAAAAGATAGTGATCAATGACAATCGCAAAAACATAATGTGATCATGGAGTTCGGTCACTCCCGACCTACGTCTCCGCTCCCCACTATCGAGGAGAATCTCCATTATCTCAATAGGTTTTCAACGTTCACCGAAAATATTTACAACTCACACAATCGGTTTTCTAGCTCATCATAAACTTTCACAACTAACGCAATTGTAATCACATAATACACCCTCTAAGTGTTGTCCTACCCCGTGTTGACTTTCTCAAGTGTTTGGATTTACTACCTCTCCCTAGGCTTTACTACTGATGCCACTCCTCTTAGAATTGACCCTATCTATCACCACATACTCCTCTCGGTATACTTGTATATTACAATGTGATCTCACAATTAAGCTCAAGTGCAAATGATTTTGTTTTCTAACAACATAAGAACTTAATTAAGCTCACACTCAATGTATCATTCACCACAATCCAATTATATAGTGTATAAAATACTAAAAGCTTAATAGGTAGTGTGTGTGTGTAAACAATGAGCAATATTGAAACTAAACTCAATATAAATTCTACCTTAATAAAATTAATAAACAACAAATAAATGTACAGAGCTAGAAATTGAGTTTAGAGAAATCTTCTATGAAAGCAAGAAATAAGGATGGATGAAATTGAAGCTCAAACACGATAGAATCAATCTCTTCTATCTCTTGTGAAAGCTTCTTCAAAAAACACTTGTAAAGCAATACTTAAACAAACTTAAACCCTAGTAAACTTATTTTAAAACTCTTTTTAGTTCATTCAGAAGTTAGAGGAAATAGGGAATATATAGGTTAATGAAACAAATCCCAAAAACTAAGAAAATCCAAGCAAAAGGATAAAAAACCCGAAAATCATGCAAGTTGGAAACTAGGTGTTACAGTGCCATCAGTCGACTGATATTGTTCGTCAGTCACATGATGAACTGATCGTAACAGGCCGTTCATCTACTATCGGTCGACTGATGAACTCATCAGGCGACTGATAACCTGCATCGGTTGACTGATTGTTTATCACTCGACTGAGTAGAAACAAAATGCATATTCCAGCGCATTTTATCAGTCGACTGATAACAAACATCAGTCGACTGATAACGTGCACAGGGGTTTTTTGAATAGTAAAAGTAAACTTTGTACCCTCTTAAAAATATCAAATAAATTCTAAAAATTATAAAATTTGTGAAATTGTTTATAAACATGAAAATGAACATGTTACACAAGGAATTTTTGAAATATCATTTCTTATTTATGAAATCTATTTGTTTTGCAAAAACTCACAAATACGTGTGTATATAGAACACTTGATTTTTGACTTTTGACTTAAACCAAATTATGAAATCTTTTTAATTGGTTTATAGACTTAATAAAATATGTACACAAGGATTATTTTGTCCATAAACCAATAACATAATATTTTCATAAAAATAACCAAAATTTGATAAAACAAGGAATGTGTCTGTATATAATATGAGGTTGAAGTATTTACACACAATATATAAATCCTAAGCTAATATGTCCAAGTGAATGCATATGAAGCTTGTTCTTGAATCTTTGACTTGATTTGAGTTGGCTTCACTTCAGATATTGTTAACCTAGATATATAATAAACACAAAACACTAGAAACACACAATTATAAATTGTTTGTTAAATCATCAAAATAGGATTAGATAGTTGGCTCATAAACATGAGTCATAATAGGTGAAACATGTTATTGCATAGTGTGGGTGCATGATAGGTTTGACATCCATTGGAGTAGATGGAGGCCTTCGAATGAAGGGTTAGTTAGTCATGCCAAATAATCCGAAGTTGAAGAAGGATTTATTTGATGAGGCACATCGCACCAGGTACAACGTGCATCTAAGCACAACCAAAATGTATAAGGACCTAAAGAGATATTTTTGGTAGAGCTACATGCGTAGGGAGATTGCGGAGTATGTGGCTAAGTGTTTTACCTATCAGCAAGTGAAGGCAGAACATCAGAGATCCGCGGGAACCCTACAACCTTTACCCCTTCTAGAGTGGAAGTGGGTAGATATCTCTATGGACTTCATCGTAGGATTGCCGAGGTCAAGCAAGGGCAATAATTCTATTTGGGTGATAGTTGGTCGTTTGATGAAGTCGGCACATTTCTTATTGGTGAAGATGACTCATACAGCAGAGACTTATGCGAAGATATTCATTCGGAAGATAGTTCGATTGCATGGAGTTCCGGAGACAATTGTATCAGATTATTGCTCAGTTTTCACATCTTATTTCTGGAAATGATTCCAAAATTCGTTCGACAGCCAATTATCATATAGCACTATTTTCCACCCGTAGACAGATGGGCAAAGAGATAGAGTGAACCAGGTGTTGGATGATACGTTGCGAGCATGTGTTATCGATTTCTAGGGTAGCTGGGAGGATCATATTCCATTATAGAGTTTGCTTATAATAACATCTATCAGGTGACCATAGGTATGACACCGTATGAGGCGTTATATGGCACGCCTTATAGGTCCCCGATTTGTTGGGCAGAGCCGGAGGACATCTTATTGCTTGGACCAGAACCTGTGAGAAAAACTACGAAGAAGGTAGTATTGATTCAAGAGCATATTCTTGCCGCTCAGAGTCGGCAAAGGAGCTACGCAGATCAGAGGTGATGACTTTAGAGTTTCAAGTTGGAGATTATGTTTTGTTGAAGATGTCACCGATGAAGGGTGTTTAGTGATTTGGCAGACGGGAAAAGCTTGCCCCGAGATATATTAGTCCGTTCAGGATTGTTGAGTGCGTTGGAGCCGTATCATTTAGGCTAGATCGTCCAGCATCGATATCGGGTGTACACGATGTTTTTCATGTTTTGATGCTCAAGAAGAATTTACGCAATGAGGAGCGACAGAGGGTGATTGATGCACCAGAGTTAGATATTCAGGTAGAATTGACAACCATTGAAATTCCAGTTTGCATCCTTGCTAGGGAGGACAAGAAGCTTAGAAATAAGGTTATTGCTTTAGTGAAGGTCTAGTTGAACCAGAAAGGAGCTGAGAAGGCTTCTTGGGAGCACGAGGAGGACATGTGTTTTGACTACCCTAACCTGTTTAAGCAGGTAAAATGATTAGTTATGATTTGTTTGTGATTCATATCGTTTATATGGCCACATTTACATTTAATGCTCGAATGAGAGTATTGACACTTAGCTCCTAATCACTCAGAATACATGGTATATATATATATATACTAGTTTTGTTTGAATAGGGGTTAAGTAGGAGTATTTGCATTCTAAATTGTTAAGTGTAAATTTTTCTTGTGAGTCATATCTGTGGATTAATGGTACGAGATGTGTACGGGAGGGTTTCCTTCTCTGGATTATCCCCTCAGTGTGCTTTTCTCATATTACAATCTCTAAGATATGATTGTGGAATTTCGAGAATGAAACTCTTTTTTGGGGGGTGAATGTAAAACCCCATAAAATTTAAAATATTGTGATTTATATGATAAATGAGTTTTAATTATGATAAAAATTATTTATAGATGAGAGATTATGTTAACAATTGATTTGAGATCAATTAAGAGTATATATGAGAAGTATACAAGTGTTAATCAGGCACAAGAAACGAGTGAGACGCGAAAACATGCATAACAGATTAAAGGCAAAAAATAGCCTCTGATCAGTCAACTGATGAGGTTATCGATTGACTAATGATAGGCATCAGTCAACTGATAGGATGTTTTCCAGATTGTTTTGGGTTTCGGGTTTGGGCTGTTTTGATTCAGGTATGCAGCTATATATATACATGTCATCAGCTTTTTAAAACCATAGCAGCGCCTCTTATTCCCTCTCAAATCCTAAGTCTAAATTGTGTTTTTGGAAGAGCTTTGTGAAGCAAACACCGAGAGGAGGACGAGATTTGCAATGACACCTGACGATGGATCGAGTCCTGCTTGTTTTAGAGGGAATTGCACTTGGTGAAAGGTAAGATCACCTCCTTCCAAACCACTCCTTAATTAAAAATCAAATATTTATGTGAAAATCATGTTTAATGTCATGTTTAGGGTTTAATGGGATGTTAAATGCTTAATATATATTGTTTATATCTTAAAACCATGCCAAGAACAGTAGAACAAATATGTAACTAATGTGTTTAGATGATCATGATCATTAGAGTGGATTTAACATGTTAATTACAATTTAATTTGGTTAATATGCACTAGATCATTGAAATAAACAAAAGTTTAGTTAATTTGTACGTTATGTTGGCATTCTTGTTTTCATGATCATTTAACAAATAATTTACGACTAACATTGGTTTTAGTATTTTTAGTTTGTATACCTAGGAAAATGAGCTACACTGATATTGAAGATTGTGCAAATCAAGTTTTTTTATCAAGATCAAGCTTCATATGATATCCTCTTGGTATACTTAGTATAGGTTTTATATGTAATGTGTTCAAATTCTACAAGCTCAATTTTACACACACATATATTTGTGAATTTTCTCAAAACATAGCTGTTTTTATGTAAAATACAATTTAATATGTTTTGGACTATACAAACATTATAAACATCTTTTATTAGGTCCATAAAAACATTACACAAGTTTTCAAAACTTATTTTGTGCAAAAAATCAAAATTAACATATTTATATACACATGTATTTAAGTGTTTTTGAATATTACTGACTTTTCACAAATAGTAAAAGCAGTTTGAAAAATTCTTTTTTTTAACATATTCATATTCATGTTTATAAACTTTTCCTAAAGGTTTATATTTTTTGGAATTTATTTACTATATTTAAAAGAGGTTTAATAATTCAATTTTTTTTGTTCATTTCAGGCCGATAAACTGTTATCAGTCGGCTGATGAATTTTAGCCGTCGACTAATGAACTCATCTGGAATTGCTAAAACTTTCTGATTTTGCGACTGATAAACTATCAGTCGATTGATGAGATCTTCAGTCGACCGGTGAGCTGTAACTTGCTTGTAACGGTCAGCTCATCAGTCGACTAATGAACAATATCAGTCGACTGACGTCTGTAACGGCTAGTTTTTTTAGCTTTCTGTTTTTTGTCCTTTTGCTGGGTTTTCTTGGTTTTTGGGCTTTGATTTTTCATACTATAAATACCCTTATTGTTACACTTCTAAAATTATCAAGGAGGATTTTAACAAGTATTTTAAAAGAGTATAAGAGATCGTTTAAGTTTCTTTATAAGTTTGGTTTTTGTTTACAAAGAGGAAGCTTACATCATCGTTTGAAGAATTCATCCTCAATCAATTTCATCCTACTCTTTGTGTTTATAGAGAAGTTTTCCTAACTCATTTATATAGTATTTTATTCTTGATTTTCATATTTATAACATTGCTAGTTTATTATTTGAGTTAGATTTTATTTGAAGTCATTTTATCACACACATCCCTAGTTGAGCTTTTAGTATTTCATACATTATATATTGGGTTGTGCGATTGTGATATTTTAAGAGTGAGCTACATTGTGTTCTCATGCATTATAGAGAACAAATCATTTATATTTGAGCCTTACTGTGAGTTAAATGTTGTATTACACTTGTACACCGAGAGGAGTTGTTGGTGTGAGTTACAGTAAAAATAGTCAATGCGCGCAAAATGGCGCCTCAGTTGAAAACCGAGACACAACAAGTGTCTCAGCTAGCCGAGACATAAACTGTAT
>NC_033802.1:41200262-41232605 GCF_001876935.1 Asparagus officinalis | reverse complement strand
TAAGACACACTTTGTGTCTTGGTTGGCCGAGACACAAAGACTGTCTTAATCACCAAAAACGCTGTTTTTTGCGGTTTTTCGCTGTTAACTGCCCAGATTCTGTTAGATCATGATCTATAGCCTCTCCAACTAATTTGAAGCTATCTTGAAAGGTGGTTAAATGATTACAACTAAAGATAAGAGGGGATCGGCCATTCCTATCCAAAAACCAAGCTCACAAAGCCTATAAATACAGCCCTAGGGCCTTCATTTGCACAGATCTGGAATTCTCGAGCCTCGGCGAAGCCCTATCGAATTGAAGAGTGAGGAGAATGAATTTTAGAGAGGATAATGAGATCTCGACAAGCTATTCAGCATAAAGAGGAATAGTTCAAGATATCTGCATCCGTTCATCTATTTTCCTTGAGATCGCATCTGGCTGTGATTCTCAAGAAGAGTGATTATCTCACTTTACCGAGATAGTTACTTTAATTTCTTGACTCCTTTGCGAGTCAACAAAATATATATCTTGATCTGATCGTTCATTAGTATATGGATAAACCTCAGAATAGGCAAAGATCTCACACAAACAACGGGTGATAAACGACCATTGTGTGTGTTTTAAAGAGAGTTATAATCTTTTCATTTTTATTTTTATTTTTGTTTTGTTCATTGTAACGACTAAAGTTGTAAAGAGTCCACTAATGAAAGAACCAACTTTTTACCAAAACACACTGGTGACCATAGTGTGAGCCAACAGCCTCGTTGTCGAGGCTGTCATGTCGCAGTCACTGGTTAAGATCCCCATGGATGAAGAAGTCGAATACGAGTTCAACCAGCAGAAGTTCGACGCGTACGTCTCCTTCTCCTCCTCTAGATCTTCCTCTCCCTACAAGCGCAGGATGACCACTTTCATGAAGAAAGTTAATTGGCCTTCAGATCTGAAAACTTAGGGTGATAATCTTTGACCAAATACTATTGAAAACTCCTCTTCAGCCTCCAAGGAAGTCGGATCTAATGCTCGTGACAACTCTTCAATGGTCACAGAGCTTTTCGTTGAATGCGTGTCGGTGCTAACAAAAAGGGCTCATCAGAGGCACCGCAAACGTCTTGCCCGACAATTCGCTAAGGTTTTAGAACAAGTGGATGGACTCCGCTACCAAGCAGATCTAGAGTTTAGAAGGCGTCAAGTGGCTAAACCATCATCACAGCAAGGATCATGATCCTCCTCCCAAACGCCTATTAACAAATGGGTTCATGTCAAATGAACCCGTTCTACTCTCGAGGAGCGTATCCCGAAGCACCACACACTTCTTGTGCATGCCCGAATCCTGTGTGCGAAAGGCACAAGAATTGCAATAGGAAGAGGTAGTCAAAGAGCCACCAAGATCTAAGTAGGTTTGGGTACCAAAGCCCAAGAGAATGCCTAAAACTACACCAAAAGATAGTTAAGGTGCCTCTACTTGACAAGAGTTCCCAGTTGTGTCTCTCACTCGGTTCCACTTCTAAGGTTGCTCCCCACCCTTCATCAATTCAGATCCTGCTCCTCCTGCTCCTGCACCTCCGGTGAAGCCCTAAGGCAGTGTGGATCTCTCCAAATTCTAAATTCTATTTAAGGATTGCCTGGGTCCTCTACACAAAGATCGAGGCAAAACTCCGGTCAAAGAACATTTGGGTCCAGCGAACAAATCCTGAGTGACTCTTCAGACTGAGGGTCGTACACAACCTGCCAACAAGATTATTCTTGTAACCGCCCGCTTAGGGGTCCGAGCAGAGAACCAGGATCCTGTAAGGGTTTCACCCTTAAGGGTGACTACTGCCAATGCCAAGAAAACATTACCTAATCAGAAGAAAATGCTTCCGAAAGATGACAGTGTTATACCTAAAAGTATAGGTGAATAGCTGATAGGCCGGCTACAACACCAACGAGTTGTACTATCGGACTGGGGGTGAGTCTCGAAAGAGAAATATCCTAGAAATAGACTCTCACTATCTTTGTGAGAGATTAAACAGGTCAGTATTATTAGAATGTAGTTGCCCCAAGACCGCTCAACGAAGGGTCTCGATATTTGAAAGGATCTCTACTAAAGCATCCAAACCTAAGCTAAGGCACTTTCGTAAGAGAAGATCAGCCGGTCAAGGTAGCGAACTTTCAGAAGTCACCATTAGCATGATCAATAAGGGGAAGTCAACTTAGTGTCCCAATCCTAATCCTTTCCCTAGAGCATCTCAGCGCCTTACTTAGCTACGGTCTGGGAGTATCAGAGCTAGACCGAGTAGAGGACAATCTTCAGATGATGAGACATCAGATACATGCTCCATAATTTGCTCTAATAACACTGTGTCTAGTACGAGGTGATCTCGAGAAGCATTCATGATCACTACTGAACATATGGCCTAGCTCCTTTAGGAAGCCTTGGCTAAGCAGAAGGAGGATTTTAAAATTGAGATGGAGATGGCCGTACAACGGGTCAAGGATTTGCATAACCTGCAGCTCTAAGAGTTTTCAAATCAGCATGGTGAATCTAGTCGTCGCAACACTACCAATCAAGTAGATAGCGACTCAGAAGTCGAGGGGAATATCAATGCCGATACTGGCCCTACCAACAATACCAACACTGAGGGTGGCCCTACCATTCCTATTCAAAGTCGTCCGAAGAAAGATGCAGGCAAAGATATGAAGATGAAAGACCTCGAAAGCAAGATTAATGCTTTGATGTCTGCTCAAAAGGTAAAGAAGACCGCCATTCCGTGTCCTTATCCGAGGCAGTGGCAATCAATTGTGTATCCGACGAAGTTCAACCTAATTAACTTCATACCGTTCGATAGAAGGGGTTCGCCCACTCAACACTTGATTTACTTTAAGTCCCACTTAGGGGTCATTTCTGGCAATGAACCTCTGATAATACAATCATTCGTGGGACCATTCACGTGGCCACCTTCGACTAGTACCACCATCTCAAGCCGGTAAGTATTAATAGCTAGGACGATATGGAGAGCATGTTTCTCACCAACTTCTTCGATGATGAAACAGAGGTGTCAATCAGAACATTATTTGATGAGAAACAAAAAGACGGAGAATCAGTCAAGAACTTCATCAAGCGCTTCCGGAATAAGGCAATGAACTGCCAAGATTTGATCACGGAAGAATTCATCCTCCAAACATATCATAACAACCTTTCCTTGGATGTCCTAAAAGCTATGGTCGTTGCACCATCCAATACTTGGAAATTGTTGAAAGTACGCGGGGAGCAAGCCGAACACTTCCTCAAAAGGAAGAAAGCTGAAAGAGGTCAACCTATGACTAATGCCCCAAAACAAAACTTCACCCCTCGTGGTAAAGGGAAGACGCAGGCGAAAGTGGTGGATGCAAATCAAATATTCCAATTGCAACCTCAACAACAGCCACAACAACAAGAGCCCAAGCAGAAATCGCCTCAATGGAAGCAACAACCTCCAAGGAAACAGAAGGCTTCTGAGTCAAATTTCCCGAAGGAGTACTCCTTTAAGGTAGACGAGGTCCCCGATATCTTAAAATACTTGTTAGAAAACAACAAGATCAAGCTGCCTCCAATCACCGATCACGAGGGAGCTAAGAAGACTACAGATCCGCGGTACTGAGCGTTCCACGAAGCAGTTCATATTCCCACCAAGACGTGCTGCACTCTCAAGAACAAAATTCAAGCCTTGATTGTCATCGGGATTATCACTGCAAAGCAACCCAAAGAAAAAAAAGTGGGTGCAAAAGTAGTAAGCATTAGTTTCGGCTCTGTTCCCCTCACGTAGTTTCAACCAGAACCTGTGACAAGGGTACGAATGAGGACAGTTAATGAGGATCCTTACGGACAACGCTAGAAAGGACTAGTACCACACACGGCTCCCAATGGCAAAATTCTTTGGGTTCATCCTTATCTACTTCAATATGAGCAATGGATATGATTCTCCTCCAAGAAGAAATCCAAGTCCAAAGGCAAGGGGAAACCTTGTCGTGCCACTACAGCTGTTCCGAAGGAAATGATGAAGGAATTCCTACCTTCCTACCTTCCGATGATGCGCATGAAGCTTTTACTACCAGCGAAGAACCGGCCTTTGCCACTAGAAGTGGAAACGAATATCGGTTCTACTATTCTAAGGTGACCGATTATCCAGCTAAGCAGGGGGTGGTTACGACCACTCCTAATCCTTCTTAAGGAACTTCTTAACAGCAGTCAACCCCTAAACAAAAGGCGACTGTATCCAAATAGAAAGACAAAGAGTCCCAGCATCAAGAGGTTCAGAACCCGAAGCAGTCTCGATTCAATCGTCCGATTAGAGGAGACAAAACCGAGAATTCGAACACTCCATACCACTTCAATGTGATAGCCCAACTGGCTAACATCTCTATGAGGATCACTCTATACGAGTTATTGTGTTTGTCTAAAGACACCAGAGAGGCCCTGCAAGAAGTCCTGGCCGATTCTGATGTATTCCTCACTCAGATCAAACCAATCCCTAAAGGACCAGAGTCGTCAGTTCAACATTGTAACCTCACAGCCAAACAATTCTCACGCATCACTTTCACCAAGGAGGACATGCAAGTAAGGAATTCAAAGCATGATAGATCATTGTATTTTACTGGATACATCAGTTCCAGCATTGTCAACCGGATCCAAGTAGATCCGGGTTTCGCTGTCAGCATCATGCCACTTCGATTGATGTATAATCTCGGAATCCCTGCTAGTAAGTTGGTTTCGATAGGCACCGTTATCTACGGATTCAACACTAGTGGATCCAGACCATTGGGTAAAATCTGGGTAAAATCTGGTTAAAATGCTAACTTGGAGATCTGAAATCAGAAGTCACATGTTACGTGATCGACGCAGAGAACTCCTATAGCTTACTTTTGGGTCGACCGTGGATCCATGGTAACCTGATAGTTCTCTTTACCCTCCATCAGTGTCTCAAATATGTAGACACTAATAATGAGGTCAAAACGGTGGTCACGGAAAAGCAATCGTTTAAGGGTTAGAAAACTATTTTACCGATTCCCTTCTTTACGGTGCTGAGTCTGACACTAAACCATTAGCCCAAGGCACAGACAGCAGAGAAGAAGCTAACACCGAGGCTGGGCTTGATTACAATAGAGGTTTTACATTAAAGCCTTTGTAATTAGTCTTGACAGTGGAGAATCGTTAGATGGTAGTTGTAATTGACAACTTACTGAAGAAACAATAAATAACAATTTAGAGTACTCGCCTTCTCTTGATGAGCTAATGAAGGGATTATACGATGATCCCGATTTACACATGCTGCTCTTATCATGTTTCATGACAAAAAAAAGCATATCCATGACTCATTCAGAATGACCATTGTCATTCATGCTAAGAAAAAAGGTCAGAAAGAGATAATCTACGGTAAAGGCGATATGTCTCCAATGCCGGACCATTTTTTGAGACATGATAACGATGATAAAAAATCTAGTCCTTACCTATCAAAATATAGTCCAAAAGCACGTAAACTCATGAAGAAATGGGAATACAATCTTGCACTTGGAGAAGGACTTTGCTTCGGTCGAGGTCCTTGAGTTTTGAAAACCTAATAATTATTGATGAATGTTGCTCGCAAATCGGGGACCGACTGGCCAATCCAAGTAAGGACAGAGACTCATCTGATTCTTCAAATTGGGACTCCAACGTCAGCATCGGAGACGTGTTTAAAGGGTTGATGTCGAACATGACCACAGTCGATCCCACCACAATGGAGGAAGATGATCAAATGCTGGCTTGTGAAGACCCATGGATCCACCACCTAAATATCTAATATTGTGATCGATTCGAACAAAGAGAACCTCCCACTGATGAGAAAGTGGTCCACGTAAACATGGGCGACGAAGCCAACCCAAAATCAATATTCGTAAGTGATAACCTTCCACCAGATAAGAAAGAAGAGTTGATTGCTCTCATCAGAGAGTATAAAATGTACTTTAATATGCTTTGGACTATACAAACTAAGTAAACATATTTTATTAAGTCCATAAAAACATTATACAAGTTTTCAAAACATGGTTTGAGCAAAATATCAAAATTAAAATGTTTTAATACACATGTATTTTATTATTTTTATATATTTCTGAGTTTTCACAAATGGTAAGTGCAAATTGAAAATTTTCTTTTCCAACATGTTCATTTTCATGTTTATAAACTTTTCCCAAAGTTTTATATTTTTTTGGAATTTATTTGCTATTTTTAAAAAAGGTTTGAAATTTATTTTTACTAGTCATAACAGGCTGAAAACCTGTTATCAGTCGACTGATGGTCTCTATCAGTCGACTGATAAAAATGCCTAGCAATGTTAAAACTATTTTTTTAGACTGATAATCTATCTGTCGAATGATGAGACATCAGCCGCCTGATGAGGTTTTCAGTCAACCGATGAGCTACCAATTTCATTGTAATGGTCAGCTCATTAGTCAACTGATGAACAGTATCAGTCAACTGACGGCCCAACGGCTAGTTTTCTAGCATTTTGTATTTTTATCTTTTTGCTGAGTTTTCTTGGTTTTTGGGCTTTGGTTTTTTATCCTATAAATACCCATTACTATTTCACTTCTAAAATTATATAAGTGGGTTTTAACAAGAGTTTTAAAGGGTTGAAAAGGTTGTTTTTTTAGTTTTGGTATTTGTTTACAAAGAGGAAGCTTATATTGTTAATTGAGGAATTCATCCTCAATCTTTCATCATCTACTCTTTGTGTTTATAGAGAAGTTTTCCTAACTTAATTATCTAGCATTTTATTCTTGAATTTCGTATCTATTTTATTGCTAGTTCTTTTTTAGTTAGATTTTATTTATACTCATTTTATCACACACATCCCTATTTAAGCTTTTAGTATTTCATATATTATATATTGGGTTGTGGGATTGTGATACTGTGAGAGTGAGCTTACATTAAGTTCTCATCTATTGTAGACAAAAAATCTTGTATTTGAGCCTTATTGTGAGTTACATATTATGTTATACTTATACACAAAGAGGAGTGGTTGGTGAGAGACGGGGTCGATTCCAAGAGGAATGACATCAGTTATAAAGCCTAGAGAGGTTGTAAATCTGAGCACTTGAGGAAGAGGACACGGGCTAGGCCAACACTTAGAGGGTGTAGAGTGTGTTTATTTTGTGTCTGCTGTAACGTTTGTCGGTATGCTTTAAAAACTAATTGTGAATGTTTTGGGTAAACATCGAAAACCCGTCTTGATAGTGGATTCTCCCCGGGAGTGGGGAACGGAGACGTAGGTCGGAAGGACCAAACTCTGTGATCATATTATTGTGTTTGGATTGCTCTTTGTGTCCACTATTTGTTTATATTGTTTCTTGTTTATTTTGCCCTTTGCATATAAATCCCTTCTTTAATTCGATTTCAAATATCTATCTTGCTATGATATATTTGTTAATAAGTTTTAATTAGCATAAAATTGGAATTCGATTAGCATTGACCCTATTCACCCCCTCCCCCCCTCCCCCCTCTAGGTTGCTAACAATTGGTATCAGAGCTTGGTGCTCTTTGATTTGAGGTTTAACTGTCGTTCGTTAAAGATTCCTTATTCTTTTTTTTGTGCAAATCTAGTTTTGATTTTATTTGTTTCTTTCTTGCACATATCATAGACGTGCACGATGCACCTAATCTTGGTTATGCTATTAACATTGCTCCTAAAATTAGTAATTTCTCCTATGCATAATTTAAGCTTTTTGCTAGATCTAAAAATATTAACATTTAGAAAATTATTGATTATGTCTATATTGTACCCACTATGGAGAAATCCAAGTGGAGTAATAATGACAATATATTGTTTGCTATGAACAAGTCTTTGTTAGAATCTTTAATTGATGTCTTTGGCTTATTATTTACTAAAAAACTTGATTCTTTTGATAATGCTTAAACCTTGTTGAAATTAATAAAAGCACATCAAGGGGACTTGGAGGCAATCCGACAAGATTTGGAGGATTCAGCTTCAAGCTCAAAAGGAGCTTTATCCTCATGTACATGACTACTAGGCGATAGCCCTAGTGAGGTATGCGAGTCTGATAACAATGATAATTTTACTTTTGATGAACTCACACATGAATATAAAAAAATATTGCATGACCATAGGAAATTGCAACATAATTTTAAAGAATTAAAAAGCAAGCATGTTCAATTGAGATCCGTTCATGAGTCCCTTGTATCTAAGTTTGACCTCATTGCAAATTAAAATATTAATCTTAAAGAATACAATGAGAAATTAAGATTGGATATTGTAAATTTGACTCATGACAAACATAATGTCATGTTAGAAATAGAGGCTAATAAAAATAAATTAGATTCTCTTGTTTGCTCTACTTCTTTTGATAATGCACATATTTCAAATGATTAGTTGAATCAAATAAAGAAACGCATATCATCCTTAGATTCAACATTAAACACATGTATTGTAAATAATAAAAAGCTTATGGACTTGTGTGCAAAGTCCCATAAAAATGTTTCCAAGAAACCTATTCACTATACACACATATATAACAAAATTTACAAGTTTACCATTTACGGCTGAAAAGGCCATATTGCTAAAGTTTGTTATGATGCAGAAAAATTCAGTATGCCAAAAAATATTGATCAGTATGCATCCCATCAAGATTTTTCATCTCATACACATGTACATACACATATTGCACATCATAAACATTCTCATGTGTACAAATATGATTATTATGGTCGTTTTGGTCATTTGGCTAAGTATTCTTTTGATTTAAAAAGGAATTCACTTTTGCCAAATATTTCTAAAGAACCACATATGTTTAAGTGTAATGTTTGTGGTAGATTTGGACATCTTGCAAAATTTTGTTATGATTTGCAAGAAGCTTCTAAGTTACAAAATATTCCAAATAGACCCTTGTTTAAAAATGTTTCGTATTTGCAAAAAGAGTCAAATAATTCACTTTTGCTTGCAAATGTTTTATGTGCACATCCACATGGTCAACATAAATAAATTCATCCTCTTCATTGCACTTATTGCAATCGAATAGGTCAATTGCATAATTATTGCTATGACCGGACCCGTGCACAAAATATACCCAAAAGGGATCATAATCCTAGGGCTTTAAGTTTTAATCATAGGGGTCATGTCCCTAGACTATTATGTACCAAGAGTAATTAGGTACCGAAACATGTTTGACTTTAAGAATAAATTTTTTAGCTCTTTAGTTTTCCGTGTTCTTAAAGATGATTTTTATTTAAGTTTTATAAGAAAATTTGAAAACAATTCTATGCTTGGTATTTGATTTGAAAAGTTATCATGATTCTCCTTCATAGATTTTCATGTTTTTATCCTTTATGAATTGATACAATTTTTATCAAGATGATTTTTCTATGTTAAAACATCATTTTTGTTATTGTATATTGTTTTTAATTTTTTAAGTTTAAACAATGTGTTTGTGTTTATGGGTTCATTATAAACCACTTATATGATGATATCTACGTGTTTGTGCTTATGGGTCATCTATTTGTGCTTTATAATAAATTACGTATGTGGATTGATCAAATTTCACAAAGAAGGTTCTTTTATTGATCAATCATATTTTTCTTTATACATTGTTCTTGAGCTTTCACATGAGAGGGTTATACTTTAGCACCCCCCCCCACCACGGATTTACTGATCTTTAGTTTCATATCATGTTTACCGGGTATTCATATGGATTGAAACATACCTGTTATGATTTGTTTTATCCTAAGCATTTTCCTTAATCTTTAAGGATAAAACACAAAATTGTTTGTCATTATCCTTGGCATGGTTGTGCATATAGTAAATATGTTTCTCATATTCAAATTAATACAAAAAATATCTCTTAGTGGACATCTTTAACTAACCTTTTTGCCAAGAGATTATTTATAAGAAATGATTGAGTACTCTTGTCTTTTGAACTCAAATATTTTCTTGACCATTTCTTTATTAAAATAATATTTTATGCTTTTTCCATGAACTTTCAATTCAATTCTCTTTTGGTATCATTTATTCATGAATTCTCATGATTTTTCCTTCATGAACAAGAATTAGTGTTTTTCATGAGTTTTCATATTGTTTGTGTATTGAGACATCATTTATCTATATGTGTTCTCAATCTAACATAATTTATGGTTGATATTTTATAGAATTTTTTATCATTTGATGTTTAATTTTTTATTTTAATTTTTGAAAATTTTTTGAGGTTTTTATGTTTTAGACTCTTGTGACACCTTATCTTCATGATATATGTATATGTGTTCACTTAGTCTATCTTTGTATGTGAGTTGTGTTTAGCATATTTTACATGTTTGCTTGCGCACATGTTTTTCATGATCTTTATTGCATATATTCTTTATGGCTTTTTGATTGGGGGAGCTTTTCCCTATTCCATCTATTATTTTTATATTCTCACCCATGCTTACATATAAGGGGAGCTTTTAGTTCTCATTATGTATTTTCCCCCATTTTTGATGTTGCAGAAGGGGGAGAAAAATGTGAGGTATATAGTATTTATTTTTTAGTTTTTTATTGATCTTATAATGCATATTGGTAAATTATTTGTCATCATAAAAAAGGGGGAGATTGTTGGTCTTCTTGTTTTGATGATGATTTAACAAATTATTTATGACTAATATTAGTTTTAGTATTGTGTTTTGTGTTACTTAGTATACACAGGAAAATGAGCTACATTGATATTGAAGCCTATGCAAATCAAGTCAACCAATCAAGTTCAAGCTTCATAAGATTCATTCTTGGTATACTTAGTATATGTTTATATGTAATGTGTGTTAATTCTTCAAGCTCAAATTGACACACACATTCTTTTGTGAAATTTCTCAAATCATCGGTATTTTTATGCAAAATATACTTTAATATACTTTGGACTATACAAATATTATAAACATATTTTATTAAGTTCATAAAAACATTGTAAAAGTTTTCAAAACTTGATTTGAGCAAAATATCAAAATTAACATGTTTTAATACACACATATTTTAGTGTTTTTGTATATTTCCGAGTTTTCACAAATGGTAAGTGCAAATTGAAAAATTCCTTTTCCAATATATTCATTTTCATGTTTATAAACTTTTCCCAAAGTTTTATATTTTTTTGGAATTTATTTGCTATTTTTAAAAGAGGTTTGAAATTTATTTTTACTATTCATAACAAGCTAAAAACCTGTTATCAGTCGACTGATGGTCTCTATCAGTCGACTAATGAAAACGCCAAGCATTGTTAAAACTATCTATTTTTGCAACTAATAATCTATCAGTCGACTGATGAGGTCTTCAGTCGACCGATGAGCTGCCAGTTTGCCTGTAACGGTCAGCTCATCAGTCGACTGATGAACAGTATCAGTCGACTGACGACCCAATGGCTAGTTTTTCCAGCCTTTGGTATTTTTGTCTTTTCACTTGGTTTTCTTGGTTTTTGTGCTTTGGTTTTTCATCCTATAAATACTCCTTAATATTTCACTTCTAAAATTATCTAAGTGGGTTTTAATAAGAGTTTTAAAGGGTTTAAATGTTTGTTTTTCAAGTTTTCGTGTTTGTTCGAAAAGTGGAAGCTTACATTGTCGATTGAGGAATGCATCCTTAATCTTTTGTCATCTACTCTTTGTGTTTATAGAGAAGTTTCCCTAACTCAATTATCTAGCATTTTATTTTAGAATTTCATATCTATTTTATTGCTAGTTATTTTTGAGTTAGATTTTATTTATACTCAATTTATCACACACATCCCTATTTGAGCTTTTAGTATTTCATACATTATATATTGAGTTGCGGGATTATGATATTGTGAGAGTGAGCTTACATTGAGTTCTCATCTATTGTAGAGAACAAATCTTATATTTGAGCCTTATTATGAGTTAAATATTGTATTACATTTTTACACCGAGAGGAGTGGTTGGTGAGAGACGGGGTCGATTCCAAGAGAAGTGGCGTCGGTTGTAAAGCCTAGAGCGAGGTTGTAAATCCGAGCACTTTAGGAAGAGGACACAAGCTAGGCCAACACTTAGAGGGTGTAGAGTGTGTTTACTTTGTGTGTGTTGTAACGTTTGTTGGTGAGCATTAAAAACCGATTGTGAACATTTTGGGTGAACGTCGAAAACCCGTCTTGATAGTGGAATTCCCCTGGGAGTGGGGAACGGAGACGTAGGTCGAAAGGACCGAACTCAGTGATCATATTATTGTATTTGGATTGCTCTTTGAGTCTACTATGTTGCACTTTGCCTATATATCCTTGATTTAATTCAATCAAATATCTATCTTGCTAGGATATATTTGTTAATAATTTTTTATTGGCATAAAATTAGAATTAGATTAACATTGACCCTATTCACCCCCCTCCCCCTTCTAGGGTGCTAACAACTACTTCGGGCTTATCTGAGCCTTCTTCTTCGCCATGGAGCCCATACTAACTAGAGCAGTCTGATAGTGACAGGTAAGATCCCAGAACGTGTCTTGCAAGTCGGAAGAAGCTCTCTTCAACAGTTTTAGCTGCCAGTTCGTAGGAAAATACTTCTGATACGGGTAATCTCCCCTCGGAAAGCCAAAAAACTTTTACATCTCATGAAGAGCTAACCCAAGCTCTCCATTGCGAGTCAAGAAAGTGTTGGTGTTAGGCTTGTAAAGCTCTTATAACGTTTGGAAATAGGGTTCACTGGTCGATAATCTATACATGGTGGCACGTACTGATACATACAACCTTCAATTCATTCTCCCAACGTTTGAGGACATAACTCGTCATGCGAGTCCACCACCTCTTGGGCAGTGAGTGAACCCAAACATAATACCTACACTCTCTTATAGGGAGTTTCCTCCCAAGTTTGGCGAGGCTTTTCCTCACTGTCTTTGTAGCTATCAACACTTTATCCGGCGGTACTATATCAAGTCCTAAAATCCCTAGTCGAAGGCCATGAATATAGGAAATCCTATCCAAATCCAGGGTCTTATGCTGAGTAATAAATCCATAGTGGACATGCTCGTGATCATCTGTAAGACGCCAAGACATCTCTCGACTCACAGCTTGCGCTTGTAAATGAGAAAATGAATATTGGCGAGAAATAGAAGGAATGTATAGAGGACTTTCGCCATCATCATTCAGCTAATTGTCATCATCAAGGATCAGAGCACATCTCGATCCTCAACATAATCCCCAAACAAGTAATCTGACTTCTACAAAGCCTAAGTAGAGCTGGAATCTTTAGTAAGGAGAGCATCTGTGATCAACTATCGTAAAGTACGTTGACCCCCATCTCGTACTAGCTGAAGAACCTCCTTAGGTCCAGCCAAATCAAACTGAGGAGTCGAACCAATAAGCAGCTTATCAGCACTAGTGGCAAAAGTTTCCCTACTACAACCGCCCGTGGAATTAGGTGTGAACCCATCCGCAGGAAATTCAACTGAAAAAAATAATGCACAATTAGAAAATTATTGTTAGAACTAGACAAGGAGATGAACTCATCTTATAATTCGGCGAGATCGAGTCAGTGCTTAGTCAATTGGCGAAACGATTTTAACTGTTTTACATGGGAGGGACAATGTACATTATCACGCAAATAACGTGATAATATACCCCAGCCCAAGGAGTGTAATACAACATGAAATCACTCCATATGTCTGAAGACGTGTATTGGCCAATCAAACATGTCCTTTAAAGTGTTAATCCCCATGAAGGAGGACATTGGCTCTCCCCGAATGACTCACTAAGGAGACAAACAAGGGTGCAAGAAACAAAATATCTTATTCGCAAAAGTTATAAAAGCTCACCCCCATATGACGAAGCTACAGGAGCCTCCCTCTCACTGTGCTGAGAAGTCAAGCGACTCATTTAAAAACACGGTCATCGAGAAGACATGGCTAACCTGCAATGAAAATCAGCGGCTTAGGTACAATCATAAATTCAAGAACTCGAAATTTGAAAAAGAAAATTATAAACTTTAACCAAAAATCCAACAAATAAAATGAGATTTTACAGTTGAAATCTAATTAAACCTACGAGGCCCATACATGCAAACAATGGGTTCAATTTGCATCCAAAACCCTCATGATCAACTTTTGGGGAAAATACCAAATATACCCCTCATGCTCAAGGCTCAATGCTAGCCATGAGCACATTCAAAATTTGTTCATCATTGAAAGGGGAAAAACCATCACCCTTAACATAAAATTTTTTGCCAATTTTATACATAACCCCTTCAAGAAAATTCGGCCACTTTTGCAACAAACCCCCTCCAAAATTTTGGCCTCCTTGCATTCAACCCCTCACAAATTTCAGCCTCATTTTGTAACAAACCCCCTCAAAATTTCGGCCATGTTCTCAATCTTCTCAAACATAAGCTTCAAACTTTATATTCATGCCAAAAGACCCCCAAAATTTCGACCATGATTCATGAACTAACTTTCCTGTTTCAATTTCTCCAATTTATGAGATCAAAAAGCCTAATCTTGGCCTACAAATTCATGAATCAAAACCAAACAAATGCATGAGAGGCTATGGGGAGGAGCTTACCCAAATCAAGAGCATGAATTCAATACCAAAAGCCCAAGTTTTGAACTTGAAAACCCTTGAACTTGAAGGTTACTTTCAGCCAAGAACAAATGGAGGGGAAGATGAAGCTTCAAACTCTTTTATAACAGGAGATTAATAGTTCCTAAAGAGGAGATAGGAGATTAAGAGTTCCTAAAGAGGAGATTAAGAGTTCCTAAAGAGGGGGATTTACGGGTTATGAAGAAGTGGGTTTTTGGAGGAGGAGTTTTGAGGAAGAGGATAAGAAAAACAAGAGGGAATTCAAAAAAAATTAAGGGAAACACACAAAACCCATTGGGCAAAAACCCTAGGGCTAACCTTCTCTCTCTCTTTCCTATATTTTCTCTCTCCTCTCTCTCATGTTCACTCTCTCCCCCCCCCCCTTTCCCCCCCCCCCCCCCCCCCTTTTGACCAACCGAGACAATTGTTGTGTCTCAGCCAGCTGAGACACATAAAGTGTCTCGGCCAAGGTCTAGACATGAGTCGTGTCTGGGGTCCAAAATAGGTCTTCGGGTATACGATGATGCAATTTTTTGCTCATATCTGTCGTTATCAGCCTTTTCGATTAAATTGACACCCGTATTCACTCTGATGAATATATGAGTATAAACTACATCCCTTATACTAGCACAAGCGAGTTCATCAAAACTGATTCTCAAAACTCCCAAGAGTACATGAGTATAAACTGGTCCTCCCTGCTCCAATGCCTTAAGAGCCTAAACTGTGTAGACTCCAATCAACGTATGAGTATAAACTATGTTTACACCAGTCAATATGTAGTCTTAGGCCAACACTAGTAATCGCGTTGCAATGAGGGTCAATGCTGGTCAATATGTTGCAATGAAGATCAACGTCAGTCAACGCATTGCAACGAAGGACAATGCCGATCAACGCGTTGCGATGAAGGTTAACGCCATTCAACTTGTTGTGATGAAGATCAACAGTGATCATCACGTTGCAATGAAAGTCAATGTAGGTCAATGTATTACGATGAAGGTCAATGTTGGTCAATGGGTTGCGATGAAGATCAATGCCGGTCAACGTATTGTGATGAGGATCAACACCGGTCAATGTATTGTAATAAAAGTCAACACCGATCAACGCATTGCAACAAAGTTCAACATCGATCAGCACGTTGCGATGAAGGTCAACACCGGCCAACGTGTTATGATGATGATCAATGCCAGTGCAAAGCATAGCCGTAAGTCTATGACGGTCAACATGTTATGACGAAGGTCAACGCCAATCAAATCATTATGATGAAGGTCAATGCTGGTCAAAGCGTAGCCATAAGTCAACGCCTGTTAACACGTTGCAATAAAGATCAATGCTAGTCAACACATTGTGAGGCAGAGTCAACTCCAGTCAACACATTGCGATGAAGGTCAATGCGTCGATAATTTTTAGCCAAAACAAGGCTCACATCGACTCTAGAACAAAGTATGATCCTAAGAATTTCAACCATATTTCAGATATGAATTCCCTGAAAGTACCCTAATCCCACTAGAAAAGAACCCTAGAGGGGGGTGAATAGGGTTTATGCTAATCTAATCCGATTTAATACCAATTAAAAACTTATTAGCAACTATCCTAGCAAATAAGATATGCAATGAGATATATGCAAGGATAAGTAAACTAAGCAAGGGAAAGCAATATAGTGGATGAAATAGACAAGATGCAATAGGTGATATAAGCAATGAGCACTAGTATAAATGAACGCCAATGCATGCTCAAACACAATAAAATGATCACGGAGTTCGGACCTTCCGTCCTACGTCTCCGCTCCCCACTCCTGAAGAGAAATCCACTACACAACCGAGTTTTCAACGCTCACCCGAATTACGTATTACACCTCACAATTCAGTTTTCTAGCTCACCGAAAACTTACAATCACTCACAATGAAAACACACTAACTACCACCTTAAGTGTTGGTCTCTAGTCCATGTCTCCCTTAAGTGTTAGGAATTACAACCTCTCTCTAGGCATTACCACCTATCCCACTCCTCTTGGGACGACCCCGTCTCTCACCACACACTCCTCTTAGTGTACTAGCATATTACAAGGGGAACCTCATAATTTAGGCACTCAACAAATGATTGTTCTCTAAACAAGGTGAGAACTCAATTAAGAACAACTCAAAATTACAATCTCTCACAACCCTCATTACACTATGTATGAAATACTATAAGCTAGTGGGTGTGTGTAACAATAAGATTTAATAAAACAAAATCAAACTAAACTCAATATAGATTCTAGCTTATGGAAATAAAAATCAAACATATAAAATAGCTAGATTGAGTTTAGAAAACTTCTCTAAATGACAATAGAGAGAAGGAGAAGAGTTGAATGCTCAAACACCAATAGATGATCTCCCCAAGCTCTTGTGAAAGTTTCTTCACAAACAAACTCTTAAACAAACTTAAACAAAACATAAACACCCTTAAACTTGTTTTAAACATTTCTCTTGAGTTGATAAAACTGAGGATATGTGGGGGTATTTATAGGAACCCCAAAGCCAAGAGAAAACAAGGCAAAAAGACCAAAAACCCAAATCTGTAAAAGGCTAAAAAAACTAGCCGTTACAGCATCAGTCGACTGACGGCTTTCATCAGTCGACTGATGAGCTGACCGTTAGAGGCATTTTCCAGCTTGTCAGTCGACTGACGACCTTATCGGTCGACTAATGACCTTATCAGTCGACTGGTCAGTCGACCAAAACAAAACATAAACTTTTTGTTATTCCAGGCAATTTCTTCAGTCGACTCATCAGTCGACTGATGTCATTAGTTGACTGACCAGTCGACTGATAACAGGTCATCAGCCTGTTTTGAAACAAAAATCTGATTTTCAAACATCTTTTAAAAATGGTAAATAAAATCAAAAAAATGTAAAACTTTGGGAAATAATTGTAAACATGATAATACACATGTTACAAAAACTGGTTTTCAAAAATCACCTCCCATTTGTAAAATATCATCATTTTGCAAATATGTCTAAAACATGAAAACATGAGATACTTGAATTTTGATGTTTTGACATAAGCCAAGTTTTGAAACTTTGTAAAATAATTTTATAGACTTGATAAAAAGTATAAACTATAGTTGTTAAGTATATAAACCATATAAACCAAAAACATAATATTTTTAAAGCAATAGAATATGAAACATATAAAAGTATATATGAAGATATATATTGTTTCATATCTATATAGCTAAACCAAAACATATATGTATATATATAACTATATATATACAAAAACCAAAACGTGTATGTGTGTATATAATTGAGCTTAAAGTACTAACACACATAATATAAAACCTAAACTAGATTACCCAAGATTGATGAAGGTCTTCAATGAGCTCGACTTGGTAAACTTGCGGATAAAGCTTGAACTTAGATCTTTAACTTGAATTGCATAGGCTTCATTCCACTATTCCCCCAACCTCCATTGGATATGATCGTAAATGGTTGATTCCATCCATCCTCCAGCATATTGTTTGTCTAAAATAAATACAAAACACAAACACTAGACAAACAACATTAGTTGTAAATTATTTGTTAATCATCATCAAAACAAAAGGACCCAACATTCCCGATGAAGATAGTTAGTTCAAGTGTCAACTAATTGACCCGAGCTAAAATCATAAATCAACACACTAATTTTAATCCGAGACTTCGACAACAGTCAGACGATAAACACAATGCCGGAAGAATTTTAGCTATTTGACAAAATATTGAATAGACTAAAAATCATAGAAGTTAAGAACTGAAGCCAATTACAGGTTCTTTTATACCGACTGAAGGTTAGGCCTATCACATCCAAAGTATTTTATAGGATTTTCTATAAAAGAAACGAGACTGAAATACTTTGGAGGGGTATCTGTAGGCATCAAAAATTACCTATTTTCGCACGCAGCTCAAGACGGAGAGAAGATGATGAATGTTATTATCCGAGTAAAGGAGGATTATCTGATACCGACAAGCATATGAAGCGAGTCGACGAAGCGTACGAATTAATAGGATGACACAATAATTAAGAAACGATCCAATCAGGAGTTACGTTTTACTCACAAAAGGTGATCTGATGGGGTTGTAGATCTCTTCTTCGGATTTCTAACATACTTTTGTAGGCATATAAAATTGCTTATAGGTCCCCTAGCATAGCTCGGCACAAACCGACGAACCAACGAGGCGACGAGATCGACGAATCGCACGCAAGCGACGGAATGCATCCATACGCATTCGGAATCAAGCCAAGTGTTAAAGAGTCAACGAGTCATCCAACCGAGAGCGAACTCGGATGGATCACGATCGAATCAAGATCAATTCCGGAACCCGACTTACTGCCAAATCTGGAATCAAGTCAACGAGTCGTTTCCAGGTCAATCAACCACACAACAGAAACACAACCGAATCAAGTCCAGATCAACAACGAAGCACAGAACCGGACAACGGAAAATGACGGAACGAACAACACCCGGAGGGGCTCGGCCGAAACCGAGCCATCTCAAGGTGGCTCGGCCCAAGCCGAGCCACCCTGAGGTGGCTCGGCCAAGGCTGAGCCACCGCTGGGGTGGCTCGGCAGCGAGCCACCCTGGGGTGGCTCGGCAGCCGAGCCACCCCCTGGGTGCCGGGCCACCTCAGGGTGGCTCGGCATGAGCGAGGCCACCTTGAGGTGGTCGCCACCTGAGTGCCGCCACGCGCGTGCACACGGGCACAGTGACGCTTTGGCTATAAATAGGAGAGGAGGTTGTTCATTTGGAGGGTTGGAAAATTTGGAGAGAGGCGAAGCCCTGCTGGAATTGGAGACTCGGAACTTAAAAAGATCTCAACTTTGGGCTTCGAGGACTTGGACATTCAGATCTGTGCTCGGCGATCAATCACGTCAAATAAGGCAGGTGTTCGAGAGGATCGGATTCAGATCTACGTTGTTACACTCCGGATCTAAGCTTGGTCTTAGATCCCGAGACTTGGACGATTGTTTCCTTGGTGAAACAATCCTCCCCGGCTATTATTTCCTTGGTGAAATAATACCCGTTGTAAACTGCGTAGATCCGACCGGATCTAGATCGCGCGTGGTCCAGCGGCAAACAAACCGCCGGCGGCAGGCAAAGAACCCACACAAAGCGAGTGACCGCAAAACAGGAGCTCGCGATTCGTTCGACAAACAAGGAAACAAAGTTGTAATTTTTCATTTCTTTTTATTTGATTTTCGTTGTAACCGGATCTTATAAAAAGACCGGATCTTTGTAATCGATAAACTGTTACAAGAGTGTACAATGGAATCATTAATGAAGAAAACAACGAATTTCCCCGTGAACAACTTTGAATCGCATCATTCTGAAATTAGACCAGGAAATTACAGTAAAAACAGTCAAGCTGTGCATGATGACGCCTCGATCAAAAACCGAGACACAACAATGAAAGTGCCCTAATTCCACTAGGAAGGAACCCTAGAGGGGTTAATAGGGTTTATGTTGAATTAAAACTAATTAACAAATATATCCTAGCAAATGAGATATGAACAATATATGTGCAAGGATATAAAAATATCACAAGGGTGAAATAAACACAAACAAAATAAACTTGATAGAGGGCAATATAAACAAAGAGCAATTAACAATGAAGATATAAGATATGAATATAAAAATAAGTACACCAATGCAATCATAAACAAACGATATGATCACAGAGTTCGGTCCCCACGACCTACGTCTCCGCTCCTCACCTCAAGGAGATCTTTACTATCACAACCGGGTTTTTTACACTCATTCGAATAACGTTTACACCTCACACTCGGTTTTCTAGTTCACCAAAAAGTTTACAATCTCACACTCTTGTAATCACACTCTACACCCTCTAAGTGTTGGTCTCTAGCTCGTGTCTCCCTTAAGTATTAGGAATTACAACCTACCTCTAGGCATTACCACCTACCCCACTCCTCTTGGGATAACCATGTCTCTCACCACACACTTCTTTCGGTCTACAAGTGTATTATAAGGTGATCTACATAATTAAGCACAAATACAAAGATTTGTTCTCTAATACAAGATGAGAACTATATGTAAGCTCACTCTCTAAGTCACACAATCTCACAATCCCAATTATTCTATGTATACAAATAAAATAAGCTCAATGGTTATGTGTGTAAGTAAAGAGAGAAATCAAAACTAAACTCAATGTAATTCCAGCTAATGGAAATTATACGAAACAATAAAAAGATAGAAATAGAGTTTAGAAAAAGTTCTCTATATAATAAGAGTAGGAGAGATGAAGTTGAAGCCCAAAAAAGGAGTGGATAATCTCCTCTTTCTCTTATGAAACTTTCTTCACAAAACAAACTTGTAAAAAAACTCAAACACACTTTAAACACTTGTAAAACTCTTTCTTAGATATCTTAGAAGTATGAGAGCATTGGGTATATATAGGCTCATGAAACAACCACAAAAACTAAGAAAAAACAAGAAAAAAGACAAAAACATCAAATCAGGGAAAACTAGCCATTATAGGCTGAAAAGAGGTTATCGGTCGACTGATAGAATCTATCTGTCGACTGATGTCGAAAGTTCTAGATTTTGGCAGATTTTGGATTTTTGCGTATCGGGCTATATAAAATCAATTAAAAATAGTAAATCAACTTAAAAAATCATAAACTGTTTATAAAAGTATCTAAACATATAGCAAAACATGTTAGAAAAAGAATTTCTTAAATATCACTTCTCATTTGTGAGAAATAAATATTTGAATACAGATATTATAGTTTCTAAAAACTACTGACATACATGATTTTGTAAATTCAATTTGACACCTTAAATCAACTCAAAAATAGATAAAATTTTGGAAAATGGTTATAAATATGTAATAAAACATGTTAGAAAAAGAATTTTTTAAATTACGTTTCCCATTTATGAGATCATTTGTTTTGTAAAAACATGCACGAACATGAACTTTAAAACTTGATTTTGATAAAACGAGTTCAAACAAGTTTGAAACTTCTTTTAATTGGATTAATAGACTTTATAAAAGATGTAAACTAGTTATATTAAGTAAATAATCCGAAAACACGTTATTATCTCAAATGGATGTATTATAGTCAATAATTCAAGAAAATGTATACGTGCACCATTTGAGCTTAAAGCATAAACAGACAAAACATAAACCTAAACTAATATACCCAAGGCAATTGATCTCAATTAAGCTCGTCTGTATTGTGGATGAAGCTTGAACTTAAACTTGACTTGAATGCATTGGCTTCACTCCGATATTCCGCCAACCTCTTTTTGATATCATCATGAATGCTCGATTCCATCCATCCTCCAGCTTATTGTTTGCTAGAATAAATACAAAATACAAATACTAGACAAATAGCATTAGATGTAAATTGTTTGTTAATCATTATCAAAACAAAAGGACCCAACAATCTCCCCCTTTTTGATGATGACAAATAATTTACAAAAAGAGATATATGCATGATAGGAAATTAATATACAAATTATAATTATCATGCATATAACCAAAATAAGATAAACTCACAATATTTCTCCCCCTTTGACAATATTAAAAAGGAAAAAAATAAAAGAATGAAGAGAGCGAAAGCTCCCCCTACAAATAAGCATGGGTGAGTATAAACACAATAAAATATATAGGGATTACTCCCCCTATCAAAGTGTCATATGGAGTATATGCAATAAAGACAATGGCAAACATATGAGCAAGCATAAATATAAAATATGCTAAACAAAACTCACATACAAAGATAGACCAGGAGAACACATATATGTGTCATTATTGAATAGTGTCTCAAGGTAACATCATAAAAACCATATGAAGATAGAATTATGAAAACAAATGAACGGAAAACATGAGAATCATGAAAAAAGTTTTCAAATGAAAACAAATCACTCAAATGAAATCATAAATCAAGCGAAATTCATAAAATCAAACCATATAAGGCAAGAGAGGCAAATATGTCAAGCTCTTATGCTTATTTCAACCCATATGAACATTTTAGTACCCGGTAAACATAATTTAGGAATAAACACTCAATAAACCCGGCGGTTATAAAAACACAAATCTCTCATCAAAATCGAAACTAATAATCATGAAAACAATAGAATTAATCAAAGAAAAATTGTTTTCATATTCAAAAAAAAATTCAAAAACATTTTTCAAAACCAAGACATGAAAAATAAAAAATAATAAGATTCTTGGTTTAAAAAGATTTTGGCACCCAAGCATTCTTAGTGTCGGATTGGTTAGGGACATGACTCCTATCATTCAAGCTCAAAGCCCTAGGGTTATGAACCCTTTTGGGCGCATGTGGTGCACTAACACGGCCATAACAAAAATTACTCAAATGACCCTTACGATTGCAATAAGTACAATGGAAAGAAAGCATTTGCTTATGTTGACCAAACGGTTGTGCACGGGACTCATTTGAAAAAATAAGTTTATCTTGAAAATTATTTTACAAACGAGAAACTCTTTTTAAATCAAAACAAAATTTGGCCAAATGACCAAAGCTACCATAATAATCATATTTAAACACATGGGCATGCTTATGATGTACATGATGAGTATGTGCATGTGTATGTGCAAAATGTGATAATGATGAAACTTGATGGAATGCACAATTATGATTATTTATTGTAGGTTTTTGTGCATCATAGCAAAATTTAGCAAGGTGGCCTTTTCGACCGCAAATAAAGCATTTATAAATCTTGCTATACATGTGTGTATAATGAGTGTTTGATTTGGAAGTATTAACATGGGACTTTGTACACAAGCCCATAAGCTTCTTATTTTTAACAATGCATGTTTTAAGAGTTAAATCTAAAGATGATATGTGATCCTTAACATGATTCATCTCACTTATATCCATAAATACATTGTTACCACAAGTAAAACATGTATGATTATTTTTAAAAGAATTAAACTCATTTATAATGTTCTCTACTTCAAAGATGGCATTATATTTCATATGAGTTAACTTAGCAACATTTGAAATAAGAGAATCATGATCCAATTTAAGTTTCTCATTGTTTTCTTTTAGGATTATATTTTTATTTGAAATAGTTTCAAACTTAGATGCTAATAACTCATGATCGGATTTCAAAGTTATATGCTTGCTTTGCAAATCAATAACTTTTTACTAGCACAAGCGAGTTCATCAAAAGATACATCATTATCAGATTCGAAATCACTTACCATACTAGGGCTATCGCCTAGGGCCTGTGTGCATGATGCTCCAATGGAACTTGAAGAGGAAGCCTCCAAAGCTTATCGGATCGCCTCTAAGTTCCCTTGATGTGCTTCAATAAATTTCCATAAGGTGTAAGCACTATCAAAATGAATAACCTTGTTAGACATAGATGAGCCAAAAGCATTTAGTAAATATTCTAACAAAATCTTATTCATTGTAAACATTCTTTTATTATTTTTACTCCACTTGGATTTCTCCAAAGTGGGTGTAATATAAGCATTATCAATTATTTCCCATAAATCAAAATATATAAATCTAACAAAAATATTAAATCTAGAACACCATTGGTCATAGGAGAAATTATCTATTCTAGGAGCAACATTAGAATCATAGCCTAAATAAGATGCACCATTCATATCCATGATTAGACATATGCAAGCAAGACAAATACAATCAAAACTAAATTAGCATACTGAGATAACTTGGATCTTTAACTCAAGGCGATTAGACCTTAAATCAAAGAGCACCAAGCTCTGATACCAATTGAAAGTGCCCTAATGCTACTAGGAAGAAACCCTAGAGGGGGGGGGTGAATAGGATTTATGCTAATTTAATCTGATTTATACCGAATTAAAACTAATTAACAAATATATCCTAACAAATGAGATATGAACAATATATGTGTAAGGATATACAAATATCACAAGGGTGAAATAAAGACAAACAAAATAAACTAGATAGAAGGCAATATAAACAAAGAGCAATTGACAATGGAGATATAAGATATGAACACAAAAATAAGTGCGTCAATGCAATCACAAACAAACAATATGATCACAGAGTTCGGTCCCCACGACCTACGTCTCTACTCCTCACCTTGAAGAGATCCCCACTATCACAACTGGGTTTTCTATGCTCACCTGAATGATGTTTACACCTCACACTCTTTTTTCTAGTTCACCGAAAGCTTTACAATCTCACAATCTTGTAATCACACTCTACACCCTCTAAGTGTTGGTCTCTAGACCGTGTCTCCCTCAAGTGTTAGGAACTACAACCTACCTCTAGGCATTACCACCTACCCCACTCCTCTTGGGACAACCCTGTCTCTCACCACACACTCTTCTCAGTGTATAAGTAAATTACAAAGTATCTACACAATTAAGCACGAATACAAAGATTTGTTCTCTACTACAAGATGAGAACTATATGTTAGCTCACTCTCTAACTCACACAATCTCACAACCCCAATTATACTATGTATATAAATACAATAAGCTCAATGGTTGTGTGTGTAAACAAAGAGATAAATCAAAACTAAACTCAATGTAATTCATACAATAAGCTCAATGGTTGTGTGTGTAAACAAAGAGATAAATCAAAACTAAACTCAATGTAATTCTAGCTAATGGAAATTCAAAGAGATAAATCAAAACTAAACTCAATGTAATTCTAGCTAATGGAAATTATAATCAAAACAATAAATATCTAGAAATAGAGTTTAGAAAAACTTCTCTATATAACAAGAGTAGGAGAGATGAAGTTGAAGCCCAAACAAGGAATGGATGATGTCCTCTTTTGCTTGTGAAACTTTCTTCACAAAACAAACTTATAAACAAACTTAAACACACTTTAAACACTTGTAAAACTCTTTCTTAGATATCTTAGAAGTATGAGAGCATGGGGTATATATAGGCTCGTGAAACAACCCCAAAAACCAAGAGAAAACAAACAAAAAGATAAAAAAAACTATCAAATCTAGAAAACATGCCGTTATAGGCTGAAAATAGGTTATCAGTCGACTGATAGAATCTATCGGTCGACTGATAACGTCGACAGATAGTTCCAGATTTTGGTAGATTCTGGAATTTTACGTATCTAACTATTTAAAATTAATTAAAAATAGTAAATCAACTCCAAAATTCATGAAATTCTGATAGAAGTATCGAAACATATATCAAAACATGTTAGAAAAAGAATTTCTTAAATATCACTTCTCATTTGTGAGAGATAAGTATTTTAACACAGAGATTATAGTTTCTGAAAACTGTTAACATATATGATTTTGTAAAATCAATTTGACACCTTAAATCAACTCCAAAAAAGATAAAATTTTGGGAACTGGTTATAAATATGTAATAAAACATGTTAGAAAAAGAATTCTTCAAATTACATTTCTTATTTTTAAAAAATCATCTATTTTGTAAAAACATGCATGAACATGAACTTTAAAACTTGATTTTGATAAAACGAGTTCAAACAAGTTTGAAACTTCTTTTAAATTGATTAATAGACTTTATAAAGGATGTAAACTAGTTATATTAAGTCAATAATCTAAAAACACATTATTATCTCAAATGGATGTATAATAGTCAATAAATTAAGAAAACGTATACGTGCACCATTTGAGCTTAAAGAATAAGTATACAAAATATAAACCTAAACTAATATACCCAAGGTAATTGATCTTCATTAAGCTCTTCTTGATTGGCATGAAGCTTGAACTTGAGCTTAACTTGAATGCATTAGCTTCACTCCGATATTCCGCCAGCCTCCTTTTGATATCATCGTGAATGCTCTATTCCATCCATCCTCCAGCTTATTGTTTGCCTAGAATAAAACAAAACACAAACACTAGACAAATAACATTAGTTGTAAATTATTTGTTAATCATTATCAAAACAAAAGGACCCAACAAACATGTGACGCCCCTGGGTTCACACAAGGCTGCAGTCCAAGGTGAAACCAAGAATGTCAAACCTGCCTTGCACCACACCGTGCAATAACATGTTTCACCATCATAATTAACATCGATCTAGTAGAGTCAACAACAGGTACAGGTACAAAAGCAAGTAGAAGATAATACAAGGAATAACTGAGGAAATGATAGTAACCACATTAATATCTCGTCATCCAACAAATAGAAGTACACAGTCAATGTCTGAATAAATAAACTGGAGTTTCTCAAAATATCCAAATACAGAAGGTCTGAGCAAAGGAAAATAAGGCACACCGCCTTTACAATGTCTAGGATATAGTCCTCAAATGACTAACAAAAATCTAAAGTGGAGCTCCAAATAAAACATAACTAAAAAAATAAGCAACTTAGCACTAAAGTGTGTCGCCATCAACCTGCGACTCTCCGGGCTCCTGGCTCGTTACCTGAAATGGGGAGGGACAACGAGCGTCAAAGCGCTAGCGAGCAACATCACAACCAACCCCAAGGGAAAAGGGCTCGTTGTATAAGAAAATACAGTTAATTCATAATAAGTCTCAAATTCATAACTCTTAACTAAAAAGGAATTTTAGTATTTAGAAATTTACAACACGAGCATAGGTACGTCGAGCGAAATAATCCAAACAAGGAAACCCTTATGTATATACATTATATCTCAAATTGTAAATCCCTAAATACCAAACCCAAAGTCTAATACTGAAACAATAATGAAGAGGAATGCAACCCATCTCAGAATTTAAATATTGTCTTATGTCATAACCAAATAAGTGTCAAAGGTCAAAAATTTACATAAGTGTCGTGTCCTGATTCAGATAAGTGTCATACTCATAACTTAACAAATGGTCAACACATAGTCTAATAGGTAAATGTCCAACACGAGGACTGAAATGGATTATAGTCCAACACGAGGACTTTAATGGATTATAGTCCAACACGAGGACTGATATGACATAGTTTCCCCAACACATAGACTAAATAGTAATCATCAATGAGATGTACGAAGAGATATTCTTATACTAGTTTCACACGCGTCTCGGCGTATAGATTCTAAATTTGGTGCCCTCAGGTCATCTATCATGCTTAGATTCATGGCAACAGTAAACACTAGTATCAGATAGTCGAGGGAATCCCTCGAATACATGAAACACTCAGCAAAAACCAACTGTGCACAATACTATGCGGCGGTCGACCGCACCGGTCGACCGCACACGGAGATGGACTTCACTGTTCAGCGTATATGCTCACGGTCGACCGGTGCGGTCGACCGCCAAGAAGTCCCGGTCGACCACCGCGGTCGACCGCGCAGAGGGCAGACGTGCTCTGCCCTTGCTGCGCGCCCAGCGGTCGACCGATGCGGTCGACCGCGAGGCAGACAGAAACCCAGATCTGGTTTCTGTCAGCAACGAAACCTGTAAAACTTCTCTTTCTTTGAGTTACAGCAACATGGCAAATCTTAAAATGTCATATAACAGATAGAAATGAAGTTTACACCTTTAGAAATCATTACCAAGATCCCCAAACATATTAAAACATGATCTATGTATAGGTAAAACAATAAAAACAGGGATTTTCTCCTTTTAAAACATATTCAGATCTAGATCTCTATAGTAGAGTTCATTGTTGAACTATTAAAACTGAAAACATTTGCTTTTTATATCATGTGTCATAAGGAATCTATTGTATCTACAAAAATACAATTTTTGGCCCATAAAACCAAGTAAAAACTCAAATTTAAGCATGAGAATAGAAAGGGGTAAAGTTGGGCGAGATGTTACTCGCCTCCGGTGAGAAACAAGCTCCTAGATCTGCAAAAGATTGATCCCCTTCGCTACAATCTAACAAATCCCGCTGAAAACCCTTTGCAACTCCTCCAAAATCACCAAAAACAAAAATCTAGGGTTTTAGGGGGAAGAGGGGGCTAGGGTTTCTTATTTCAGATCCAAGAGGTGCTCTCTCGGGTACATTAGCCTATATACCAACTCACAAACCCGACCCGAAACCCGTTTGAACCCGAACCTGAGAAAACTCTCTGACTGCTGTGCGGTCGACCGCACAGCCCAAAGAAAACTTGCTGCTCGAAAAATTGACATGCTGGACATATGACTCGGTTTCTCTCACATAGAATCACTTGATGGGTTCTCAAACATAGATAATCACATTCATCTGATATATACATATGTATATATATAATTATTTATTATAAGAGAATTATTCACTATTAATAATTCACATATATTCATTATAGAAATTTCGGGGTTTTACATTCTTCCCCCCTTTAAAAGAATTTCGTCCTCGAAATTCAAAAATTATATGAATCTCGAAATATGAATTACTAGATAACATATAGAGATATTTATACTTAACGATCTAAAATGATAATATTCTCGCTTAAATCCTAATCTTGTGGAACTAGTACATCGGGCGAAAAATCCAAACAAGAAACCCCCCATACATATACCATGTGTTCCAAAAGATTAAAAATTAAGCGAAAATATCTTCATTCTAGCGTTAAATGTAAACATAACCAAAGATATAAACATAAAGTAGGATATATAACATAATAAGAATTAATTTACCTGCTCAACCAAGTGTGGGTAGTCGCGACGCATGTCCTCTTCGCGCTCCCAAGAAATCTCCTCAATGCCTCCTCGGTTCCACTGAACTTTCACTAAGGGAATCACCTTATTCCTGAGTCTCTTGTCCTCCCTGGCAAGTATACAAACCGGAATCTCAATAGTAGTCAAATCCTCCTGAAGCTCAATCTCTGGTGCATCCAATACTCGCTGCTGCTCCTCATCATGCAAGTGTTTCTTGAGTATAGAAACATAAAATACATTGTGTATACTAGACATCGATGCTGGAAGATCTAGTCTGTATGACACAACTCCAACACGCTCCAGAATCTGAAATGGTCCAATGTATCTCGGCGCAAGCTTTCCCCGTCGCCCAAATCGCTGTACGCCTTTCATAGGCGATACCTTCAGCATGACTGAGTCTCCCACCTGAAACTCCAAGGTTCTTCGCCTCTTATATGCATAACTCTTCTACTGACTCTGAGCGGCTAAAATCCACTCCCTGATCAATGCTACCTTCTCGGTAGTCTGCCTCACTAGCTCTGGCCCAAGCATCAAGCTGTCCTCTGGCTCTGCCCAACATATCGGCGATCTACAGGGCCTCCCGTACAATGCCTCATATGGAGCCATACCGATCGTCGCCTGATAACTGTTGTTATAAGCGAATTCTACCAATGGAATATGATCCTCCCAGCTGCCTTAGAAGTCAATGACACATGCCCGCAACATGTCCGCCAACACCTGATTCACCCTCTCCGTCTGACCATCCGTCTGGGGGTGGAATACACTGCTATAAGATAGCCTGCTGCCAAATGAGTCCTGGAAACTCCTCCAAAAGTGTGAAGTGAACACCGATCCCCGATCCGACACGATCGAATCTGGAACTCCGTGAAGTCGAACTATCTCCCGAATGAAGATCCTCGCATAAGCCTCGGCTGTATAAGTGGTCCTCACTGGAATAAAATGTGCTGACTTCGTTAACCGGTCCACTATCACCCAAACAGAATCATTCCCCTTCTTCGACTTCGGCAACCGCACAATAAAATCCATGGAAATATCTGCCCACTTCCACTCTAGAATGGGTAAAGGCTGAAGTGTCCCTGCCGGTCTCTGATGCTCTGCCTTCCCCACTTCCACTCTAGAATGGGTAAAGGCTGAAGTGTCCCTGCCGGTCTCTGATGCTCTGCCTTCACCTACTGATAGGTAAAACATCTAGCCACATAGTCTGCAACCTCTCTACGCATACCGCTCCACCAGAAATGTCTCTTCAAGTCTTTGTACATCTTGGTGGTTCCTAGATGCACTGTGTACCGAGTACGGTGTACCTCATCAAATAACTCTCTCTTCAGCTCTACACTAGCTAGCATAACCAATCTACCCTTCATCCGTAGACCTCCATCAGCTCCAATGGTCCAATCAGTCTTAGGCTCTTTGGAAATCTCCTCCTTTCGGATTTGAATCCAAGGGTCTCTCAACTGAGCTCTGACAACTCTGTCACTCCAAGATGGCTGCACTGTCACAGCTCCCAAAAATGCACTGGTTCCTCCAATCTCGGGTCTAAAATCAAACTGGCTAAGAGTGATAAGATCCCGATGTAGTGAACACCTCAAAGCCGAAATCCGAGGTCGACGCTTCCTGCTTAATGCATCTGCTACGACGTTCGCCTTCCCCGAATGATACTGGATCGCGAACTCGTAGTCCTTAATAAACTCAACCCACCTCCGTTGTCTCTGATTGAGTTCCTTCTGGGAAAAGAGGTACTTCAGACTCTGGTGGTCTGTGAATAATTCAAACTGTACTCCATATAAGTAGTGCCTCCATGACTTCAGTGCAAATACCACCGCTGCTAACCCCAAGTCATGAGTGGGATAGTTCTGCTCATGCACCCTCAACTGCCGTGAGATATAGGCTACTACCCTCTGAGTCTGCATCAATACGCCTCCTAAGCCTGCCAATGATGCATCTGTATACACAACGAATGTCCTATCACTGCTCGGAATAGTCAGAACCGGCGCTGTAGTCAACTTAGCCTTCAAAATATCAAAGGCCTTCTGGCACTCCATGCTCCATATGAACTGTACATCCTTCTTCGTAAGGTGTGTAATCGGCGTCAAAATCTTTGAGAAGTCCTAAATGAACTTCCTGTAATAACCAGCCAAACCCAAAAAGCTGCGAATCTCTATCACCGTCTTCGGTGGCTCCCAATTAAGAACTGCTGCGACCTTAGCTGGATCCACTGCTATACCCTCCCTACTGATGACATGGCCAAGAAATCTAACTTCTGAAAGCCAAAACTCACACTTGCTGAACTTAGCATACAACTGATGCTCCTGCAGAGTCCTCAAAGCTACTCGTAGATGCTCCTCGTGTTCTGCCACTGATCTCGAGTAAATGAGTATATCATCGATGAAGACGATCACAAACTGATCTAAGAAGGGACGAAAAAGATCTCGAGTAAATGAGTATATCATCGATGAAGACGATCACAAACTGATCTAAGAAGGGACGAAAAACCAGGTTCATCAAATCCATGAATATCGCGGGTGCATTGGTCAACCCAAATGGCATGACCAAGAACTCGAAGGATCCATATCGAGTAAGAAAAGCGGTCTTAGGAATATCCATCCCCCGAACCCGCAGCTGATGATAGCCAGAACGAAGATCAATCTTCGAGAAATATTGTGCTCCCTACAACTGGTCAAACAAGTCATCAATCCTAGGTAGTGGGTACCTATTCCGGATAGTGACCTTGTTCAACTCTCTATAATCTATGTATAATCTCATACTACCATCCTTCTTCTTCACGAAGAGGACCGGTGCGCCCCACGGAGAATGACTCCGGCGAAAAAAACCCTGAGCTAGCAACTTGTCCAACTGGGTCTGAAGTTCCCTCATCTCAGCTGGTGCCATGCGATAGGGTGTGCGGGATATCGAGGCTGTGCCTGGCTGCAACTCAATACAGAACTCTACCTCTCTCACTGGAGGTAATCCAGGTATGTCCTGAAAGACATCCTGATACTCCGAGACAACTCTAGTCTCTAATAACTCAGCACCCTGATCCCATCGCATCACCTCCTCGATGTACGCCAGAAATGACTCCGCAAATCGGTTGCCCTGAGAGGTGGCTACAATCATCTCGGACCCGTC
This sequence comes from Asparagus officinalis, assembly GCF_001876935.1. Classification (NCBI taxonomy): domain Eukaryota; kingdom Viridiplantae; phylum Streptophyta; class Magnoliopsida; order Asparagales; family Asparagaceae; genus Asparagus; species Asparagus officinalis. The sequence goes on along the minus strand of NC_033802.1, from coordinate 41,200,424 downwards.
GGACGCTCGCAACTTGACTGTCTTCGCAAAGTAGTCAATACTAATATGGTAGGAAGATAACCAATCCATACCAAGGATGACATCGAACTCGGGCATATGCAACACTATCAAATCAACTATGAACTCTGACTCGTCCAAACTGACGGTACACCTCCTACAAAT